>NC_140006.1:23778335-24378335 GCF_964263955.1 Coregonus lavaretus | reverse complement strand
ATGTGCAAGAGATGATGTGCAAATAGAGATACTGGGGTGCAAATGAGCAAAATAAATAACAATATGGGGATGAGGTAGTTGGGTGGGCTAATTTCAGATGGGCTGTGTACAGGTGCAGTGATCGGTAAGGTGCTCTGACAACTGATGCTTAAAGTTAGTGAGGGAGATAAGAGTCTCCAGCTTCAGAGATTTTTGCAGTTCGTTCCAGTCATTGGCAGCAGAGAACTGGAAGGAATGGCGGCCAAAGGAGGTGTTGGCTTTGGGGATGACCAGTGAGATATACCTGCTGGAGCGCATACTACGGGTGGGTGTTGCTATGGTGAGCAATGAGCTAAGATAAGGCAGGAATTTGCCTAGCAGTGATTTATAGATGACCTGGAGCCAGTGGGTTTGGCGACGAATATGTAGTGAGGACCAGCCAACAAGAGCATACAGGTCACAGTGGTGGGTAGTATCTGGGGCTTTGGTGACAAAACGGATGGCACTGTGATAGACTACATCCAATTTGCTGAGTAGAGTGTTGGAGGCTATTTTGTAAATGACATCGCCGAAGTCCAGGATCGGTAGGATAGTCAGTTTTACGAGGGCATGTTTGGCAGTATGAGTGAAGGAGGCTTTGTTGCGAAATAGGAAGCTGATTTCTAGATTTAACTTTTGATTGGAGATGCTTAATGTGAGTCTGGAAGGAGAGTTTACAGTCTAACCAGACACCTAGGTATTTGTAGTTGTCCACATACTCTAGGTCAAACCCGCCGAGAGTAGTGATTCTAGTCGGGTGGGCTGGTGCAAGCAGCGTTCGATTGAAGAGCATGCATTTAGTTTTACTTGTGTTTAAGAGCAGTTGGAGGCTACGGAAGGAGTGTTGTATGGCAATGAAGCTTGTTTGTGTCCAATGAAGGGCCAGATGTATACAAAATGGTGTTGTCTGCGTAGAGGTGGATCTGAGAGTCACCAGCAGCAAGAGCGACATCCATTGATACACACAGAGAAAAGAGTCGGCCCGAGAATTGAACCCTGTGGCACCCCCATAGAGACTGCCATAGGTCCAGACAACAGGCCCTCCGATTTGACACATTGAAGTCTATCTGAGAAGTAGTTGGTGAACCAGGCGAGGCAGTCATTTGAGAAACCAAGGCTATTTAGTCTGCCAATAAGAATGCGTTGGTTGACAGCCAAGCATTGGCCAGGTCGATGAAGACTGCTGCACAGTACTGTCTATTATCGATCACGGTTATAATATCGTTTAGGACCTTGAGCGTGGCTGAGGTGCACCCATGACCAGCTCGGAAAACCGGATTGCATAGCGGAGAAGGTACGGTGGGATTCGAAATGGTCGGTGATCTGTTTGTTAACTTGGCTTTCAAAAACTTTCGAAAGGCAGGGGAGGATGGATACAGGTCTGTAACAGTTTGAAGAGGGGGATGACCGCGGCAGCTTTCCAATCTCTGGGGATCTCAGACGTTACGAAAGAGAGGTTGAACAGGCTAGTAATAGGGGTTGCAACAATTTTGGCTGCTAATTTTAGAAAGAAAGGGTCCAGGTTGTCTAGCCCAGATGATTTGTAGGGGTCCAGATTTTGCAGCTCTTTCAGAACATCTGAATTTGTGTGAAGGATTAGCTGGGGGGGGGGCATGGGCAAGTTGCAGCGGAGGGTGCAGAGCTGGTGGCCGGGGTAGTGGTAGCCAGGTGGAAAGCATGGCCAGCTGTAGCAAAATGCTTGTTGAAATTCTCAATTATTGTAGATTTATCGGTGGTGATAGTGTTTCCTAGCCTCAGTGCAGTGGGCAGCTGGGAGGAGGTGCTCTTATTCGCCATGGACTTTACAGTGTCCCAAAACTTTTTGCAAATTTCTGTTTGAAAAAGCTAGCCTTTGCTTTCATAACTGCTTGTGTATATTGGTTCCTAACTTCCCTGAAAAGTTGCATATCGCGGGGGCTATTCGATGCTAATGCAGTACGCCACAGGATGTTTTTGTGCTGGTCAAGGGCAGCCAAGTCTGAGGAGAACCAGGGGCTATATCTGTTCTTAGTTCTGAATTTTTTGAATGATTGAGAGGAAAGCACTTTTAAAGAACCAGGCATCCTTTCTACTGACGGAATGAGATCGATATCCATCCAGGATACCTGGGCCAGGTCAATTAGGAAGGCCTGCTCGCTAAAGCGTTTTAAGGAGCGTTTGACAGTGATGAGGGGTGGTCGTTTGACCGCGGACCCGTTACGGACGCAGGCAATAAGGCAGTGATTGCTGAGATCCTGGTTGAAGACAGCAGAGGTGTATTTACAGGGTAAGTTAGTCAGGATGATATCTATGAGGGTGCCCATGTTTACGGATTTAGGGTTGTACCTGGTAGGTTCCTTGATAATTTGTGTGAGATTGAGGGCATCTAGTTTGGATTGTAGGATGGCCGGGGTGTTAAGCATATCCCAGTTTAGGTCACCAAGCAGTACGAACTCTGAGGATAGATGGGGGTCAATCAATTCATATATGGTGTCCAGGGCGCAGCTGGGGGCTGAGGGGGGTCTGTAGCAAGCGGCAACAGTGAGAGACTTATTTCTGGAAAGGTGGATTTAAACTGTTTTGGCACAGACCTGGATAGTATGATAGAGCTCTGCAGGCTATCTCTACAGTAGATTGCAACTCCACCCCCTTTGGCAGTTCTATCTAGACGGAGAATGTTGTAGTTGGGGATGGACATTTCTGAATTTTTGGTGGCCTTCCTAAGCCAGGATTCAGACACTGCTAGAACATCAGGGTTGGCGGAGTGCGCTAATGCAGTGAATAACTCAAATGTAGGGAGGAGGCTTCTGATGTTAACATGCAAAAAACCAAGGCTTTTACGGTTACAGAAGTCAACAAATGATAGCGCCTGGGGAGTAGGAGTGATACTGGGGGCTGCAGGGCCTGGGTTAACCTCTACATCAGGAGGACTAGAATAAGGCTTTAAGAACTGGTCTTCTAGTGCGTTGGGTACAGAGAATAAAAGGGGCAGATTTCTGGGCGTTGTAGAATAGATTCAGGGCATTATGTACAGACAAGGATATGGAAGGATATGAGTACAGTGGAGGTAAACCTAAGCGTTGGGTAACAATGAAAGAGAGAGCATCACTGGAGGCACCGATTGAGCCGGTCTCCTCGTGTATGGAGGGTGGAACAAAGGAGCTATTTGAGGCAGTTTGAGAGGGACTTGGGGCTTTACAGTGAAATTGTAAATAAGAACTAACTGGAACAGCAATAGGCAAGGCATATTGACATGGGAGAGAGTCATAAAGCAATCACAGGTGTTATTCGAGAGAGCTAAGACAACAACTGGTAATGGCGATGAAAGTTTGGGCTGAGTAAACAGATAAACAGGACAGGGTACTGTGTAAAGGAACAGTCCAGCAGGCATCAGCTGTGCAGCTGAGTGATCATAAGGTCCAGTGAACAGCAATATGTGAGTCCGAGAGCAGATCGAATTGGTGCTACAGCACAGGCGAGCAGGAAGCACGGCTGATTGATTGCGTGTGCTAGCGGGCTGGGGCTAGCAGATGGATCTTCGTGGTCGTCGCAACGGGAAGCCTGTTGAAATCACAGACGATTACGTCGCAGACGAGTCGTGATGGATCGGCGGGGCTCCTTGTCGACACTAGGAGGTCCCGTCCGGTTGACAGAGAGGTAGATAGCCGGGAGATGGGCCTAACTCGAGGCTAGCTCAAGGCTAACTGGTGTTTACTGCGAGTTGTGTTGGGGCTGCTGTATGCGTTTTCTGTGCATCAGATGATTGTCAGCTGAGTAGGTCAATGGCAGTACTCACGCTGAGATATTTATAGTTCTGACCAGATTACGTTTTGTTTGTGTTGTATTAATGTTTTAATCTCTCTTTTGAAGGTGCCCAGTGAGTGAAAACTTGGCTCTCTGCCCTATTGAGTGGTCTGTTTGCATGAGAAAAACAAAACAGAAATGCTCTCAAAAAGGGTCATCATTGTGAATTGAGATGATCTCATACTATTTGGCTTGGTCAGAGACTTCTACAATACAATAGATAATGGGGCATTTTCCACTTTGGTAGGAAATGTATGCACTCACTAAAACTGTAAATCGCTCTGGATAAGAGCGTCTGCTAAATGACTACAATGTAAATGTAAATAGAGCGGAACTGTATTGATAATTATCTAGGATCTGAATGGGGCTAGAGGTGTCATTTGCAATTGACACTTGGTTGTTTTTGTAGATATTCTGGGGACATAGCAGTCAGATAAATGAGGAAGTGGGCAGGTTGTGGTAGAGGGAGGGACCCAGAGCGGTGTGGGATCTCTATAGTTCTGTCAGACGACACATGAGGAGCTGGGGGGTGGCTGCTGTGCAACAGGGGGTTAATCACCTTGGCTGCCTAGACCAGAGGAAAAACACACACACACCTCACTGCACACACACTTGCGCAAACACTCATCAACCGCAGTACACACACTCACACTTGTTTGCACGCACTGACCTCTATACACTCACATGCACACGCACACACACACCTACCTACCTCACTGCTCATACACCACCCTCAATTTAATTCTTGTTTTTCTGTCCTTGAAACTAGTAAACAAATTTGAAATTCAACCGCTTTGAACTGGGATACCAGACTGAAAATCAGGTCACTGACTGAGCTCTGTCTCATTGGAGTTGGAGACCAAATACTGGTCATCCTCTCACATGGCATATTGTGTATAAACAGGGACAAAGAGGACAACTAAGGACACTGTTTTTTTCTAAATTCGAAATGTGTTTCTCATTAATTTCAGAAACACTGTTTTGAGTGTTTTATTTTACTAAAACCATTGAGTTGAATGAACTCTATTCTTCAGTTTGAATTATGGATCGCTGAATAAGTGTTGATTATGTAGAGAGACTGTTAGTATCCTATTTGTCTTTTTCACTACAGTGTCCTCAGGGACATTCTCCATCATTCCAATAACCTCTCACTTGCTGTCTGTGTCCATAGTGCGGCGGGAAGGGAGATCTTTAACCAGTGTGTTGCCGAGGGAGACGAGGCCTTCACCCAGGAGGAGGTCAAATGGTTAATGAGACAGATCCTGGAGGGCGTGGCCTTCCTACACAGGAACAACATTGTTCACCTGGACCTCAAGGTACATAGTATGAGGCTGTATTTGTGATATCTGACTGATTTTGTTCTCCATTTAGCATTACATTGAAACATTTTGGAAAGAAAGGTCAGATTAAACAGTTCTCCATAACATCATGACAGAATAAACAGAGGAAACACTGATTCAATATTCCTCATTCACTGTCCCATTGAATGGTCTTGTCCCTCCTCTCAGCCTCAGAATATCCTGCTGACCAGTGCCTGTCCTCTGGGGGATATAAAGATAGTGGACTTTGGCCTCTCCAGAAGGCTGTGTCAGAACCAGGAGCTTAGGGAGATCATGGGCACCCCAGAGTATGTCGGTGAGTGCAAACCCCTTTTGATTGTATTTTTATTGAACATACAAATAAATTCTGACACAAAAACAACTTGATGATCACACGTCTTACTCTTGTTGGCAGCCCCAGAGATTCTAAATTATGAACCAATCAGCACAGCAACTGACATGTGGTAAGACAAGTAAAATCTCAACCTATATGTTTGTGAGTTAGCAATGAAGGAGGTTCCATTTTTTCTCTCCAATGGCAACAGATAATTTACTATGCTTTGTTTTGCTAATCCAGGAGCATAGGGGTGCTGGCCTACATGATGTTGACGAGGACGTCACCATTTCTTGGAGAAGACAAGCAGGAGACCTTCCTCAACATCTCCCAGATCAACATCGACTACACAGAGGATGAACTCCAGGCCCTCTCAGCCTCAGCCATCCACTTCATCCAGTCACTCCTCATCAAAGAGCCCAAGTGAGATTTCATCCCAAACCATTGTTATTATTCACAAACTATTAGTCTTCAGCGATTTTGGTAGTTCCTAAAACAAGAATCCTACTGTCACATGACAGGGGGCCAGTATGAAAATGTATGCACTCACTAACTGTAAGTCGCTCTAAAATGTAAATGTTTCAACTCAACTGAAGACCTTGATAAAAGCACAACAGTGAATTTCATACTCTTGATTTGATTGAAAATGTAACAGAAAACAATGTGTGATACTGATACATCCCTCTCCATCTTACCTAAAGGTCTCGTGCCTCTGCTGAAGAGTGCCTGAGGCATCACTGGCTCCAGGAGCAAGCCCAAGAGAAGACGGAAGAGAATCTCACCAGCGAGATCTGCCAACGGGCACACACCAAGCCTGCCCCCCCTTCCTACCCCCCCTCCCCTTCCTCATTATCCTCCTGTTCCTCATCATCCTCAGAGGAGGAATGTCCTGTGGTAGAGGAGCTGATGGTAGTAGCAGCCTACACCATAGGACCGTGCCGGCCAGCGGTGCCCAACCCTGAGACTCTGTTTCCGGATGCGAAGGCCGTTTCCAAGCGGTTCACGTTCGAGGAGCCATTCAGCTCCCCACAGAAGACCATCTTCTGATAGAAGGGTAGGCCTATAAGCACTCCAACTGTAGATGGGATCTTTACTGATTTGATTGTATATTGTTTACCACACCACACTGTCTTCACTCACAAGCCAAACTGTCTCTGTCTGCGTCACATTTTTATAAATTTTAATGAAATTTTAATGAACTACTGAAGTTTTGTTTGGTGCCATTCTTTCACATTCTGTCAATGTCGTTCATGTTTTGCTTTTTTGCCATTATTTTCCTAATATTCATGCAGTATGTTCAGCATTCATGAGTACAATTGTTTGCTATCATAACTTGTATTAATCTATATCACTGTGATTATTTCCTTTTTGTTTACTTCCATCTTACATATTTCATTTTCACTGTGAATAAATAATAATGTCCGAATGAATCTGACAACAATAGAACAAAAACTCCCTTTCATAGTTGGGAGACATTTCTTGTCACAGATTCTGTATAGTACAACTGGAACCATTGACTAAATGTTCGTTTTTTTCAAAGTACCGGCTATAAAGATATGATAGCTTTGGACTAATCATTTACTGTTAATTTGCTCTTTACAGTACCTTCATTCTCATAAGGCATGTACATTTTGCTCAGGACAGTACTGTTTATAATGAATATGCATGACATGTAATGGACATAGCACTTATTTCCTTCTTGTACAGTATATAAACCTGTATGTACAATGTATGTAAATGTCTTAAGGATGTACAAAGCATCAATAAACATTGGTCAAAGCAATGACATTTCTGTGGTGATTTTAAACCTTGTGTATGCCCTTTGTCAAAACAAGGTCCAATGGTGTGCTGAAGGAATGCATGTCACAAAGAAAGGCATTGCACTCTTGTGCTTTAAAAAAATATATGACTGTCTACTCTTCAGTTGATAACTATGGCTACATGTCTGCGACTGACATGAGGAGACGGACAAGTGCAGCAGTTCAACCTTCATCGCACTAGTTCTGGCGACTGGTGAGCAGATCAGGAAGACCAGTTTGGCTATGTCAAGTCCTGTCTTTTCTGATGGTGGTGAGGAGGTCAGTACACTAACCCTCTACAGCACTGCCTGCTTTAAATTCCGCTTAGTGCCGCCAAGGAGAAGATGCATTCAATTGTATTGGGTCAAATGGCCTTTATGTACTTTGAAGGTCAGTGTAGACTTTCATTCTATGGATCAATCAATTTCCTCTGAGTGTCTTTCTATAGAATAATATTGAAGATTACCTGCCCAAGTGTTTGGGGTCTTTAACTGAGGATGTGTTGAGGTAGCCACCATCTTTACAACCTGTCACTAGGATTTTGATCTGAAACATAAAGTAACATGAATATGTATAGCAAACAGGGATGGATAACGGTGATGCTGCCAGTTGGCTCCCATACAGGAGGAATGACCCCCAGAGAGCAGTGTAGGGTTCCACATGGTTGTGCCGGTCAGACAGGTGGATGTTGTGGACCTTCGGGGGTGGTGCTCCCAGAATGTCCATGGCTGTCTGGTTGGCTTCCAGCTGCTCCAGGGCTAGACGGTGGTGGTCCGACCTGGAGAAGTTCTCTAGAAAAGAAAACAAGTGCAGTCAGAAATACAATGTATGAGTATTATGGAATTACCTTTGAAGTCTAAGGTGAGGACTTTGTCTTAATTTACACATTTATATTTGTATTATGATCCATGTTATATGTTGCCTCTTTTTCTAAGGTCATGATATGAAGATAAACATGACAAGACCTAAGTGATACTTAACTTGCAGAAGGTAATACATCATGCAGCAGCCAACACCAGCCAACAAGGTGGTGTAGATGGCCATCTGCTGGAGTTTGCTTGGGGAGACCCTCATGATTGTTGCTCAGAGTAGCACATTCACTGTACCAGTGACAAGACCCTGGGGAGTAGACTGTTCAATGACAGATATACAATGTTAGAAAGATGTTCTAATCTATTTGAAATCTCAAAATTGACACATTTGCTTCGATTGGTTGCTTTCCACTAAAACTTTTTTTTAACCAATTCACTGAGAACTGAATCATCCACACATTTCATCAGGATCTTTGCGTCAAAAGGAGTTCACATTATGATAATCTGAATCAATTCATGAAATAATAATATTTATCTTGCTTCTGTTACTGTCTATTGTCATCTTTATCATATACTTTTGTTAAAGGGATAGTTCACCCAAATTACATATTGGTTTCCTGTAAGACGTTTATGGACAGCAATCCATGCTTTGATTTTGTTTCCCTGGACACTTTTTTAAACGCTAACTTTTTTGCATGTTTGGCACAAATCCAATGCAAGACAATGGTACCTATTAGCATTTATGCCCAAATCATTTATAGTTTCAAAATAATTGTTTTGATACTTTAAGATGATTTGGACATGAAGCCCAGATAGAATCCAAAGCATGGATTGCTGTCATATCTTGTCCATAGACTGCTTAGAAAACCAACATGTATCTTTGTAATTTGGGTGAACTAGTTTCACGTTCTAGTTTTATTAGTCATATGTACGGGATACACATGGTATACATCGTCCAACTAAATGCTTACTTGCAGGTTCCTTTTCGACAATGCAACAATAAGAAATAGTACAAAAAATAAGAATACGAACGTAAAGTAAATGGAAATCGAATATAAAACAGTATTCTTTTTGCATAAGTATAATACAGGAAGGCACAATTTATAGTCCAATATTTAGATGTGTATTGGGGATGGGGGGCAAGTGTTTAAATTGAGCAGTATAATAAAAGTCTGGTAGCAGCAGTTGTGATGTGTGCTAAGGTGCGGAGCAGGTGGTCAGTCCAGTTCAAGTGTTCAGCAGTTTGATGGTTGTAGATCAGCGATGGGCAACTGGCTATAGATCGGGGTCTCAACTTACTGTTGCGAGTTAGAATAGTAGACTACACAAGGTGAAATTTCCAAATGTGGTTGTGCATCAGCAGTTTATCCTCTTGTTATCCAAGTCACTGATAGTCAGTCAAGTTTTGTGGCCAGCTATCTTGTTATCATGGTCGAATTACCTGCTGGGGGGCCCCCATTGATTTTGTTTGTGTCTCACTCAGATATAATATTATAAACGGCAAACATTTCCCTCCACCCTATAGCAAAATGTGTAGAATTGCAGGAAATTAGCTGTAAAACAGGGAGGGGGGTGTGGGTACCTAGACCTGCAAGCAACTGTGTCCCCTCATGATGAGTTGAGAATTCTGATATTTCAACAACGATTGTCTGGAATGCGGTTTTAACCAATCAGCATTCAGGATTAGACCCACCCGTTGTATAATTTAAAATATATGATCATATATTTCAATAATATATACATCTCAGAACCCAATACAAAAATATAACAATATGGATATGTATTTTCATCATGCAAAATGTTCTCAGAACATTATTTACATTTACATTTACATTTACGTCATTTAGCAGACCCTCTTATCCAGAGCGACTTAAAAAATGTCAACGCATTTAATGCTTTGAAATGTATTCCAGGAATTACTTATGCCTGTTACCACGAGCAGCGGTCGCAGAAGCACAGCGGTTTGCGTCTCCCCTCCCCTAAACACTCGAAGAAGACGCCTGTCACAAAAACAGGTGTGTGGTCTACACAAGCACATTATCTATAAAAGAAATGTCAGAGTCGAAATGGTTATCTGAGTGATACTTACCTTTTATGTTGAAATTGTAAAGTTTAAATGCGTAAATTGATGTGACAACTGTGATCTTGACATAGAGATGACTGGGTTTCCTGCTATACAAGGCTAGCCGATAGAATAACATAAGAAAAAATGGCGGCAGATAATATTCTGGTTTGAATTTATTGATTTATAGCTCCTCTGGTTTCTTTCTACTGCGTTTACATGGTTTAGGCCCTGATACCTCCCCACCCAAGTGTTATATGTTACAGAGTTGTATTTTTTGAGAAAATCTGTTTACGCTAATGCTAAGCTAACTGCTCTAACGCTAGCCTGTCAAGCCTATAGAGTTGCTATTAGTTTAGCGCCTACCGTTAGCTGGCTTACCATTAGGTGGTTGATGGGTAATTTATACTGAACAAATTTATAAACGCAACGTGTAAAGTGTTGGTCCCATGTTTCATGAGCTGAAATAAAAGATCCCAGATATTTCCATACACACAAAAAGCTTATTTCTCTCAAATGTTGTGCACATATTTGTTTACTTCCCTGTTCGTGAACATTCCTGCTTTGCCAAGGTAATCAATACACGTGACAGGTGTGGCATATCAAGAAGCTGACTAAACAGCATGATCATTACACAGGGAGCGTGCAATTGGCATGCTTACTGCAGGAATGTCCACCAGAGCTGTTGCCAGAAAATGGAATGTTCATTTCTCTACCATAAGCCGCATCCAACGTCGTTTTAGAGAATTTGGCAGTACATCCAACCAGCCTCACAACCGCAAACCACGTGTAACCACGCCAGCCCAGAACATCCACTTCCGGCTTCTTCACCTGCGGGATCGTCTGAGACCAGCCACCCGGACAGCTGATGAAACTGAGGAGTATTTATGTCTGTAATAAAGCCCTTTTGTGGGGAAAAACTCATTCAGATTGGCTGTGGGTGGGCCTGGCTCCCAAGTGGGTGGGCTTATGTCCTCCCAGGCCCACCCATGGCTGCGCCCCTGCCCAGTCATGTGAAATCCATAGATTAGGACCTAATGAATTTATTTCAATTGACTGATTTCCTTATATGAACTGTAACTCAGTAGAATTCTTGAAATTGTTGCATGTTTGGTTTATATTTTTGTCCAGTATAGTTATTTAAAGGTTAAAACAGGCTTATTTATATGTGTATTCCCTTTTATAGAAACATAGTACATAGTACATGATTGTAAACTTTTATATCATCTGAGGTAAAGATGAATAATGAGAAGGTATGTTTTTAAATACAAGTTCATGTATTAGCTAATATTATTATTTTAAATAGAGGATGTATTGTTACTGTACTTACAATACTTTCTAGCAAAGTACAGAGAGATCCTTGATGAAAACCTGCTCCAGAGCGCTCAGGACCTCAGACTGCGACGAAGGTTCACCTTCCGCCAGGACAACGACCCTAAGCACACAGCCAAGACAACGCAGGAATGGCATCAGGACAAGCCTCTGAATGTCCTTGAGTGGCCCAGCCAGAGCCCGGACTTGAACCCAATCAAACATCTCTGGAGAGACCTGAAAATAGCTGTGCAGCGACGCTCCCCATCCAACCTGACAGAACTTGAGAGGATCTGCAGAGAAGAATGGGAGAAACTCTCCCAATACAGGTGTGCAAAGCTTGTAGCGTCAAACCCAAGAAGACTCAAGGCTGTAATCGCTGCCAAAGGTGCTTCAACAAAGTACTGAGTAAAGGTCTGAATACTTATGTAAAGGTGATATTTCAGTTTTTTATTTTTTATACATTTGCAAAAATGTCTAAAAAACAGTTTTTGCTTTGTCATTATGGGGTATTGTGTGTAGATTGATGAGGGGGGGAAACTATTTAATCAATTTTAGAATAAGGCTGTAATGTAACAAAATGTGGAAAAAGTGAAGGGGTCTAAATACTTTCCAAATGCAATGTAAGTATTATACATATATGCACATATGTGTATATAAGTCTGAAATACACTGCTCCAAAAAATAAAGGGAACACATAAACAACACAATGTAACTCCAAGTCAATCACACTTCTGTGAAATCAAACTGTCCACTTAGGAAGCAACACTGATTGACAATAAATTTCACATGCTGTTGTCCAAATGGAATAGACAACAGGTGGAAATTACAGGCAATTAGCAAGACACCCCCAATAAAGGACTGGTTTTGCAGGTGGTGACCACAGACCACTTCTCAGTTCCTATGCTTCCTGGCTGATGTTTTGGTCACTTTTGAATGCTGGCGGTGCTTTCACTCTAGTGGTAGCATGAGACGGAGTCTACAACCCACACAAGTGGCTCAGGTAGTGCAGCTCATCCAGGATGGCACATCAATGCGAGCTGTGGCAAGAAGGTTTGCTGTGTCTGTCAGCGTAGTGTCCAGAGCATGGAGGCACTACCAGGAGACAGGCCAGTATATCAGGAGACATGGAGGAGGCCGTAGGAGGGCAACAACCCAGCAGCAGGACTGCTACCTCCGCCTTTGTGCAAAGAGGAGCAGGAGGAGCACTGCCAGAGCCCTGCAAAATGACCTCCAGCAGGCCACAATTGTGCATGTGTCTGCTCAAACGGTCAGAAACAGACTCCATGAGGGTGGTATGAGGGCCCGACGTCCACAGGTGGGGGTTGTGCTTACAGCCCAACACCGTGCAGGACGTTTGGCATTTGCCAGAGAACACCAAGATTGGCAAATTCGCCACTGGCGCCCTGTGCTCGTCACAGATGAAAGCAGGTTCACACTGAGCAGATGTGACAGACGTGACAGAGTCTGGAGACGCCGTGGAGAACGTTCTGCTGCCTGCAACATCCTCCAGCATGACCGGTTTGGCGGTGGGTCAGTCATGGTGTGGGGTGGCATTTCTTTGGGGGGCCGCACAGCCCTCCATGTGCTCGCCAGAGGTAGCCTGACTGCCATTAGGTACCGAGATGAGATCCTCAGGACCCTTTTGAGACCATATGCTGGTGCGGTTGGCCCTGGGTTCCTCCTAATGCAAGACAATGCTAGACCTCATGTGGCTGGAGTGTGTCAGCAGTTCCTGCAAGAGGAAGGCATTGATGGTATGGACTGGCCCGCCCGTTCCCCAGACCTGAATCCAATTGAGCACATCTGGGACATCATGTCTCGCTCCATCCACCAACGCCACGTTGCACCACAGACTGTCCAGGAGTTGGCGGATGCTTTAGTCCAGGTCTGGGAGGAGATCCCTCAGGAGACCATCCGCCACCTCATCAGGAGCATGCCCAGGCGTTGTAGGGAGGTCATACAGGCACGTGGAGGCCACACACACTACTGAGCCTCATTTGGACTTGTTTTAAGGACATTACATCAAAGTTGGATCAGCCTGTAGTGTGGTTTTCCACTTTTAATTTTGAGGGTGACTCCAAATCCAGACCTCCATTTTTTTTTTCATTCAACTATGTAAAGAAAAAAGTATTTAATAAGATTATTTCATTCATTCAGATCTAGGATGTGTTATTTTAGTGTTCCCTTTATTTTTTGTGAGCAGTGTACATGTCACATATATGAAAATGGCCAATTCTTATATATTTCAAGTTATATGTACAGTTGAAGTCGGAAGTTTACATACACTTAGGTTGGAGTCATTAAAACTCGTTTTTCAACCACTCCACAAATGTCTTATTAACAAACTATAGTTTTGGCAAGTCGGTTAGGACATCTACTTTGTGCATGACACAAGTAATTTTTCCAACAATTGTTTACAGACAGATTATTTCACTTATAATTCACTGTATCACAATTCCGGTGGGTCAGAAGTTTACATACACTAAGTTGACTGTGCCTTTAAACAGCTTGGAAAATTACAGAAAATTATGTAATGGCTTTAGAAGCTTCTGTTAGGGTAATTGACATAATTTGAGTCAATTGGAGGTGTACCTGTGGATGTATTTCAAGGCCTACATTAAAACTCAGTGCCTCTTTGCTTGACATCATGGGAAATGAAAAGAAATCAGCGAAGACCTCAGAAAAAAATTTGTAGACCTCCACAAATCTGGTTCATCCTTGGGAGCCATTTTCACCGAGGCGGACTTCGTGGCCGCTGAGGTTACAGAGGAGCCGGAGTCCATTGCCGGTAAGATTAGCATGTACTCTACCGCCACCACCACCACCAACTCTTAACGCCATAACCTCCACCCTGCAGCCTACCCTTGCTCCAAATCTTGGTAATATATAGTTCAATATAGAGTGATTAGAAATGAGTGTTTATTGTACCAACACTCATGTTTTCTTGTTGTTTGTTTGTTTTTGCTTAAACCCACAACCAACAGCTGCAGCATTTCTATTGGAGTTGTCCTCCAGGCTGAGGCTCCAGGAGGCGAGGCCAAGGAAGAGGAAGCCTCAGTCTGCGGCTGAACTGACAGCCTCACCTTACAAAAGGTTGCTGGAGGAAAAGGCTTGACGGAAACATCAAAAATAAGAAAAGAGAGAGAGTAAGAACGAAGCAGGTTCTTCCAAAAAAGGCTGTCTCAAAGAAGGTTGTTGCAACACAAGCCACATCAGCCACCAAAGAAGGGGATGCGGAATGTATTTTCTGTGAGGAGCTGTTTTCAGTCACAGGTGGGTAATGGATTAGGTGTGAGCAGTGCAGGAGGTGGGCTCATGAGTTGTGCTCCAATTTTACTGGGGATAGCTTCATTTGTGACGTATGTACAAATTTGAATCTTGCAATAGCAGAGCATGAGTTGCCACATCAATGTTACACTGAATTAATTAAGTTTTTGTTATTAAATGTTATATTCCAATGTTATTAGTTATATGATATTCCAATGACCATTTAAAAATAAATAAAAGCAATGTCATTTTAAAGACTGCTGGGATTTTAAATCTTGCATTATTCAAACAATATTTAGTGCAATTGTACATAATGGATTGTAAGGAAAAGGAACAACAAAGAAAAAACGAAGAAAATGAATGTGCAGGTGAGTTAAAAAGAGGGACTTTACATCAAATCTCCTCAGTGCGAATATTAATAGTGACATGTGCAACACAATTTCCCCCCCATATTTTATTAAAATAATTAAAATAAGACAACTAGACTTAGCTTTGAAGTATTACTTACTAAAGAATTTCTAAATAAAACTGATGAAATGGTGTTAACACACTTGTGAGAAACCCTATGCCATAATCTCCTCCCGGGGTAACTGGCACCCGGGGGGGTATTCGCCTAAGCATGACCATCATCCACATACCAATTAGACATTGTTCTTAGGGGGAGCTAGATAACCCCTAGTACCCTAAAGGCTTCATAATTCAATTCATAAAGGTCATGTTAACTGACTGACCCCATTCTCATCGACAGGGCTGTAGTGGAACAGGTTGAGAGCTTCAAGTTCCTTGGTGTCCACATCACCAACAAACTATCATGGTCCAAACACACCAAGACAGTCGTGAAGAGGGCACGACAAAACCTATTCCCCCTCAGGAGACTGAAAAGATTTAGCATGGGTCCTCAGATCCTCAAAAAGTTATACAGCTGCACCATCGAGAGCATCCTGACTGGTTGCATCACTGCCTGGTATGGCAACTGTTCGGCCTCCGACCGCAAGGCACTACAGAGGGTAGTGCGTACGGCCCAGTACATCACTGGGGTCAAGCTTCCTGCCATCCAGGACCTCTATACCAGGCGGTGTCAGAGGAAGGCCCTAAAAACGTATTGATTTAGCAAGCTAGCGACCTCTGCTTTAATAGTTAGCTAACATTAACGTTAGCTGACGTTAATAACCGACAAACTTTGACAACCATGACCAGTCCAGAAATGAAACTAGCTACAATGTCACAATGTAATTAGCAACACTACTACAAATACAATAGCTACAATTACCTGTTTTGAACTTTTTGTCCTGCTCGAGCTGCGAAGTAGACGGCTCGGGCAGCAGAGGCAACCGTTGCTGGATCGTGTGTTTTTGGTTCTTTTAGTGGTAATGATAGCTCCCTGTTATGGATACTTCAGCAAGCATTGATGTTGGCAATTGCCAATATATGCTGCTATTTGCTATGTTGAAAATTACAATCACAGATTTGTAACACAGACAGGAAATAGTAGCATATTGTTGTTGACTTGGTGATGTGAGGTCTCAATCTTGAATTAAACTTAGTTTCGGTTCAGCAAAAATGTGGCATGCAACCTTGGGTTATGACAAAGAAACACTATTACAAAGTTACACAGTTGGTGATACAATTAATAACTTACCCGGTTTAGATACGCTGTTTTATTTTTCTTCTGTCTTCTCAGAATGCGCAGACAGCCCATAGCTACTGTCAAAAGTTCCATGCAGGAAAATGTTCGATGTCTCACAAATATGAGGTGGGCAAAATAATAAATGTGACATTAAGCAGACGCTTTTATCCAAAGCTACAGTGTGCATGCATTCATTTTCAGTTCGTGGCCCTGGGAATCGAACCCACAATCATGACGTTTCTAGCGCCATTATTTATTCCATTGACTGTGATGGTCGTTATTTATTTAGCTATTTTAATAGGCTATAGACTAAATTTGTACGAGTTTAATAGGCTACTGCAATAATTCAACATACATGGTTGTAGGCTGCATCACTCCTTCAGCCTACGTAGCAGATTATCAAATGGAAGACATGCGTTCCTCCAGGCTGCGCTCTGCGGTCGCCGGGCACACGCCACTATTGCTAGGCCTACGATTTTAGAAAATACAATTATTATACCTCCTAGGCTACAACATCACAGTGCGATGAGGAATGTATTATTGTTAGTACACAATTATTGTCTAGGCTGTAAACTGCAATGATGTAGGATCATTTGAATAACCGCTCAAACGTCCTTTTGTGTTTCTTGCCGAAATAAAGCCCTGATTATACAACCATTTGGATCAGTTAGCGGTTTATTCTCGACAGTTTACAAGGTCCAGAAAATTACATTAGGCCACTCATATGGTGTATTTTGTCAGGATGTATCGGCGTTTACAGATAGGCCTACTATAGAAAAATAGGCTATAGCCTTTGACACTGAGATGTGCTGTCAGTCGTGGATCATGTAGCTATTCCAAGTCGTCCTATAATTAACGTGGCCACAGTAATTTATATGTCTAAAAATCGCTATTGCCATTATATTAAGCCAGGATTGTCCGAAGGACTGAAATTAATAGAATTAGTGTGAGTGGGGTTTAAAATAAAATCTGTAGTAAAATCTAATTAATTTATAGCATAGATTCTACCGGTCCTTCTCCATCTAATAGCCTAATGGGCCGAATTTTAGCTTGCAAATGATCCAGCAAATTCAAGGTGAAATTATTACATTAATTCGTTTTTTTATTCTTCCATTACCTGCCGAATAAAAACCACATATGGCCTACTTCTGAAAAAGGTAATCGGGCAAGATTAGCCTGAACCAAGAGTAGCCTAATGTGATTCTGCCTGACTCGGGAAGAGCTCGGCCCGTATGAAGCCCCCCGAGTCCGAGTCGATGCCGAGTCCACCGAGTATAAAACGGAATGGGCCCGAACCCACCGTTTTGACTGTATCAGATCCAGAGACACAGAGAAGACCAGCAAAGACCAAGACAGACTACTTCAAACACAATACTTCACTGAAAACCCACTGAAGAACTCACACATGTACAGATTTTCAATTTATTTATAAAAATGATCACCATATTAATTTCAGGGTCATTAGCTTGGGATCTTGTGGCAACATCGCTCTCTAGTGTATTCAAAGTGCAATTACAGTCGTGGAGGATAAGCGCAACCAAGGACAGCACTGTAGCAGATAGCTTTGCTTGAACGAATTTCCTAGGCTATCTTGTAGTCCGTTGTAAGCATTTCGTTCGAAGATTATTACAACGAAATTAAATGAAGAATTAATTCAGTACTTTTAAAATAGAGTTCAGACCTTCATCTAGGTCAGGACTAAAGGAGTCTTAACCATAGACCTTATATAAACCATAAACATTTAGGGTGTTTTCACATATAGTCCTCTTTAATATTACCGATCTCAGTCCTCTTTAAAGTGAACTCTGTGGTAAAAAAAAAAGAGCCTAAGATCTCAGCTCTCTTTGTATTCACACTGCCCTTGTCTTTGAATGAGGACTCAACTCTTTTGCCAATGCACTTCACCTATTTTGAGGTCCAAGTCCTCCTTGCATTCACATGCAGGACAAGCCATTCCATCAGAATGTGTTATCTTACAGCTAGATATACCATATACCTACTTACATTTTGGAAGCTAATAAAAGGTGAGACATAATAATTGTAATCAGAAGATACTATTAACATGTAAATATTATTTGGTAATAGAATAAATAGTAGAAGAATAACTGCAGATTAAATAACGCTGTAATTGAAAATTGTACACCCAAGAGCTAGAAATATTTTGTACAATATGTTGTGATTCTTACCAAATATGTTGTCGTCTTCTCACACTATTCAAACCCCACAATCGAAAAAACAGTTAGTAATTTCTCTTAGCCTATAGATCACATATTGCAAACAAATAATCTGAACTAAAAACTCCACACATATTTTTGGAATTTCTGTGCATCCTTGACAATCTCTAATCAATATCGAAAAACAGCAAACGTTTTTTCTGCGAACCTGCACATCATCATTTTCTCTCTTTTGTGGCACTAATGTGAGGGGCTATGGCAGGGGTTAACGGTGTTGCAGTAGTCTAGTGTGTGGTGCGGGAATACTGACAAGCGAACCTGGGGAGTTTTGTGTTCACAATGCCCAGACAATGACAGAAACACATACAATACAAGTCAAAGGTTTGGACACACCTACTAATTCCAGGGTTTTTCTTTATTTTTGCTATTTTCTACATTGTAGAATAATAGTGAAGACATCAAAACTATGAAATAACACATGGAATCATGTAGTAACCAAAAAAGTGTTAAACAAATCAAAATATATTTTAGATTTTACATTCTTCAAAGTAGCTACCCTTTGCCTTGATGACAGCTTTGCACACTCTTGGCATTCTCTCAACCAGCTTCATGAGGTAGTCACCTGGAATTCATTTCAATTAACAGGTGTGCCTTCTTAAAAGTTAATTTGTGGAATTTAGTTGAGCCAATCAGTTGTGTTGTGACAAGGTAGGGGTGGTATACAGAAGATAACCCTATTTGGTAAAGACCAAGTCCATATTATGGAAAGAACAGCTCAAATAAGCAAAGAGAAACAACAGTCCATCATTACTTTAAGACATGAAGGTCAGTCAATACAGAACATTTCAATAACTTTTAAAGTTTCTTCAAGTGCAGTCGCAAAAACCATCAAGCGCTGTGATGAAACTGGCTCTCATGAGGACCGCCACAGGAAAGGAAGACCCAGAGTTACCTCTGCTGCAGAGGATAAGTTCATTAGAGTTACCAACCTCAGAAATTGCAGCCCAAATAAATGCTTCACAGAGTTCAAGTAACAGACAAATCTCAACATCAACTGTTGGCCTTAATGGTCGAATTGCTGCAAAGAAACCACTACTAAAGCACACCAATAATAAGAAGAGACTTGCTTGGGCCAAGAAACACGAGCAATGGACATTAGACCGGTGGAAATCGGCCCTTTGGTCTGATGAGTCCAAATTTGAGATTTTTGGTTCCAACCGCCGTGTCTTTGTGAGACGCAGAGTAGGTGAACGGATGATCACCGCATGTGTGGTTCCCACCGTGAAGCATGGAGGAGGAGGTGTGATGGTGTGGGGGTGCTTTGCTGGTGACACTGTCAGTGATTTATTTAGAATTCAAGGCACACTTAACCAGCATGCCTACCACAGTATTCTGCAGCGATATGCCATCCCATCTGGTTTGCGCTTAGTGGGACTATAATTTGTTTTTCAACAGGACAATGACCCAACACACCTCCAGGCTGTGTAAGGGCTATTTGACCAAGAAGGAGAGGGATGGAGTGCTGCATCAGATGACCTGGCCTCCACAATCACCCAACATCAACCCAATTGAGATGGTTTTGGATTAGTTGGACTGCAGAGTGATGGAAAAGCAGCCAACAAGTGCTCAGCATATGTGGGAACTCCTTCAAGACTGTTGGAAAAGCATTCCTCATGACACTGGTTGAGAGAATGCCAAGAGTCTGCAAAGCTGTCATCAAGGCAAAAGGTGGCTACTTTGAAGAATCTAAAATATATTTTGATTTGTTTATCCCTTTTTTGGTTACTACATGATTTCATATGAGTTATTTCATTGTTTTGATGTCTTCATTATTATTATACAATGTAGAAAATAGTAAAAATAAGTGTGTCCAAACTTTTGACTGGTACTGTACATATATGTAATCATACGTGGACATTTTATGTAAAGAAACGAAAACATCATCATTACCTAGTGTCACAGCATGTCGTTATTTGTTTTTATAACAAAAAAATCCAACCACATAACTGCCCGCGAGACGTCCATCACGTGAGTGGACTTGATTCACCAATCACCACGTTCTATGCACACATAAGCAGTAAAAAACAAACAAACACGTGAGACCGTTATGGAAGTTGTTTCACAGTTATATCACCGCGGAAAAGTTCGGATTACTTTGTTTGACAGAAGCAGTTTATTCACTAACGAGTCAAAGGTCTTCGAAGGCAATTCAGAAAAGGGTAGGTAAGGAAATCAAGCTTGAATGTAAACCAGTTTAAATTCAGTGCGGAACTAGCTACTCATTCAACGAGGACAACATTGTTACCTGCATTGCAATATTGTTCCCAGTAAATTTGTGAAGTTGTTGTATGTGTGTTAATGTATTTGTTCTTGATGTCATGTTAGAGCATATACTAATAATTTGTATGTCAATTATGAATTTCCTGGTCATTGGTCTAGTTTCAAGTTACTTTGTGTAAGGCATTGGAGACCTAACGGTTCCTATTATGTGCATTTGGAATGATCAGCACCCGCAGTGCATCCCAGCCATAATAGCCACTTATGACACTGCACCATTTTCTGACTGATAGGAAGGGAAGCGCTTATCAACTCTGCACACTGCACAAAGACCCAAGACAAGTTCTGGACAGATATGCTCAGGAACACAGCAATGTTTTGTATAGTTCTGTATAGTTTTGTTAGTTCAAAAATGTGCCAACTGCCATCAACAGAGAATTTGACGATTCAATATATTTCTATGGATTAACTAAATAAATCAGTATTAAAACTGTTGGATCTGTCTGCATATGATTTGTGTGATCAAAATGTTGTGACACTGAATTTGTGACAGTGTGGAGTCATATGCACTCACTAACTGTAAGTCGCTCTGGATAAGAGCGTCTGCTAAATGACTAAAATGTAAATGTAAAATGTTTAATGGTCTGCGAGTGCTTTCAAGCAGTGTTTCTGCGACCTTGATTGCAGTTTTCCTCGGGATACTTTATTATCATCTTTATGCGTATGTGTACAGAGTGGACACGTATATGTGTGAAAAGAATACGCTACGTACGATACGATTTAATGCAAAAGATAGTGACAAACTCAACTGTGAAGAAGAGATCAGCTCCAATTGCTTGACTGTCTGAAGCCGTATCGACCAATGGCACCGACTGACAGCGCATTAACATCGGACAGTCGTGGCCGGTGGCTCACCAAACTGCAAACGCGCTATGCGACGAGATGGTCAAAGAGTGATTTCTAAACATGTCTGATGAATTTTGGACTATCACGGTATTTAGGTGGAGGCTACTGTCCGTGAGCGGAGTTAACATTTCGTGAATGATGGCAGTTCTGTGTGGAATCATATTTCTGTTTTGGTTAGTAGATGAGGTGAGTGATATTTAGTCAGAAAATAAATTAAATGTTAAAGTGAATAATTGTTGTCCTTTTTTTGCTTCCATTAAAACGTTTAGGCCATGGTATGACGAGCTTCGGAACTGTCTCGTTGGTCTCTCAAATATTATAGCCCTGGGGTTAATTGAACATCAACAAAACACTGAGCCCTGCTGCTGCAGAAGTTGTGGGATACTGAGAACTATTCAGGCCTATGAAAGCTAGGCAGTTATGTAAGGTTACATAAATCCGTGGTATATTGAATTATATTCTGTGCATAATGTATTAATATCTATATTATATTCTTGAAATGAAACAATATTTAGAGAAACTCACCATTCATAACAGTCTTACTGGACTCATATTTACATCAGCCCGGATCGTATCATATACCACAATATTAATTTGTTTGGCCTTGTCTTGCCTCTGACCATTTGGTTCCATCCAATAAGATACAATAAATAGATCACACAATACCATTTTACAAAGCCTACTGCACATGCAAACAGACACATGCACTCACGCACACCTACAGTTCACTCATTCGCACGCACGCACGCACGCACGCACACACACACACACACACACACACACACACACACACACACACACACACACACACACACACACACACACACACAGGCATCTCTTCCTCTGCTAACCGCAGTGACAAACAGCTCTTTGTGGTCTTGTTCGTGAGCCCAGCTCCTCTGCTGATGACCAAAGGCGAGCTCCAGTCCTGCTCAGGGGCTGCCTTTGTGTCCACTTGCCATGAGTGTAAATGGAAGGGACACCCTGATAGCTGCAATTGACCGTGGACACAAACATCCACCTGGCAGATCTAGGCTGGAGTGTTTCCCACAATTACTCACATCAAACAAGGCTAGCTGGCTCGCCTCACAGCTCACACATGCCTTACATGGTGATGGATGGACATCAAACAAAGGGGATGTCTCATCCTCATCATCATAGAAGCCAGAGCCTCAGAAAAGAACACATGGGGAATAGTGTGATTATGTCTAGTGAGGGCAGTAATAGTGAGAGTCCACAGCCTGTTTTTCTCCAGTACCTCATTTTAGAGTCTTGTTATACATTAGGCGCTGGGCCTGGTCTGACAGAGGCTGCATTGAACTGTATGTTGGCAGAGTGGGTTCTGGTCTCGTCTGGACTTTGCAGTCAGTGGTTTACAATCATCTTGAGTTGGCCTCTGAACATAGAGCATTGCATGTAATATACGTTTGGTTCATCAAATATAAAGTGATTTTATATACCTGTGTTAATGACAAGCCAACCAAGTCCTGTTTGGTGGTCACATCTGGCACATCACAGATAAATAAAACTATAAGGAATTCACATGGTGGACAAGTTTCCTACTTAAATGCCCAACACTTAATTTTCCCTCTGACTTGCCCTCTGATCTTCTACCAGCAAATATAAATCAATGACCAGTTTTCTTCTTCTCATGGACAGTGCACAGCTTCCAAGAAGTACTGCTGGTATTTTGAAGGAGGCTACCCCATCTATTTCATGTAAGTATACTGTACACACACATGGGTAACAGAATGATCTGGACACAGACAACATTTCATTGCAGCATACGTTATATTAATTGTTAAGACATTCATATTTTACAACACATCTTCATATTTATTTTTCAACCTTCATTTAAATTAAACTGTTTGTGAACTTAAGGAGTGCAGTCTATTGATTCCCTCTGGCTTGTATAAAGGCCGGGTTGTGTTTGATTCAATAAAATGGTCCCTGGATGTGGATGAATACAGAGAGATCACTCAGATTGGTAAAATTATAATGAGTCAATACCGGCCTATGACTGCACTTTAATAGAAGATTGATTTTGGCTGTCATTCAAATAGCATGCCGTCGAAGCGGCAAGGAGAAATAAAGAATAAGCTGTAGCTTTTCCCAATAAAATCGCATACAGCATCCACTGGGTTGAGAAATCACCTTGGAGAAGATCTTTGATTTCGATCTAAATCATTTAACAAATGGGCTAAGCATTAGTCTTCAGATCAAGTCTTTGAAATTATAAAGACATGTTGGCCACTAGGCTGGCCACTATGCTTTAAGAAATGCTCTACAGTGGTGGTGCGTCAGAATGAGTTATGGTGGGAGAGAGAGGAGATCATTATCGCAGTGACTGGGGGATTTGGATTGCATTGCCTCTATAAAAAAAGTGCACACACAAATCTATTGAAATACAGTATAGTGCAGGCAAACTGTGTGGAATTATAGTGCACTACTAAGAGAATGCTGGCTCAGCTCAATGCCCTTTCCTAGGCCCCAAATCTGACACGAGTTAAGCGAGCGTAAATGGAACGTTATTCCCTTTTTATGCACTGTTTGCGTATTTTGACCTTGAACTTAAGCATGAGAATAGCATACTATTGACCTGCTATTAGTTTGGGTGGAGATCTAAGAAATTAAGGTGTGGTGGAGGTGTGTTTACAAATATGCTGTATTCTGACCTTGACTTCATTCCTTCATAATTCCACCACCTTTACGCGAGAGGAAACAATGAATAAGTTTGAGAGAACCTACCGGTTCCAAGTGGAAAATGCATCTACTTAATTTAGTTTTATAGAAATAACAGTATTCTCCATGCACTGTAATTCACAACTTGATAAGAACTATTGAAAGGAGCTAGGTAAATGAGTAATCCGTTTGGATAAAGGAATTGTAAATATAAATTACACTTGTTTTAGATCTGTTTTACCTTATAATCACTGGAGACAAATGTGAAACCAGTCATATGGCAGTAAACTGAAGTATATCAACATATCAACTTTCCCACAGTAAAGTTTATGAAATGCTGTGCCATTATGCAGAATTGTAATTGTACAGCTTTTTAACTTGCAGGGATGGGTACTTTCGAATGTCTTAATTATAGGCTACGCCGACTTTCTCTGTTTCCTATTTCTATCATGTTAAATATTAGCCACTATCAGTATCGACATTCAGTAGGCCTAATAACAACACATATTCCCTTCAGCTGGTATAGCCTACATTATCATTCCATTTAGTTACATTGTTTAGTTTACCTTCAATTGCTTACTCTGTGAACACCGTCACGGCCATGTGGTTGTTGCTGAGGATCATTAGTAACAGTTGATAATAGAAAAAAAAGACATTTAGGCTAATTCAATCGTTATGGAGCGGAGTGCAGACTAAACTGTAACAGTTTGAACCCAACGCATGGCACAATACTTGGCTGTGTCATCACACAGTTCCATTGTTAGCGTAGGCAATAGACGAGGGTATAGCCTACTATTGTACACTATTCTCCCTATTATAATTCTATATACACTAATCTTCCAACATTACCATGGGTTAAAAACTGAATGTGGCAATTTTCAGAATGACTCAAACCACTATTTTTGATTCATCAATATATTTCATCGCTAAAGGTTCTCCAAACCAGCATTTTTTTATGATTCATACATACTTTCCTAACCCTAAAATGTGCATGAATAATCTACAAGATCGGAGTATTTTTTAAATCTACTAGTTGGTGTTGAAACGGAGACGAATATGTATATATTTAGATGGCTTTCTTTCATTGATCCCTATTTTCTGAACCTGTTCTCTCGATGTATTCTAGTCTGTCGACTAAATTCTAATTAAACGTACACCGTATTTAAAGGGATGGCTTAACATATATGTACTGAAAACCCTATTGAATGAAAACGCCACGAGAAAAACTGTTGGCCAGCAAGTGGGAGAGTTCACAGCTGTTGAATTACATTTATTCAGTGAGCGCAAGGGAACCACACCTGCAATGCCCATTACACACCTTCATAAGGTAAGTCTGAATACCAACTACTGAGAAGTGCGCAAGAAAGGCATAATTTCCTAAGTCGGAATCGGGCCCCTAGTGATGTGTTGCTAATGACTTGTGTACTGGATGGCCTTAAGGATACTTCGGGATTTTGACAATGATGCCCTTTATCTACTTCCCCAGAGTCAGAAGAACTCGTAGATACCATTTTTATGTCTCTGTGTCCAGTATGAAGGAAGTTAAGAGTATCTGCTAGAATGCTAGCAGAGACCCATATGCTATTTAGCATTGGCTCACAAAACTACCTTCATACTGGACACAGAGACCTACAAATTGTGTCCACGAGTTCATCTGAATCTGGGGAAGTAGATAAAAGGCCTCATTGCCAAAATCCTGAAGTATCACTTTAATGCTGAAAGCTGGGAATGTAGCTCTCACCCTTTTAGTACTGCTGGTGTTGAAATACAGTACAAAATACTGACAGTAGGAGAGGGAGTATTTCAAATGTTGAGGAGGATTTGTCATGTAAGTGGATTGCCGTCAATTTAGCCAGAGGATTTAACGTTCAGTGCAGCTCAGTGGATGATGAACATTTCTCTGAAATCTGTAATGATCCATAAATAATCTCTCCTCCATGTTTAAAACTGAAGCTGCTATATGCCCTTGAAAAACATCAGACACTGCTGCTCTCTGTGCAGGGCAGATCTGAAGACTGGAACTGCCAAATCACATCTCTGCCTCACACAATTAGCCCCACCCCATCAACAGAGAAAAGAACATCACACTGTAACTAACAGATTATCCTACAATAAAAATTATTTGTGATTTTTTACTAAGTATGATTAATTGTTACCTAAAAGTTCCAATATTTGACGTAGAAAACCTTTTGTGTCTGGGCCAGGGTGTGTGTCTGCGGCGTACACACACTAGTCAAGTCACAGAGAGCAATTCATCATCAGCTCTCCTGTATACAGATGCTGCCAATTGATCTGCAGGGGGTTCAGATAGCTATCCAACTTCAGCTCAGGGACTCAAGACAAACTGAAATGAATGGACGTGGAACTAAACTCAGTGCAACCTCAATAGTTTACTTAATATTCATCTTAGACCGCAGAGCAGATTTCATCTGCTTGACGTGTCTATTTTACTGGGCCACTTGGTATTTTTCTCAGACTTTTCCCTCAGTATTGTAAATTGAACTCTGCCTATGAGAACTGCCATTTGTCTTAATGTGTTTTGATAGGGATGTTGGAGGACTATACTGTTTGCACAAAAGCCTTCTCTTAGTCAGTATTCTAGATGCTGGTGATTGGAAAAACATTTTCCTCTGTGTGTGTGTGTGTGTTGTAGATGCCGGTCATATGAGGACTGTTGTGGGACGCGGTGCTGTGTCCGAGCCCTCTCCATCCAGAGACTATGGTACTTCTGGTGAGTTCCCCCAAGACTAGCCTGCCAGTCTAACTTCTCTCCTCCCTCCTCTCTCTCTTTTTCTCAATCTACTTTCTCTCTGTATTTTTCGCTATCTCCTCCTCTCCTCTCTCTTGCTCTCACCAACTTGCCCCCTGCATGTACTTGTGTGCATTTATGCATAATACATTGGTTTGTTCATAGAGTTTGTGGTCCTTTGGGAACTCCTTTGTTTCTACTTAGACCGTGCCCCTCATGCGAGGGCTTCTTGCTGTAGCTTAAAATAGCTACACTGGCTCACAGTGAAATGCTTTATTGTTATGACATTATCCTAGTATGCAATTCAGTCATTGTAGAAACTGCTCTGTGTGTGTGTGTGTGTGTGTGTGCGTCACAGGAGGCTGCTGAGGGGAGGACGGCTCATAGTGGCTGGAATGAAGTACATGGAATGGTTTCAAACACATGGAAACCATGTGTTTGATGTGTTCAATACCATTCCATTGACTCCGTTCCAGCCATTACTATGAGCCCATCCTCCCCAATTAAGGGGCTGCCTGTGGTGTGTGTAGCGTAGAAGTTCATCTTGACCAATGCTCCCTCAAATTTTTTGGGGCACTGAGCAAATGTTAGGTCTTGTAAGCGGAAACTTGAACGTTGTGAGAATTTTGTGCAACTTCCGGTGCGTGTTTACAGTGAACACTGAGGCTGTACCCTTACAGTTTTAGACAGTAGCCAATAGGCTATTTGAGCATAATGTAGACCTACCAACAAAACCAATGGAGCAAATCCCATAGCATTTTCACATGGAAATAGCTTTTGATTTCTTTGATATAGCCTACAGTAGCTTATATGTGGTGTTCAATGCAGGCCTACATTGCATGATACTTTTAAAAACCTTTTTACATTATGAAGGGCTTGACATTAATTAATGATTTTTTTACTTGGTCTGTAACACCATGGGCCAAATAGGTGACTGTAAATTGCGTTGTATTGTGTAGTATGAAACCACTTTACAAAACAAAATTAATTATTATTAACATACAGAGAATTAGACAATGTAGGCTACCCCTCTGCGTATTTGCATATTCAAGCCTGTCTCAAAATACAACACTGCCCCTTTAATTAAGACATATGCTTTTTACCTGACTGGATTTTCAAAGACAGCTTGAAATGTAGCCTACAGGTTTTGTGCTCTTGTAGGAAGAAGTAACTCTAAATTGCTGACCTATACTTATCTATAGCTGGGCTAATAACTTTGCTAACTAGCAAAGAATATCAACAAATGTACACACACGCGGCTCTACGGTCTGATCTGAAAAGCACATACCCCTGCCAATAGAATTATACACTGTTGTGCTCTGGCTCTGCCTATAACAAAATCACAGACTCAATCTTGCAAAGTTAGATTTGTTTTGTTTTGTTTAATTGAAAAGGGACTGATATAATGTTGATTCGATCAGAGAAAAAACGTTGATATATATAGTGCAAACTAATCTCTTGCGTCTCTGCGCCGCATGGCATTTCTTCAGCACAGCAGTACTGGAGGAGGTGCGCGGCAATGCGCGCAGTTTAGAGGGAACATTGACTTGACTTTGGGTTGTTCTTCAGTTCAGTACACCAGTTTGAGAGAAAGGTCCTTGTACTATATTTTAGGATGAAGAACAAAACAATTAAAATAAAAGACGCATTGTGTTCTGATTGTGATCAGATCTTCCTGACCACCTCTGGAGGTAGTTAGGCACCCATTGTGTCTGGATATCTCACAAGTGTAGACAGATCTGGACAGTGAAACCATTTAAAATCGGAATTATCCCGCCCTCTAAAACCATTGACAGGTGGCACCATTGTCTTATGCAGTGGTGACCCGTCATTCAGGGCAGGTGGGGCAACCCCCCCTTTTTTGGAGGGGGCGGGGGGGATTGCCTGTTTTGCATGTTATTTTGGCATTAATACGTGTCACATTTCAGTTTGCAAACACTTGCATTTTGGAGCTGCCTTACTCAAGAATGCAAAAATAATCTTGATAAAGAGTTGATAAAGCCGCATGCAAACATGGTCTATTTTTTGCTTTCTTGAGTAAGCCAGCTCCAAAATGCAAGAGTTTCAGCCTAGCTCAGTGCTTTCTGTGGTGGTGGGACAGCCAGCGGAAAATACAGAGTGTAGCGGTTGGTAATGTTTTCTAGTTGCGTCGTGATTGGCTCAGTGTTCTGTTACTCATGGGGACACTACGTCACCGCCAAAAGGGTAGAGCTCGAAAATTCAAGCCCCGTTGGTGCTGCCATAGAGTTACATTAGAAGTGCCCATCCAAGAAGACTCAAGGTCATTGGCCATAGTTAAAATGATGTCAAATCACGTTATATCTACAGTAGCTTTGATTGGATTGATCATGTCAACATCATACTTTCAAAATCTTAGCTGGCAGTCATCATGAATCAAGTTGACAATCTACTGGCAAATCTTTTTTAATCCTTGTCATACAAAGATAAATAATGAAGAGAAAGTATAGGTAAAACGTATCGGTGCTCATCGGCCATTGGCCATAAACATTACACAACAAGTTGGAAATCGCAAATTCAACATTGAGTGGTTTGGAAGGAATCAATGGCTAACTGCAGCATTGCAAAGCAATCACTAGCCTGCTATTCAGTGGAGTGGTTTTGTGGTCCCAAGTCTGGGTTTAAGGGTCTCTTTTCCAAGCTTAAAATGATAAACATTCAATATTGGCCATGCTGTCAATCAAGCAAGATTTATGCTGCGCTCAAAACAACTGTTAACTCTGAACTGGGAAATCTGACTTCAGTGAGTTCAAGACAACTGGGAACTCGAGAAAAAACAAGCTCCGACTGGGAAAATACGTTTTGAACGGTCATCCAACTCGGAATTGTAAGTCGGGAACTCGGACCTCTTTCTAGAGCTACGACCTGAAGATCACTGACGTCATCATGATTCAACCTGGTTTTTTTCAGAGTTCCCAGTTGTCTTGAAAGCACCATAAATCCAGAGAATGCCAGACTTTGATGCCAAAGTTTGATGACAAAATAGAGCCCACGAAGGACCGCCGCGCCACCTTCCTGATCAAGTGAGCACAGCACAACAAGGTGAGTCCAAAAATGTTGTATGATGCTGCATAAATGATGTAATATGCCAGAGAGATATGTATACTGTAGCTAAGAAAGTCATATTAAGTGAATGTTGTGTAGTAAACTGTTAGTAACCCATGTGCCTCACCCTAATAATTTGGTATATTTTCCCCTCTTAATTTCGGCTACTGTTCTGACTTGGTGGTGCACATGTAGTCAATGGCCTGTTTTAGAGAAATGTAATCACAGAATATTGTAAGAGCTTTCATTGTCTGCTTATATGCCCCCTTTATTTATCCTACAGTTCTGACTTGGTGTACAGGGAGAATACTGTAAGAACGGCCCATGTTCTGAATTCTGTCACTGTACATTTCAAAAGTGCTGAACAAATAGTTATATTGACTACGTCCGTCCTAGTTCGCTCATTAATGTCTTAATCGAAATTACGGATTGCCTCTTATCCACTTGTCGTCCCCGTATGCCATAGTTTGTACATCTCAATTTGTTTAAGCAAGTCAGCCATATCAGCAATGGTTTTTTTAAAATCAGTAAATGAGGCTGAATGATCTGTTTTGCTGCCAGACAAGGCTCTTCTGATAGCCAGATGTAGCAGTGGTAAGTTGTTGGGGCTGCTGTTGGGACTCTGCTGTTGGGACAGCTTTATGTAGGCCCTAACAGTTTGTGGGAACAGTTTGTCACCGTTATAGTACAATAGTATTGTTTAGTGGCTTTGCTGGCATGCATCCCCCAAATGTTTTTGTTTGTTTGCCCCACCAAGATTTACATGCTAAAATCACCACTGAATAAATAAATATTATCACTATGTGGACACAGTGGATGAATATGAGATACATTTTAATACCATGTGTAGACACATCTGAAAATATGGGCACAATCAAAATGTGGATAAGATCAGGACAAAGGATGCATGTAAGTGTAAAGGACATCATGCTGCTTGCTTAGCGAGTACCACTTCCTCCCGATTTGGCGCGAACTCGGGACCTCTGCCTTGCTAGCACATGTGACCCCCCTACTGAAGCGTATTACCTGTCGGCGCCACACGGAAAGCTACTGTAGCTATTCTCTGGCGCAAGTGGGGACACTTCAGGCTGAGGAGTAAGTTTCATACATCCCCATATGCTACATTCACCCCTTAAACTTACACAACAGCGACCACAGCATTGACCTGAGCGCAACTGTAGATCCGGGTCACAGCACCACTGTAGAGGACGTCACGCTGCTTGCTTAGTGAGTACCACTTCCTCCCGATTTGGCGCGAACTCGGGATCTCTGCCTTGCTAGCACGTGACCGCCCTCCTGAAGCGTCTTATTACCTGTCGGCGCCACACGGAAAGCTACTGTAGCTATTCGCTGGCGCAAGTGGGGACACTTCAGGCTGAGGAGTAAGTTTCACACATCCCCATGTGCTACATTAGCACCAGGTATAAACAAGGCTTATGAAAGGACTTTATGCAGACAGAACAGACAAAGAAAGGTCCCTCAGCCTTTTCAAACATTCAGAGACAGAGCCAATCCAATTAATATAAATATTGGGCTATTAAGGTATTCATATACTAGTGTAGTATAACTGTCTGACTGTCAAGGATGAACCCTCTCAGTCCAGTAAATTGAGCCCATGAGTTCTTTCAACGACTGCCACTGATATCACAGTGGACTCAATGCCTGAAAGTCTATTTTCCCGAAAGTCAGAACACCTTGAAGCTCTTTCTTATTCCTTTCATGACCTCTTTCTTTTATCTCTTAGTCTGGCTATGTAAGGCCACGAATTGATGGTTAAGGAACGTGTATTATGTACGTTTTGCTGTCTGTGTTTGCAGGCTACTGCTGATGATGGGCATGTTGTTCTGCTGTGGGGCGGGGTTCTTTATCCGCTGACGCATGTACCCCTCCCCCCTTCCCGAAGACATCTTTAATGTGTCATTCACCAGACACCCAATGACAGCTCCAGGTGAGTCCCATATGGACTTCCTCCACCTCTAGTCCCTCTCCCATTCTTTCTCCCCTCACTCAATATCCCTTTTCTTTTCTTACTCAATACCCCACATCTTCTCTATTTTATCTCCCACTCCCCCATCAACTTATTTCCTTTTCTCCTTTCATCTCCCACTATTCCAGACTCAGTGCAGTCATTTATACATAGCACATTACAAAGGAACTTTTCTCAGCTTACTCCAGTCCTCCAAAATGAATCTGGTCAGAAAGGAACACTGTCTCTGATCTCATACAGTACAGTGATTGACTCTCTTTTTCTGATTCTGGATCCCAAATGGCACACTATTCCCTATATAGTCCACTACAAATAGGGTTCATGTCAAAAGTAGTGCACTATGAATGGAATAGGGTGCAATTTTGGACTAACTCTGGGTCTGCTTCTTGGATCCATTCTGGCTGATGATGTCACTCTCTGAACACATCCTTGCTATTTTGACACATACATACACACACACACACACACACACACACACACACACACACACTAGCCCCTCTAGTCAGTGACCTGGAAATATGGGTATTAATATTTCATGTTCTGGCTCTGGAGGGAAGAAGAGTAAAACATAATGACACTAATATTCCATGTGTTTTCTGTGTTGAGGTTTAAAACGTGATATGTTCTAGTTCAGTGCTGCACCAAGATCTATGTCCCTGAGTGGACCAATTGAAACTGAGCTGTTGAAGAGAAATGCTGCTTATTCATATTCATTCCTCTAATACATGCTCAGATTCTGACCTCACTCAACCCAAATGTCACTCAGTTCAGCTCTCACTATAGCAGTCAGGCAGTGTGGCAGAGAAGTCTGGACGACAGTGGTATTGTCGTGATATGCCCTGTATTGCTGGCCACGTTATTTACGTCAACCTTACGAAACAAAATACACAATATACAGTGCATAGATGGTAACCTTTGTGAGTTTTCATTCATTTATCTACTCTATTTGTCCTCCAGGACTGCAGCAGCCCAGCATGCAGAACTATGGGGACCCAGGAGGGAGGATCCTCACCCCTACCTCCCCCCTACAACTGACAGCAGAGAGAGAGAGAGTTCTCTGCACATCACCAGGGAAGGGTCACTATCCCACGTTTTGACTCATTTGAGTAAAAAGCGAGTCTCATATGGTAGACCACTAGAAATGGAATAGCATCTCTACATTAAAAACATGCATGCTCGGACAGTTTCCCGGACACAGACTAACGCTGGTCCTGGACCAAAAAGCATGCATTGAAGCATGCATTTAAATAACTTTTTAGACCGGGACAAGGCTTAATCTGTGTCCGGGAAACATTACATTAAATATTTGTCATTTAGCAGACGCTCTTATCCAGAACGATTTACCAGCCCTGAGAGCAGCCTCAGTCTGTACCACAATGGCTCGGTATCAAAGTGTTTGCTTTCACGTCACCTCTCGTAGATGAAGAGCCAGCGGTAAGGTGAGACCCAACAGAATAAAAAAAGACATGGACCAGACATTTGTCTTTGTCTATTAACACCTAGCCTGCCTGTCTGCCTGCATGTTGCTCTGTCAACAACACTGTCAGCTGGAAGAGCAGCATCTATCTGAGCACAACTCACTCAGGATACTGTATTATTGCCCACTGTCTGGTATGTGTTTAATATCGCTGCCATTGGAGCATTTAGTATCTCTATTTGAGGCACAAGTTTAGATCAGAAGCCTGTAATACTGTGGACATACTATAGTCATGGCAACAGTTTCCCTTTCAAATCAAATGAAATGTTATTTGTCACATGCGCCGAATACAAGAGGTGTAGACCTTACAGTGAAATGCTTACGTACAAGCCCTTAACCAACAATGCAGTTTTAAGAAAGAATACCCCCCAAAAAAATCACACAATAAAATACAATATAAAATAATACGAAATAAAAGTAAAAAATAATTCAATAGCGAGGTTATATACAGGGGGTACCGGTACCGAGTCAATGTGCGGGACACCGGTTAGGATGTGTGTGGGGGGGGCAATGCAAATAGTCTGGGTAGCCATTTGATTAGATGTTCAGGAGTCTTATGGCTTGGGGGTAGAAGCCTCTTGGACCTAGACTTGGCAATGCAAATAGTCTGGGTAGCCATTTGATTAGATGTTCAGGAGTCTTATGGCTTGGGGGTAGAAGCTGTTTAGAAGCCTCTTGGACCTAGACTTGGCGCTCCGGTACCGCTTGCCGTGCGGTAGTAGAGAGAACAGTCTATGACTAGGGTGGCTGGAGTCTTTGACAATTTTTAGGGCCTTCCTCTGACACCGCCTAGTAGAGAGGTCCTGGATGTCAGGAAGCTTGGCCCCAGTGATGTACTGGGCCGTACGCACTACCCTCTGTAGCGCCTTGCGGTCGGAGGCCGAGCAGTTGCCATACCAGGCAGTGATGCAAACAGTCAGGATGCTCTCGATGGTGCAGCTGTAGAACCTTTATGTCTCTTAAAATTCATTTTGGTGCATGTCTTTTCTCTATATTAGTCCTGTGAAGCTCAGTTGGTAGAGCATGGCGTTTGCAACGCCAGAGTTGTGGGTTCGTTTCCCACGGGGGAGCAGTATGAAAAAAAAATTATGCACTCACTAACTGTAAGTCGCTCTGGACAAGAGCGTCTGCTAAATGACTAAAATGTAAAAAAAAATATATATATATTAAGGTAGTGTAGCCTATAATCTATGCAATTTGCTAATGAATTCAGGTGTAGAGTGTGGTCATTGTTTCAAAAACAAAATTCACAGTATCCTGAATTAACATAGAGCGTAAATATCACCTAATAAAGTGATTAGTCTGGAAATAAATTGTGTTCCTTCCAAATGTTACAAGTTAAGGTCGCTACAATGCTCTTTGCCCAGAATCCTAATGTAATATGTCTTACCACAAGCTTCCAGTGCTCACGTTTCCCATTCAACAGGAATACTGATACATCATAGAAGACTTTAAACCACTAGGTGTCAGTATGATGTTCAACATGCAGCCAGATGTGTTATTCTGTGCTCTGGAGGCAAGCTGCTGGGCTGTACTGGTGTACCACACAAACCATTGATTTTCTATATCACATTAGTTCAATAATTTCCAATGGATTTTATCAGTTTTGATCTTCACCCATTTCCTTGAATTGTGTGTGCCACACATTCAATTCTGCAAATGGGTGTTTTGTACACATCCTTCAGAGCTTTTTAACAATTACATTTACATTTACATTTACGTCATTTAGCAGACGCTCTTATCCAGAGCGACAATTAGTTATTTAAAAAGCTAAATTCACCCTTCAAACAACAGGTACAGTGCATTCGGAATGTATTCAGAGCCCTTGACTTTTTCAAAATGTTGTTACCTTACAGCCTTATTATTAAATGGATTAAAAAAATTAAATTCTCAATCTACACAATATACCCCATAATGACAAAGCGAAAACAGTTGTTATTTTTTTGTGCTAATTTATAAAAAATATAAAACAGAAATACCTTATTCAGACCCATTGCTTTGAGACTCGAAATTGAGCTCAGGCGCATCCTGTTTCCATTGATCATTGAGATGTTTCTTCAACTTGATTGGAGTCCACCTGTGGTAAATTCAATTGATTGGACATGATTTGGAAAGGCACACACCTGTTTATATAAGGTCCCACAGTTGACAATGCATGTCAGAGCAAAAACCAAGCCATGAGGTCGAAGGAATTGTCCATAGAGCTCCGAGACAGGATTGTGTCGAGGCAGAGATCTGGGGAAGGGTACCAAAACATTTCTGCAGCATTGAAGGTCCCCAAGAACACAGTGGCCTCCATCATTCTTAAATGGGAGAAGTTTGGAACCACCAAGACTCTTCTTAGAGCTGGCCAAACTGAGCAATCGGGGGAGCAACAGAGCTCCAGAGTTCCTCTGTGGAGATGGGAGAACCTTCCAGAAGGACAACCATCTCTGCAGCTCTCCACCAAGCAGGCCTTTATGGTAGAGTGGGCAGACGGAAGCCACTCCTCAGTAAAAAGCACATGACAGCCCACTTGGAGTTTGCCAAAAGGCACCTAAAGGACTCTCAGACCATGATAAACAAGATTCTCTGGTCTGGTGAAACCAAGATTGAACTATTTGGCCTGAATGCCGAGTGTCACGTCTGGAGGAAACCTGGCACCATCCCTTGGGCTCCCGAGTGGCGCAGCGGTCTAAGGCACTGCATCTCAGTGCTTGAGGCATCACTACAGACCCCCTGGTTCGATTCCAGGCTGTATCACAACCGGCCATGATTGGGAGTCCCATAGGGCGGCGCACAATTGGCCCAGCGTCGTCCGGGTTTGGCCGGTGTAGGCCGTCATTGTAAATAAGAATTTGTTCTTAACTGACTTGCCTAGTTGAATAAAGGTACAATTTAAAAAATCAATTAAAATGGTGGTGGCAGCATCATGCTGAGGAGATGTTTTTCAGCGGTGGGGACTGGGAGACTAGTCAGGATCAAGGGAAAGATGAACGGAGCAAAGTACAGAGAAATCCTTGATGAAAACCTGCTTCAGAGCGCTCCAGACCTCAGACTTGGGCAAAGGTTCACCTTCCAACAGCACAACGACCCTAAGCACACAGCCAAGACAATGCAGGAGGGGCTTCGGGACAATTCTCTGAATGTCCTTGAGTGGCCCAGCCAGACTTGAACCTGATCAAACATCTCTGGAGAGACCTGAAAATAGCTGTACAGCGACGCTCCCCATCCAACCTGACAGAGCTAGAGAGGATCTGCAGAGAAGAATGGGAGAAACTCCCCAAATACAGGCGTGGCAAGCTTGTAGCGTCAAACCCAATAAGCCTCGAGGCTGTAATCACTGCCAAGGGTGCTTCAACAAAGTACTGAGTAAAAGGTCTGAATACTTATGTAAATGTTATATTTCAGGTTTTTTATTAGTAATACATTTGCCAAAAAAAAAATCTAAAAACCTGTTTTTGCTTTGTCATTATGGGGTATTGTGTGTAGATTGATGAGGGAAAATAAACAAACAATTTACTCCATTTTATATATTTTATTTATTTAACCTTTATTTAACTAGACAAGTCAGTTAAGAACAATTTCTTATTTACAATGACGGCCTACACCGGCCAAACCCGGACGACGCTGGGCCAATTGTGCGCCGCCCTATGGGACTCCCAATCACGGCCGGTTGTGATACAGCCTGGAATCGAACCAGGGGGTCTGTAGTGACGCCTCAAGCACTGAGATGCAGTGCCTTAGACTGCTGCGCCACTCGGTAGCCCATAATAAGGCTGTAACGTAACAAAATGTGGAAAAAGCCTTCTGAATGCACTGTAAATACAGAACGTTAAATAACTGTAAGCCACACTCATTAAAGAAAACAGTTCTCTGAATGCAGAACTAGTGGGCCGTACAGACATTCCAACTGCAGGCAGGCTGACTTTCTAGAGATATATTTTCCTAGTAAACAGCTCTACATTTGCAGCAGCAGCAGTCAGTGACTCAGAGGATTACTCTCAAACCCCTGCAGCTATTTGCATAATGCCACCAATAGCTTAATGATGCGATTACATGCTATTTACACAGCACCCTGAATGTAATCTTCTGATTCCAAATATTTGTTCACAGTAGGAACCATCTGTATCAAAGGAATAGGACACTGTTGCATCTACAACACAATCAAGCTCAGTAGTCCATACAACTTGTGTGCGTGCGTGCTAGTGTATGCATTAGTATGTGTGTGTTTGTGTGTGTACCTGCATTACATGATTAATCTCATCCACTTTCAAAATGTACTAGAATAATTTGCTCTAGGACTGTTTTCCAACTCCAGTCCTCGAGTCCCCCTCAACTGCACACATTTTTGTTAAGGGAGATTGACTGAGTCACCTTGAATCTAGATCCACTGGTTCAATCTAAATCTCAGTTTTCTGAGTAAGCTATAATTTCTCTATATAAAAGTACTGCTACTGTATAATACCATTGAGAGTATAAAAATTGTCTTCACACATGGCTTTGGACATAGCTGGCAGTGCACTGTGATAGCTGTGTTCATTCATGCGTCATCTAGTATGCATAATATTACCCAGTTTAGTGAACAATCCGGCCAAACAGGACTCAACGAGAAAGAGCAAGATAATTTAATAATGGAACAAAATCCCAACTGAAAATAGCTTGATGGAGCTTTCCAAATCCTGCTGTATTGGGGAAAGGCATAACCGTGTGCTAGCTTTACAGTATGATTGGAATTGCCTAGTCTCACAGACCTCTATACAAATGGGACAGTTGCCGGTTGAAAAGTGTGAATGAAAACCTCCCTGCACTCTGCCCCTTCAGGAACTAAATGCAACCCTAGTGGCAAAAAGAGATTGAATCTTGACCCTGGGATTTTTCTCATTAGGTTGGACCCCAGAGTACTAAGGGTCTGTGGTGCACCGTGGGTACATTCATGGCTGCACAGAGGATGTGGGATACAACATGGCAGAAGGAATACCAAACACATCCTTGGCTTGCATTTTACGCAACCACTCAATGTCTAGACTGTGCAGTTAGAAATGTGGGTGGCATGTACATCAAGCATTAATCACTACCATCAAAGCCTTTACGAAACACGCTGGACAAGTCGAGGAGAAATAGAGGAAAAGATACATGCAGAGATAGAGATGGTGTCATGGAGAGAGAATAATGAGAGGCAAGGACAGAGATCAATGAATAAACAGTGAAGCAATCAAGTGGATTGGAAATGTAAGGTTTGTCTTTGACAACAGTGGGCTGGAGGTGAACACATGACGTGACAGATAATTTACTTGCAGTCGATCAATTTGTCATCAAGGGGAACAGAGAGCATCTGTTTGACTTTTGTTTTTTAACCAATGCGTCTCACAAAGTATTTTGAAAAATAAGTACATTTGAGGTATATGTTGTTATAAAACCAGTGGAAGTAGGCTAAGGCATGGAGAACTAGAACTAACCTGAGGGGAAATTGACTTTTTCCCCAACTGTCAGAACATAACTCTCCCCAGAATGGGAATGAAGCACAAAATAGGATCCCAGAAGTGAATTACCTCTGTGAATGATCGTATCACCAGAGATTGTATCAGCAAAAAATGTTTAAGGTGATAAATGTTTCTCCCTGCTCTCACTATTCCCACTGACCACCATTATCACTCTCTCCAGAAATATGGCTTTGAGAAAAATTACCATGACTGACGTGAGGATGGGAGAGAGAGGGATGGATAGATCCGATTAGTTAAAGGGCAAAATTATTATTATTTCAATCAGAACTTTCGATTGATTCTCTCCACCTTTTAAAAATGATCTCCCCTTTCAAATAGCATGCAGACATAGTCACAACGAACAGCTCAAATTAAATTTCGTAACACCTCCTATGGAAACCAATCATGCTGATATCTTTACCCTTCAAGCGTCCAATCATTGATGATAGAGTATCACACCAGAACACACTCCCTTAGAGCCCTGTTGGCCTTGAGAAATAAAGGAACACTGAATTGACGTCTGGATGGCCAGAACTCAAGAGATGACTTGATGAATTGTCAAGAGATAAGAGATGGGTTGATGTTTGGCCAGGCCAATAGCTTCTCAGCCTGACTACAGTGAGTCAGAACAGAGGGATCTCCAACAGACAGACAGGGTCTACAGGGAATGCCTAGACTCTAAAGAGACCGTGAGAGACAGAGCCTCCCTATTTGCCCCTGAGCACTTATAACATATTTACATTCCAGACATCATAAAAAAAGTTTGAACACCTGAGGGGTCAACTGATATAGCATGGAAGACACAATTAAACAAAACACCCATAATGGCATACCAAATGTAGTCAAAGTCAAATGAATGCATTTACAGTACTAGTACTTGAATCTTTGCATGTGCAATAGTATGGAATAGTGTAGTAGACAGCACCTCACACCAGATGCAAGAATCCCTGTGGCCATCATGTAGGCTACTTTTAGGAAACAACCCCATCTATTGGTGGGGGGAGCATGTAAAGGGGAAAATGTGTTGACATTAGAATAATTTGATAACATAGCTATACCATTTAGATTTACACTACCGGTCAAAAGTTTTAGAACACCTACTCATTCAAGGGTTTTTCTTTAATTTTACTATTTTCTACATTGTAGAATAATAGTGAAGACATCAAAACTATGAAATAACATGGAATCATGTAGTAACCAAAAAAGTGTTAAACAAATCAAAATATGTTTTATATTTGAGATTCTTCAAATAGCCACCCTTTGCCTTGATGACAGCTTTGCACACTCTTGGCATTCTCTCAACCAGCTCCATGAGGTGGTCACCTGGAATGTATTTCAATTAACAGGTGTGCCTTCATAAAAGTTAATTTGTGGAATTGATTTCCTTCTTAATGCGTTTGAGCCAATCAGTTGTGTTGTGACAAGGGAGGGGGGGTATACAGAATATAACCCTATTTGGTAAAAGACCAAGTCCATATTATGGCAAGAACTGCTCAAATAAGCAAAGTGAAACAACAGTCCATCATTACTTTAAGACATGAAGGTCAGTCAATATGGAAAATGTGTAGGTGTTCTAAAACTTTTGACCGGTAGTGTATATTAAGCATTTACATTCTAGTTTGTCTGGATTCTTCAATATATTGCAGTACCAACTGAATGACTAGTGATTTTTTTATGTATACACTCACAGAAGATGGGTTCTTTGAAAGAGAGGAAAAAAAAACAAATGTCACAAGGTAAGAAAATGTGTATATATTTATTCACTAAACGTCCTACTTCACTATACATGAACTTGAAATAATAGTCAATGTCCTCTGAATTCCTATGTCGAGCGCTCATTCTTTTAAACACTTTACAACATACATGTACTGTATCTTAAGGAGGAGAGAATGCACACCTCTGAAAAGATAAGTGGTGTGACATGACCCTCCAAACAAATGGTATAAATGAAACTGTACAAGGGCTTTCTCTACAACTCCAAAGGATTCTAAAGAGAAGAAAAACATTCTTCAAATATCAACAATTCTCAAATAAGAGATTGTTCAAACCGAGCCAGTAGGACAACTTCCTAAACATATGGGCACAACAAACACAGTACACGGAGTACCACTGACAAAGAAATTTGCATTATTTTTTTTTTAATTAGACAATTCATAGTAATAGAATTTCAAAAGTGGAAGATAAAAGTATTATGTACATTGAGGTAAATTATAATAATTAAAAAAACAAAAAACATTGGTGTGCCGAGAGGAGGTATCATTTCCATTTTTTGATTGTTTCAATCAAACTTTGTTTCATTTCCTTCTCTTTTCAGCAGAATCATGGGAGCACATGTGCTGGACTTTGAACATGGTTCCATATAATATCCTACAGAAGTCAAACATAGGCACTGGGAGAAATAAGAAGGCTTTCTTGTGCTGGAGCCAGCATGTACTAGCACATACTGCAGCTACTTTGCAGCTACTGTGCAATATGTGATAAAGATGACCAGGGAATCTTCAGGTTATCATATTTTCCATCAAATACTGTACGTTTCACAATGGCTTGCTTACCAGAAGTGTATTTTTCTTTTTCTTTAATTCTATTTCACAATCTGTACTACACAGCAGAGCTTAATATCAATTTCCAATGTTGTGGTTGCATCAGAAGCCCACTACTAAATATGTATTCTTTGCTGCCTGCCTCACTTGTCTTTTTCCCCTTCTGCTAATCAGAGCATCTCATTCAGTACATACCGCCGCAGGGCACTTCTCCTTTAGCAAATGAGTGCTTGAGTTCAGGTCAGTAAGAGGTGACGACCGTAATCATGTTTGTGTAATGATGGCTACATACTGCATTACCGGCAGAATGGGGGATTCAATTCTACCCACTGAAAATAATGAGGAGTGCCTTCAGAAAGTATTCATACCCTTGACTTATTCGACATTTTGTTGTTACAGCCCAAATTCAAAATGGATTAAAGAGATTTTTTTTCTCACCCATCTACACACAATGCCAAAGTGAAAACATGTTTTTAGAAATGTATTGAAAATGAAATACAGTAATCTCATTTACATAAGTAATCACACCCCTTTGCTATGACACTCCAAATTGAGCTCAGATGCATCCAATTTCCTTTTATCATCCTTGGATTTAGAAACAAACCTGTCTATATAAGGTCCCACCATTGACAGTGCATGTCAGAGCAGAAACTATACCTTGAAGTCTGTAGATCTCCGAGATAGAACTGTGATAAGTCACAAAACAATTTCTAGTGTTGAAAGTTTCCAAAAGCACAGTGGACTCCATCATTGGGAAATTGAGAAAATACGGAACTACCCAGACTGTGGTCGGACTTCCAGCTCTAGGCAAACTGAGCAACCGGGCAAGAAGGACTTTGGTCAGGGAGGTGAGAAAAAACAATTTACTCCATTTTGAATTCAGGCAGTAACAGAACAAAATGTGGAATAAGTCAAAGGGTATGAATACTTTCTGAAGGCACTCTACATACAGGTTTAAAACACAGTATAGCACACAGTACAGTTCACACCACATTTATAGATTGCAGAACAATTGGGAAAGGAAATATCAAAATGTAAAACAGTTTGACATTGGGAGAGGGCAAATGCAAGGTTCCTGGTGAAAGCTAGACTAGCAGATAGTGATCATAGTTAGGAGAGTCCTTGCTGGTAGGGACTCAGAGGCTGTTTATGTTGTCAAGATAAATACCTGGATGTTTCTAGCATAGAATCAGAAAAGTAAAAGGCTGCTGATGAGACAGAGGAATGTAGAAAATAAAATTGTCGGATCAGTCATGACAACAGTTGCATTTCTTGTTCCACTGTAAAATAACACTTTTTTTGGTTCAACATACACTGTATATCGTAGCAGCAATATCCTTCACCTTAAGTCTGACGAATGTGAAAAAACAAACATTGTTTTTCATCCACAACACTGTTCTGTAATGACCAGTTGACCAATTATGCATTCAATGCATGGCACAATATTTCAAGGGTGTTTTGGTTGGTTGAAGCAGGTTATGATGTAAACGTGCTAAAAACAATAACACAGTAGCAGATATGAATACAGCACGTTCCTCTGGTTTTCATTTTCATAAAAAAAATGTATAACCCTACTGGTCAAATCTAAATGCCATGGCACTTGACAAGCATTCATCTGACCTCTCCTCACTATACTTTATAGTTGATTCTATTACTGTAGATTCTATTTTTTTATGTAATTATGCAACAATGCTCAGAAGTGCACTTATTGCTACTGAAGAGATATGAAACAATGTCTACTTCAGATGACCTACAGAATTTCCTTGACTCGTTTAATGATCCTTTCTGTGTTCTGTCCTATTGGAAAATAATAAGCGAGGTCACATGATCAAATATGTATGTTTAGCAGCATAATGAATCTCCAACTAATAAAGTAAAATGTTCTGTCTTTCATTCATGCAACAAATGAAAGATCGACTACAGGACCTTTATAGGTCTCATGGGGCTTTCTCACTGTAAAGGTAGAGCTGTACACATATCTAAGATATCCAAATGTAAATTCTTGTCTGAAATGTTATGCCCCTAGATATGTGAAAACCCATTCACATAAAAGCAATACAAATATACAGGAAATAGTGTTTATAATGCAGCTCCATCATTGCTTTCCCTGAAGACCGTCCAGGATTGATTCCTACTAAGATTGAAAAGTAAACTGGTATCATGGCGTTGCTTAATTGTATTCATTAGTGCACATCGTAGCACTACTCAACGGAATACAAAAACAAGCAGGTCTTATTGGATAAGTTCAGGTAGTCCTACCCTGTTTCAGTCCATTTTCTTCCGTTTGGTGAACTAATGAATATGACCCTGATCTCCACTGCATTATTTCCTATTCAGAGAACCTCCTTGATTCAGAGCACTTCATGGTTATGGTTGAAAGAATGAAGAGTGCTTTGTATAAAATAGAGGTATACATCTATACTGAACAAAAATATAAATGCAACATGTAAAAGTGTTGGTCGCATGTTTCATGAACTGAAATAAAATAACCCCTGCCCAGTCATGTGAAATCCATAGATTAGGGCCTATTGAATTTATTTCAATTGAATGGTTTCCTTATATGAACTGTAAAATCTTTGAAATTGTTGCATGTTGCGTTTATATTTTTGTTCAGTATATCTATCAGCTTAGGTATATGTACACATTGAATGTACACCTGTATACACACACACACACACACCAAATACATAGGAATAGAGTACAGCATACACACCCACTCCAGAGGAGGCTGGAGGGAGGAACTATAGGAGGACGGGCTCATTGTAATGTCTGTAATGGAATAAATGGAAAGGAGCCAAATGTGGCTTCCATATGTTTGATAGTTCAATTAATTCCATTCCAGCCATTACATTGAGTCTATCCTCATAGCTCCTTCCACCAGCCTCCTCTGACTGACTCATATTTACACTGTAAGAAACAAATATACAGGTGACTGCCAAAATAAAGGAAATCCCAACATAAAGTGTCTTAATAGGGCGTTGGGCCACCACGAGCCCCCAGAACAGCTTCAATGCGCCTTGGCATAGATTTTACAAGTGTCTGGAACTCTATTGGAGGGATGCAACATTATTCTTCCACGAGCAATTCCATCATTTGGTGGTTTGTTGATGGAGGTGGAAAATGCAGTCTCAGGTGCCACTCCAGAATCTCCCATAACTGTTCAATTAGGTTGAGATCTGGTTACACACCCTTTAAACCCCCCATACTCCTTTGAAACCCCTCTTTCAAAGTCAGATCTATTCTACTAGCAATGGCAGCCAAAATAATGGGAAACTGGGAATTTATATACATAACCCTAAGCATGATGGGATGTTAATTGGTTAATTAACTCAGGAACCACACCTGTGTGGAAGTACATGGTTTCAATATACTTTGTATCCCTCATTTACTCAAGTGTTTCCTTTATTTTGGCAGTTACCCGTACATAGCAATGAATAGAATATTGCATATTTCACAAGTCTTAATGGTGGTCATATCCTGTTTTTCTTGACAAAAGTATACACAAATATGGAACTGGCATTTGTAAAATAAATGTTAAAGGTACAAGATGTTGAGTGAAAGAAATAAATGCATACTCAATCCTGTTTGAATGAAACACTTAAATAGACACTGATGGCAGTACTTTGAGAAATAACCAGAGAGAGGTATTTGAAAATTTATATTTTCTTTCAATGCAACTAATTTAATTGATTCAGAATATTTTCAATGGAATTCCTACAGGAGGTCCCAATAAAGTCCAGTAGCGTCTGTTGGGGGTAAGAAAGAAGGGCTTGTTGCAACCAGTCAGGCAAACCAACAGGAGGGTCAGGGGGCTGTGTCTCTGCATCCAGAGTCCAGACAGAGTATTATCCAAGTTATCCACTGGAATCAACCCATGTCCTAGTGCCATCTCAGAGGAGAGCAGAGAAGCAATCTCTCCAATCAGCCTTGAAGGAATGAGTCATAGAAGGATAAACACACCCACCTGATTGTACCATCACCTCCCTCCCTCCTTCTTCAGAGAAAGAGGAGACGAGGAGAACAGCACATAGATGGGGACCGAGAGTCCAGACAGTCAGGTGGTGTTGTCTCTAGTTTACATCTTGATGCCTTCCTGCTGGCTGAGCTGGGACAGGGACTTCTTGATGCGCAATGCGGTGAGGCGGGCCGCCCCGTTGGAGTACCAGCACTCCCTCATGATCTTAGCCATCACCCGCAGCACCTGGGGAGGGGACAGAGGCAGGGGAAACAGAGTCAACATCACAGGACAGCAATAACACATCCATATTTTGTTTTTAACGTTGTTGAGCACTGAGATATACATATGGATTGGTCTAGCTGCCCCCACCAATCGCAGAGTATACACCATGTCTGCGGCAATTGCAATGTCACAATGTCATTCTTTGAAGTGGAAAAAGTAATGGAATCACAGCTGTTGTGAAAGAACTCGAGAGAGCGAGCGAAAGAGCGAGAGAGAGAGAAACAGCGATAGAGAGACGCTACTCATAGACATGGTGTTGAATCTGCAACAGCAGTCTGAATGAAGACTTAAACCCCTGGTCCAGACGTCTCTACGGCCCAGCAAAGACAATGGAGACACAGAGGAGCTCCAGCGTTCTGACCTTGAAGAGGCTGGTCAGACTTACAACATCCAGGGCACAGGTCTGAATACCAATCCACTGCATCCCTATTCATCAATCGCCCGAGGGCCGCCGAAGGTCTTTGTCAGTGAGTCTCGGTGTTGAATTCAGGGCTGTATTGAGCAGTATGCCTGGACACAAAACCTTCTGGCGGATCGAACAGTGAAGAGAGAGAGGATGTTCTGGTGGTCCCCTCTATTAGAGGCTTTTATTTACAATATTAGGTGCATTATGCATTTGACCTAACTTTGATTTGAACTGAACACTTTTCATATTCTCAGGCAATCGTTAGGTCCACTGAACCAAACAATACTTAAGTTGGAAAAAAGGCCCCACATTTTTTTGGGGGTGGTTTGGGACGATTAAAGGCATTCATTAAGATTTTGTACAAGGTGCAGGACAAATTGGCCAATAGACTTTGTACAGAAAATAACAAACAGGACCTTGACATAAAGACGTGGATAAATCAAAGATATTCTCAGTAGCAAATAAACTATTCAGGAAACAACTCTTTGCCTATAACAAAACTCAGGTATGGAGTGACTCCTCACGAAACCAGGTAAAAAAATGATTTATTTTTGTTTTTTACGAAATGTAATCCATAGAATGGTCCTTTGGAGGAAGGATTGTTGACATGACATTTGTATTTTAAAGCATAATTGAGAAATAATTAATCAAAGTTGGCTTATTTATGACATGTTGGCCTTACCCAGGCCTCATTTTAGACTCCATAAAGTTTAATCTGTAGGTGCTACAAAGCAAGAATTGGTGTCATGAAGCTTTAACACCTGCTCTGTAATATGAGTAGTATTGATTTCAACAACAATTTTCTAACATTAATTTATGAATATTGAAAAATATACTGTTGAACATAATATACTTTACAGACATATCAAAAGTGGGATCTCTACTTGTTTCAAAGTTATGGCCCATTCTATACAGAGAAATTGGCATAGTAAGCAATGTAACCAATCACAACCTTCCTTTTACTTGTATCTAATGTGGCCACACATTTTTTTCGGCACTGAGCACATTTCAGGTTTGTTGACCGCAAACTTGAACGTTGTGAAAATTCTGTGCAACTTCCAGCGCGCATTTACTGTGAACACTGAGGCTGTACCCGCTTTAAGTTACAGTTTTAACAGTGGTAATGTAGGTTACTGTGGCTATTTGATCATAATGTAGGCCTACCAGAGTGGCCTACCATCAAAAACAATGGAGAAAATGCATCCCATAACATTTTAACATGGAAATAGCTGTTCTATCATTCAGCCTACAGTAGCAGCCAATGTGTGGCGTTCAATGTAGGCCTACATTCCATGAGACTTTTGAAAAAAAAACATGCAGGGCTTGACATGTTTATCCACTTGCCCTTCAGACAAGGAGGTGACTGAAAATGTTGTGGTGTTTGATGCAAGAAACCACTTTACGAAATAAAATGCATTATTATTCCCATACCATTATTACAGAGAATCAGACAAATTATGCTACCCTCTCTGCCTATTGGCTACTTAGCTTATTCAAGCCTGTCTCAAAATACAAACCTAGACCTTTAAGAAGAAAAGAAAAAACTCGCTTTTTAAAGATGGCTATAAATGTATACGTTTTGTGCTCTTGTAGGAAGCAATCACTCCCCTATTGCTGACTACAAATTATCTATAAATGGGTTAATTTACATTTAAATTGGACTAATAACTCACTAACTAGCAAAGGATATGAACAAAATGTGCACACGTGGCTACATGCAGCTCTCGCTCTGATCTCAAAACAAGCGCATCTACCTGTATCATGCTGTAAACACAGTCCAGTTCAAAGTAAATGGCACAGATCCATATATGGCAATGGTCTACAGTGCTATGAAAAAGTATTTGCCCCCTTTCTTTGGCGAAAACCAAACACTGCATTCCACAGTAAGAACATCATACCAAAGGTCAAGCATGGTGGTGGTGGTGTGATGGTTTGGGGATGATTTGCTGCCTCAGGACCTGGACGACTTGACTTAATAGAAGGAACAATGAATTCTGCTCTGTATCAGAGAATTCTACAGGAGAATGTCAGACCATCCGTCTGTGAGCTGAAGCTGAAGCGCAGCTGGGTCATGCAGCAAGACAATGATCCAAAACACACAATCAAGTCTACATGAAAATTGCTAAAAAGCAACAAATTGGAAGTTTTGGAATGGCCTAGTCAAAGTCCAGACCTAATCCTAATTGAGATGTTGTGGCAGGACTTGAAACGAGCAGTTCATGCTTGAAAACCCACACGTCACTGAGTTAAAGCAGTTCTGCATGGAAGAGTGGGCCAAAATTCCTCCACAGCGACGTGAGAGACTGATCAACAACTACAGGAAGCATTTGGTTGGAGTCAACTAGTTATTGAGTGTAAGGGGGCAATTACTTTTTCACACAGGGGAATTGGGTGTTGCATTACTTTGTTTATGAAATAAATGAAATAAATATGTAATTGTTGTGTTATTTGTTCACTTGTGTTCCCTTTTTCTAATATTAGGTTTTGGTTGAAGATCTGATAACATTCAGTATCACAAATATGCAAAAGTAGAGAAAATTAGAAAGGGGGCAAATACTTTTTGATAGCACTGTATTTGCATATTAGCCTACAGCAGCTCTGATTGTTAATGCCACAACGGTCTGTGAGCCGTGTCAATGCAATAGAATCATACTCCAATGCGTTCTGCCTGCAACAAAATCTCTTGCATAGTTTGTTTTGTTTCGGTATGTTGCATTGAAAGTGGCTAATATTGCGTTGATTCGATCACAATTGTCACAGTAAAGGAAACATTGAGTGTTAACAATAAAACTCTAGATCAGTGGTCACCAACCTTTTCTGAGTCTAGATCACTGAGTCAAAATATAAGTCGAGATCTACATTTACATTTTAGTCATTTAGCAGACGCTCTTATCCAGAGCGACTTACAGTTAGTGAATACATATTTTTCTATACTGGCCCCCCGTGGGAATCGAACCCACAACCCTGGCGTTGCAAACGCCATGCTCTATCAACTGAGCTACATCCCTGCCGGCCATTCCCTCCCCTACCCTGGACGACGCTGGGCCAATTGTGCGCCGCCCATGAGTCTCCCGGTCGCGGCCGGCTGCGACAGAGCCTGGATTCGAACCAGGATCTAGTGGCAGAGTTAGCACTGCGATGCAGTGCCTTAGACTACCGCTCAGACTTTTTTTGAACATGACTTAAACATAAGCCTATGCAACATTAACCAATTAAAAACAGTTCTGTAGCAATGAGGTTTTTGCAGTAAGTTATAGGTCCAATACATTACCACCGCATATTGGCTTTGCTTGAATTGCCCTGCCAATGCATTGTTGTTCGGGCAATTAAAAAATATACATATATTTCAAAATTTGAGGTAGGATATTTGATCAGACTGGTAATAGATCCGTTGTTGTATTACTTGTGAAGCACAACTGAGTGAGCAAACATTTAAATAATTTGTTTTTTATTTTACTGTGCTGATGATGCATGCATCTGATGGTCTCAGTGGAGGGAGAGAGCAGCAGACTGAGGGTCACTAGGTAACCTAGCACATAGACTTATATGTTTTGATAAGGTTTGTATTATAACTAAAGTGGCCAAATAACTTCTTAAAATTAAGCACATGAATCCACTTTATAACTGGTGTAGAGCCTAACTGGCATACATGCCTAACTGGCATACATAGGCTGTGCGTGAGTTTCAAGTTTGGGGAAGAACATTTTCACCATAAAAATGCACCTTTATAATAAAGCATTACATGCATAATCACATTTGCTGTCACTTTCGAGAACAGTGCAAATGGAATCGAAAATCACATCAAAACAGCCTTTTGTACTTTTAAAACTCACCTCACTGTGATGCTCAATTTGAAGAAAGTAGTTAAACAGCAGGTTGAAACAGCGTAAACGAAATGGACAGTGCTTTCTAAGGTGATGATTAATTCAAAACACCCATATGCATATTAGATGCATATGCATAGGGTTATGAGCCCAAGTCCGAAAAAAAACCCTGAATTAAAATTGATTGTGCCATTATACAATACATAGCCTACTGCGTATATGCATGGCAGAAAAACATAAAACAAAACTGATTTAAGATGTCTTTGATACATAATTGGTCTAGCCTTTGAGTGTGGACTGTATTATTATGCATACTGGATGGACTGGTTACCTTATGCTGCGCTCCAAAATGTATATCCATGAGTCTGGGAGAGAACGTATAGCCCTAGGCGATGCTGTTGGTTCATTAATTGTGCAGGGCAGATTACAGTTAGCCTACAACTAGTGAATTTTATTTGATTTTGAATAGCCTAGTTATAGGGAATTTTTTTATTTTCATAATTGGCTATACAGAATCTCACCACTATGCGTTTCCATCTCCTCCTCTCTATCCTTTATTCCTTTCTCGAGCACGCAGACAAGCTATCAACAGTTCAGTGAAATTTGGTTTCCCAAATTAAGCACTGGGTAGCTGCAGGAACAAGGTTGGAGAGCCCATGGCATATAGAGTTTGGGTGGAATATCACCTGTTGGGCAGCGAGAGCATGCTCCTCAAACAGTGGTTGATGCAAGGAGTGAAATATGTGTCCTTGTATTTATTTCTCAGCTGCTCATATTAAGCACATGCTCCACTATAACACCGAAGTAGCCTACAAAATGGACCGCCGTTCCCTATTCGAGTACATACAGATTACATGTATTTTTCCCCTGCCCCTTTGATAATGGCCCATTCTAAATCTAGACTAATTTTGCATATTAGTACAGAAGATTAAATTGAGAATAGTCTGATGGGTGAAAATACAATCACTTGATGAAAGAACAGCTGTGCAGCCTGAGGCAAGGAACAGAGCACAAGCTTTTCTTGCTTCTTTGTCAAATCATCAATAGCCTGTAGTCGCACCTTGCAGCCCATATACAGTATGTTTTGATCTCTAAGACATTCTATGGTTTGTATCATTCACAACTAAAGTTGCCCAAAAAATCTAAATCTAGCATATAGGACCTGTTTCTAGTGATCACTTGTACACTCAATGTAGCCACGTCATACAGTGCATTCGGAAAGTATTCAGACCCCTTCACTTTTTCCACATTTTGTTACGTTGCAGCCTTATTATAAAATTGATTAAATAAATAAAAATCCTCACCAATCTACACACAATACCCCATAATGACAAAGCGAAAACAGGTTTAGAAATGTTTCCAAATTTATACAAAATAAAAATACCTTATTTACATAAGTATTCAGACCCTTTGCTGTGAGACTCAAAATTGAGCTCAGGTGCATCCTGTTTCCATTGATAATCCTTGAGATGTTTCTACAACTTGATTGGAGTCCACCTGTGGTAAATTCAATTGATTGGAAATGATTTGGAAAGGCACACACCTGTCTATATAAGGTCCCACAGTTGACAGTGCATGTCAGAGAAAAAACCAAGCCATGAGGTCGAAGGAATTGTCCGTAGAGCTCCGAGACAGGATTGTGTCGAGGCACAGATCTGGGGAAGGGTACCAAAACATTTCTGCAGCATTGAAGGTCCCCAAGAACACTGTGGCCTCCATCATTCTTAAATGGGATAAGTTTGGAACCACCAAGACTCTTCTTAGAGCTAGCCAAACTGAGCAATCGGGGGAGAAGGGCCTTGGTCAGGGAGGTGACCAAGAACCTGATGGTCACTCTTCCAGAAGGACAATCATCTCTGCAGCACTCCACAAATCAGGCCTTTATGGTAGAGTGACCAGACGGAAGCCACTCCTCAGTAAAAGGCACATGACAGCCCACTTGGAGTTTGCCAAAAGGCACCAAAAGGACTCTCAGACCATGCGAAACAAGATTCTCTGGTCTGATGAAACCAAGATTGAACTCTTTGGCCTGAATGCCAAGTGTCGCGTCTGGAGGAAACCAGGCACCGCTCATCACCTGGCCAATACCATCCCTATGGTGAAGCATTGTGGTGGATGTTGTGGGGATGTTTCTCAGCGGCAGGGCGTGGAAGACTAGTCAGGATCGAGGGGAAATATGAACGGAGCAAAGTACAGAGAGATCCTTGATGACAAAGGTTCACCTTCCAACAGGACAATGACCTTAAGCACTCAGCCAAGACAACGCAGGAGTGGCTTCGGGTCAAGTCTCTGAATGTCCTTGAGTGGCCCAGCCAGAGCCTGGACTTGAACCCGATCGAACATCTCTGGAGAGACCTGAAAATAGCTGTGAAGCGACAACCTGACAGAGCTTGATAGGATCTGCAGAGAAGAATGGGAGTAACTCCCCAAATACAGGTGTGCCAAGCTTGTAGGGTCATACCCAAGAAGACTCGAGGCTGTAATCGCTGCCAAAGGTGCTTCAAAAAAGTACTGAGTAAAGGGTCTCAATACTTATGTAAATGTGATATTTCAGGTGATATTTCATTGTAATTATTTTTAGAAAATATTTCTAAAAAACAGTTATTGCTTTGTCATTATGGGGTATTGCGTGTACATTGATGAGGGGAAAAAACTATGTAATCCATTTTAGAACAAGGCTGTAACGTAAAACAAAATGTAGAAAAAGTGAAGGGGTCTTAATACTTTCCGAATGCACTGTATGGGCACTCGCTCCATAATGGGAAAATCATCCTTTCAAATTTTTCAGGTAAGTTCAATTATATTCTTCTTACTATAAAATGATATACAAATAATGGCACGTGACTTAAGCATATATTGTCAGCTAAATGAACAAGCCTACAGCCTATGGCATGGAGATTAGCCAGATAAGATGCAGTAGGCCAACTCATATTCTGTTCTTCTGAAATAAATGTTCTTCATATCATAATGTTTCTTTAGACCTGACTAAAATTGATTTATTGTGATGGTGTATATTAAATTGATTTCTTAGAATTTATTAAAATGTAGATGTTCCAAAGGCGCGCATCAGCGGCTTGTATGTGTCGAGGCCTGGAGATGCTAAACGTGTTTGTTAATTAATGGTCAATTATACCGTGGGACCGGCAGACTTTTGCATGACAATAACCGGCTGACAAAATGTAATGACTGCTACAGCCTATATTCATAAATTAAGGTAAGAATTGTTATTGAAATCAAAATGCTACTCATATTACAGAGCAAGCAGTAAAGCTTCACATGACAGCAATTTTTGCTTTGTAGCACCTACAGATGAAACATTATGGAGTCTTAAAGGAGGTCATAAATGTCAATTGATTATTTTTAGATACAAATGTCAACAATCCTTCCTCCAAAACGACAATTCTATGGATTTAAATTTCGTGAAAATCCATAAAAGTGTGGTCTTTTTTTTGTCCTGGTTTCATGAGGAATCACTCTATGGCTCTACTCTTGCCAACCTGTTAACTGCCCAACCTGCTCTCTCTCAGGCAAAGGCCAAATGAGCACCTAAGTACTCTTTCCAGGAAGCCCCTTCCGTTAGGAATGTTCCAAACGATAATCCAAAATACATTTTTACCATAAAGGAATCATTTCTCGTGGATATATCAACATTAAACAACTTTATAACTTCTTAACCCCTTGGATAATTAATTAATTAGGTTATTTATTGCCATTAAGCAATAAATATTCCTAATTGACTCAGATATTTTTGTCATGCGCACCGGAACATCAACAGGGAAACAACGCAGAGCTTCAAACAAACACATTGGGTAGGTTAACCTTTATGATTATTCTTCAACCAACACGTCAGTCATTCTTCTAATAATATATTTCACATTGCTAGAGCATGTACCTTTAAATTGGCAGCTTTATACACGGTAGAAACATAGTTATTGAGTTACATTGTTTAATTATTGCCGTGCGCAACAAACACTCAACTTTGTTGCCTTTATATCAAAGCACTGTCGGCACATGGAATGCACAATTATTTTGTTTCAGGATTCTTGAAGATGCGTGGCAGCATTATAATAAACAGAGTTCTTGAACCAATACTGCGTTTCAGTGTCATTGTCTATATGTCACAGATATGCCCTCCGCTTTAGAGCCGACAGTCTGTGTGAATGCTTTGCTTAGTAGAGAGCAGACAGCCACAGGATAAAATAAACACATCGTGGCCCTGGCTAGAACAGACCTGTCTAGACATCCAGATAAACAAATTATCTAAACTAAAGGCTGCTGCTAAAGTCAGGTCCAACAATATTTGCATCATTAATAAAGATGACTTTGTATATTATTTTATACTGATACAACTGCTCAGAGATTTTGTTTAACTAATATTTGTTTTTCTCAAAAAGGGTCAGAATTAATTGGCACCCTGGTTTCCAATACCTCACCTTTTGAGGATAATGGCACTGAGCCTTTTTCTATAATGTTTTATGAGATTGGAGAACACATTGGGAGGTATCTTTGATCATTCCTCCATACAGAATCTTTCCAGATCCTTCGTCTGCGCTTATGGACTGCCCTCTTCAATTCAATCCAAAGGTTTTCAATGGGGTTCAAGTCTGAAGACTGAGTTGCCATTGTAAAATGTTGATTGTGGTTAATTAAGTTATGTTTAAAGTTTTATTAGTCGTATGTATGGGATACACATGGGATACACCGTCCAACGAAATGCTTACTTGCAGGTTCCTTCGACAATGCAACAACAATACGAAATAAAAGATACGAATATGAACATAAAGTAAATGGCAGTAGAATAGAATAAACATTTGAGCATAAGTATAATACAGGAAGGCACAATTTATAGTACAATATTTTACACGTTTTGGGGCAGTATTTTGCAATCATAATACGAGTCTGGTAGCAGCAGTTGTGGTGTGTGTGTGTGTGTAGCATAAATGTGGGTGTGTGCTAAGGTGCACAGAGTCAGTGCAGGTGGTCAGTCCAGTTCAAGTGTTCAGCAGTTTGATGGCTTGTAGATAGAAACTTTCTCTGAGCCTGTTGGTATCAGACCTCATGCTCGTGGCTGGGGTTTCTAGAATCATTGATGATACTGCAGGCCTTTCTCAGGTGTCCTGGATGGGTGGGAGCACGGTCCCAGTGATGTATTGGGCCGTCTTCACCACCCGGTGGAGTGCCTTGCGGTTGTGGACGGAGCAATTCCCGTACCAGGTCGTAATGCAACCGGTCAGGATGCTCTCGATGGTGCAGAGGTAGTATTTGGAGAGAACCTGGGGTGACATGCCGAATTTGTACAACCACCTTAGGAAGTAGAGACGCTGTTGCACCCTCTTGACAGGAGTGGTTATGTTGTTGGTCCAAGTCAGTTCCTCGGTGATGTGTACACCGAGGAACTTAAAACTGTAGACTCTCTACTGCAATCCTGTTGATGTGGATCGGGCCATGTTCCTTCCTCTGCTTCCTGAAGTCAACAATCAACTCCTTTGATTTGCTGATGTTGAGGGAGGTTGTCCTGGCACTACAATGCCAGTTCACTTACATCCATGGATCTGTTGGGGCAGTATCTCAATTGGAGTGGGTCCAGGGTGTCTGGGATGATGGTGTTGATGTGAGCCATGAACAGCCTTTCAAAGCATGTCATGTGAGTGCTAATGGGTGATAGCCATTTAGGCAGGTTACCTTAGTGTTCTTGGCCACAGGTACTATGGTGGTCTGCTTGAAACATGTAGGTATTACAGACTGGGTCAGGGAGAGGTTGAAAATGTCAGTGAAGACACCTGTCAGCTGGTCAGTGCATGCTCTGAGTACGCATCCTGGTAAATTGGTCTGTGAATGTTAACCTGCTTTAAAGGTCTTACTCATATCGGCTACGGAGAGCGTGATCACACAGTCATCCCTAATAGCTGGTGCTCTCATGCATGGTGGTTCAGTGTTGCTTGCATCGAAGCGTGCATAAAAGGCATTTAGCTCGTTTGGTAGGCTCAAATCACTGGGCAGCTCGCAGCTGGGTTTCCCTTTGTAATCTGTGATAGTTTGCAAGCCCTGCCACATCCGACGAGCATCAAAGCCGGTGTAGTAGGATTCGATCTTAGTCCTTTATTGACCCTTTGCTTGTTTGATGGTTCATCGGAGGGTGTAGCGGGATTTCTTATAAATCCAGATTAGTGTCCCGCTCCTTGAAAGCGGCAGCTCTAGCCTTTACCTCAGTGCAAGTCCCAGCTTGGGATAACATTTTCCAGAAGAATAAGGAATAACTTTGAAATGTAAGTATAATGTTTATTTATTCACCAAATTGTTACATTTTCAACAAATTACCTTCATATACAGTACCTGTCAAAAGTTTGGACACACCTACGCATTCAAGGGTTTTTCTTTATTTTTACTATTTTAGAATAACAGTGAAGACATCGAAACTATGAGATAACACATATGGAATCATGTAGTAACCAAAAAAAGTGTTAAACAAATCAAAATATATTTTAGCCTCCCTTTGCCTTGATGACAGCTTTGCACACGCTTGGCATTCTCTCAACCAACTTCAACTGGAATGCTTTTCCAACAGTCTTGAAGGAGTTCCCACATAGGCTGAGCACTTGTTGGCTGCTTTTCCTTCACTCTGCGGTCCAACTCATCCCAAACCATCGGGTTGAGGTTGGGCGATTGTGGAGGCCAGGTCATCTGATGGAGCACTCCATCACTCTCTTTCTTGGTAAAATAGCCCTTACACAGCCTGGAGGTGTGTTGGGTCATTGTCCAGTTGAAAAACAAATGATAGTCCCACTAAGCCCAAACCAGATGGGATGGCATATTGCTGCAGAATGCTGTGGTAGCCATGCCTTGAATTCTAAATAAATCACAGAGTAACCAGCAAAGCACCCCCATACCATCACACCTCCTCCATGCTTCACGGTGGGAACCACACATGCGGAGATCATCCGTTCACCTACTCACAAAGTCATGGCCGTTGGAACCAAAAATCTCTAATTTGGACATATCAGACCAAAGAACAGATTTCCACCGGTCTAATGTCCATTGCTCGTGTTTCTTGGCCCAAGCAAGTCTCTTCTTATTGGTGCCCTAGTAGTGGTTTCTTTGCAGCAATTCGACCATGAAGGCCTGATTCACGCAGTCTCCTCTGAATATTTGATGTTGAGATGTGTCTGTTACTTGAACTCTGTGAAGCATTTATTTGGGCTGCAATTTCTGAGGCTGATAACTCTAATGAACTTATCCTCTGCAGCAGAGGTAACTCTGGGTCTTCCTTTCCTGTAGCGGTCCTCATGAGAGCCAGTTTCATCACAGCGCTTGATGGTTTTTGCAACTGAACTTGAAGAAACTTTAAAAGTTCTTGACATTTTCCGGATTGACTGACCTTCATGTCTTAAAGTAATGCTGGACTGTCCTTTCTCTTTGCTTATTTGAGCTGTTCTTGCCATAATATGGACTTGGTCTTTTACCAAATAGGGCTATCTTCTGTATACCCCCCCCCCCCCCTACGTTATCACAACACAACTGATTGGCTCAAACGCATTAAGAAGGAAAGAAATTCCACAAATTAACTTTTAAGAAGGCACACCTGTTAATTGAAATGCATTCCAGGTGACTACCTCATGAAGCTGGTTGAGAGAATGCCAAGAGTGTGCAAAGCTGTCATCAAGGCAAAGGGTGGCTACTTTGAAGAATCTCAAATATAAAATATATTTTGATTTGTTTAACACTTTTTTGGTTCCTACATGATTCCATATGTGTTATTTCATAGTTTTGATGTCTTCACTATTATTCTACAATGTAGAAAATAGCAAAAATAAAGAAAAACCCTGGAATGAGTAAGTGTGTCCAAACCTTTGACTGAATTAAAATGTTGAGAAACTGGTGTTTATCAGCCCATTGCCAAGCCAGCTAGCTAACACGTCGGATGCGATAGCTAGCTAGTAGGTGATCTCATCCTGCTTTATCGTCTGTTTATTGATTAACAACTAAACTAACTAAATTGTAGATTGCAATGTGTCAATTGTGAAGAACCGGACAGTTTTTAAATCATGAATTGGTGAATTTGCTAGCCAGCTAAAGACATGTAAAAAATAGTTGTTTTTTTTCCCAATTTGATTTCAGGGACTAAAGTGGGCACCTGATTGGGTTTCACTCCATTGGCTTGGCAAGCAACAACAAAAAAATATCCTGCTCGACTCGTTTGGAGCGAAGAGATTTTAATATCTGGCGCAAAACTTAGGAAATTCAGCCAGCGGTGTTCTGTTCAATCTAGTGGCTTGCTAGCCAGCCAAGTTATTTGTGCATTCTCATGATGAATCTTTTTCTAGCCAGCTGCATACAGTGTATGTTTACCTAGCTAACATTAGTTAACTTTATCTTGCCACTTTCCCTTCCCCTATTGTGTTGCACCATTGAGGTTGGTGTTACTAGTTCAAATTAGAGGCTAAGTTATTCTACTTACTGTAAACAACTTGACCAAGCCTAAAAATATGCTAAACTTAACAAAACGATTGCACATTAATAAAGGTAGTTGTAGCTTCAGCAACTTGAACCAGCACTGACATTTGATAAGTGAGATTCATTTATCCCCCTTGTCTCTGCTTGTTCCAGGTTGAAGGACATCCCACCCTGACACCCTGCTGATGTAAAAACTTGTTGTGAACCTCTCAGCAAACAGTATAATCACCATATCCCAGGATATTATTCAGGAGTGTGCAACATCCCAATGTTAGATAGATTCATCCATGTTATTGTTTATCATGCAGATTTGTCAAGACATTGTAACTTATGAAGCTCATTCTAAAATACAGACGTGATTTCTGTCCCGGGGATAGCACTGTGTGCCAGTCTTCAAATTTAGAACACATTATACTGAACAAAAATATAAAACACAACATGTAAAGTGTTGGTCCTATGTTTCATGAGCTGAAATAAAAGATACCAGAAATGTTCATATGCACAAAAAGCTTATTTCTCTCAAATGTTGTGCACAACATTTGTTTACATTCCTGTTAGTGAGCATTTCTACTTTGCCAAGATAATCCATCCACCTGACATGTGTGGCATATCAAGAAGCTGATTAAACAGCATGATCATTACACAGATGCACCTTGTGCTGGGGACAATAAAAGGCCACTCTAAAATGTGAAGTTTGTCACACAACACACGCCAGCCCAGGACCTCCACATCCGGCTTCTTCACCTGCAGGATCATCTGAGACCAGCCACCCGGACAGCTGATGAAACTGTGGGTTTGCGCAACCGAAGAATGTCTGCACAAACTGTCAAAAACTGTCTCGGTTTTCAACTGTACCGGGCAGATTGCAGACAGGTATATGGTGTCGTGTGGGTGAGTGGTTTGCTGATGTCAACCTTGTGAACAGAGTGCCCCATGGTGGCGGTAGGGTTATGGTACAGGCCACAATCAACAGCCTGATCAACTCTACACGAAGGAGATGTGTCGCGCCGCATGAGGCAAATTATGGTTTTCTGATCCACGCCCCTACCTTTTTTTAAGCTATCTCCGACCAACAGATGCATATCTGTATTCCCAGTCATGTGAAATCTATAGATTAGGGCCTAATGAATTTATTTCAACTGACTGATTTCCTTGTATGAACTGTAACTCAGTAAAATCTTTGAAATTGTTGCATGTTGCTTTTATATTTTTGTTCAGTGTAGTTGAATTAAGTGTTTGTGTAGAGCTGGAACAAAAACCTGTAAACTCCTGTCCTGTCTATGAAAAGAAATAACAACTTTGGCTGTCATTACTAAATTTGCCATCATGTACTGAACAAGCTTATGAATGTTGGAGGTTCATCTCCTGGATATCCCTCACTTGGGAATTACTTATTCGACAGTGGACTGTGTTTTAAAGACTCTTGCACAGATACAGGAATACCAATAAAAATGTTAACATTTATTCAAAGTGTTGATATCTACACGTTTCTAGTTTAGAGGTTTGGGCATCTGGTGACTGCAGATAATCTGTCTAATCCCCTGCAAGGAGAGAGAAAGGCAGCAATAATATTACTATGCTGTATTCATTCCATTGAACATATATTCCTGTATGATATGCATTTATATTGGATATGTTATCCTGTTATCACATGGCAGTATTTGTTTTGTATCCAATGCATTTATCTTACATTAGGATGAAGTAGTCTAGGCCTTCTAATCTAGTTAGATTGCATCATATCACCTTTCAATATTAGTTATCGACGAATATAAAAGCATGTTATCTTGAACATCTGTGTCATTTAATACGCAAGCTTACTCATTCGAAAAAAGTATTATCAGCTCTAATGCAATATTAGCTTCACAGTGAAACCCCACTATTCTGGCTATTGATCATTCTTAGACAGTCAGTAAAATAGCTTATTTAGCTATCTCAAAAAATCATAGTCTGTACAGTCGTGGTCAAAAGTTTTGAGAATGACACAAGTATTGGTTTTCACAAAGTTCGCTGCTTCAGTGTTATGAGATATTTTTGTCAGATGTTACTATTGTATACTATTGTACACTTTCTCTGAAGATTCTCAAGAAGATCTAAAATCTGGATAATCCAAGATTAAGATGGATTTGGACATTTTAGTTGATTATCTCACTTTGACCAACCCTTCCTTAAATCAAATAACATTTTATTTTCACGTGCTTTGTAAACAACAGGTGTAGACTAACAGTGAAATGCTTACTTACGGGCCCTTCCCAACAATGCAGAGTGATAAAACATTTATACAAAAATAGAAAGATAATAACACTAGGAATAAGTACACAATGAGTAATCATAACTTGGCTATATACACGGGGTACCAGTACCGAGTCGATGTGCGAAGTATAATTACAAGCATTCCATAAGTGTCAAAGGCTTTTATTGACAATTATATTACGTTTATGCAAAGAGTCAATATTTGTAGTGTTGACCCTTCTTTTTCAAGACCTCTGCAATCCGCCCTGGAATGCTGTTAATTAACTTCTGGGCCACATCCTGACTGATGGCAGCCCATTCTTGCATAATCAATGCTTGGAGTTTGTCCGAATTTGTGGGTTTTTGTTTGTCCACCCGCCTCTTGAGGATCGACCACAAGTTCTCAATGGGATTAAGGTCTGGGGAGTTTCCTGGCCATGGCCCCGAAATGTCGATGTTTTATTCCCAGAGCCACTTAGTTATCACTTTTTCCTTATGGCAAGGTGCTCCATCATGCTGGAAAAGGCATTGGTCATCACCAAACTGTTCTTGGATGGTTGGGAGAAGTTGCTCTCGGAGGATGTGTTGGTACCATTCTTTATTCATGTCTGTGTTCTTAGGCAAAATTGTGAGTGAGCCCACTCCCTTGGCTGAGAAGCAACCCCACACATGAATGGTCTCAGGATGCTTTACTGCTGGCATGACACAGGACTGATGGTAGCGCTCACCTTGTCTTCTCCGGACAAGGTGTTTTCCGGATGCCCCAAACAATCGGAAAGGGGATTCATCAGAGAAAATGACTTTACCCCAGTCCTCAGCAGTCCAATCCCTGTACCTTTTGCAGAATATCAGTCTGTCCCTGATGATTTTCCTGGAGAGTGGCTTCTTTGCTGCCCTTCTTGACACCAGGCCATCCTCCAAAAGTATTTGCCTCACTGTGCGTGCAGATGCACTTACACCTGCCTGCTGCCATTCCTGAGCAAGCTCTGCACTGGTGGTGCCCCGATCCCGCAGCTGAATCAACTTTAGGAGACGGTCCTGGCGCTTGCTGTACTTTCTTGGGCACCCTGACGCCTTCTTCACAACAATTGAACCTCTCTCCTTGAAGTTCTTGATGATCCGATAAATGGTTGATTTAGGTGCAATCTTACTAGCAGCAATATCCTTGCCTGTGAAGCCCTTTTTGTGCAAAGCAATGATGACGGCACGTGTTTCCTTGCAGGTAACCATGGTTAACAGAGGAAGAACAATGATTTCAAGCACCACCCTCCTTTTAAAGCTTCCAGTCTGTTATTCTAACTCAATCAGACATGACAGAGTGATCTCCAGCCTTGTCCTCGTCAACACTCTCACCTGTGTTAACGAGAGAATCACTGACATGATGGCAGCTTTGTGGCAGGGCTGAAATGCAGTGGAAATGTTTTTTTGGGGATTAAGTTCATTTTCATGTCAAAGAGGGACTTTGCAATTAATTGCAATTCATCTGATCACTCTTCATGACATTCTGGAGTATATAAAACTGAGGCAGCAGACTTTGTGAAAATTTGTATTTGTGTCATTCTCAAAACTTTTGACCACGACTAAGATATCATGCATGCAAGCTTACCGGTCACATCCACAACGATGGAGCAGCAGACCAAGCAATATGCGAGATGAAGACCCTATACTGTAGGATAATTATTCTGGTTGGTGTCAATTTCATTCATTAACTGGTACTGAGGAGATCAATTATGTTACTTGTTTACTTGTTATTCGTGTCAGATATTTCCATTTTGGGATAGGTCACTGAATTGCTAGCACTAGTTGCTCACGCTGCTACAGTGGCTACAATGTGGCTACAAACGTCTCACACTCGGTGGAATGTGAATGTGTTATCACATGATGCTGCCTTTGAATTCCTTCCCAAATGGCAGAAAGCTACTGGAAAAGTGCTACCTACTAAGGTAGGTGCCTTTGGAGGTAGGTAGGCAGCTGCCTTTCGATTGGTTAAATAATAAAAGTAGGCTACACCAACATTAGTTTCCATTCATACAAAGTGTCAAAACGATTGCCCAGCAATGGGCGCGAACTCCTGATGCTCGGAGCCAAAGCGTGCTGATCAGACCACTGCGTTACGGCAGTTCACAATGCTCTAGCAAGCCGTAAACATACTTGATGCTACTTGATGGTGTGAGGTTCATTGGTTTGCAGAGCCTTCCCCAAACCATAGCCCCCTAGGTATGGTACTGCAGTGCATTGTATAGCCTACAAACACTGCTTCCAGCTGCCCCCTGGCGGCAATTCTAAATATTCAATATTTTTTCAAATTCTCCTGCTTTAGGATTATTTTCCTCCTGTGACGAAATGGGTCATATTAAGATCCGACATCTGTATGTATGCACTCACGCAGCCAAGCTGGGAAAATGTTTTCAAGACTTTTAGCATTGGCAACACAGGCAGGTGGAGAGTGAGAGTGAGAGAGAGAGAGAGAGAGAGAGAGAGAGAGAGTGAGAGCAACACTGCTGAAAGAACACCAGTCCATCTCTAGATTTTATTGTGAGGAGCAGCAGAGACGGGTAGAAAGATGGGTCTTCTAGTCATATCTCTGAATGTGTCCCCGATGTGCTCATGTTAATTTAGCTAATTAGCTTTGAGTGATTTAAAACCGCACATTTTCTGCCTCTTTTCTCCAACCGCAGACAGAGTGAAACAAATAGACTGATGGGCCATTTAATATTCACCAGCCTGGCCATCAATCCAGTGGTTTGTTTTACAGCCGGCCTGGGATGCCTAGGCTCTGGCAGCAGCCATTGTAACCTTGCAGGGGATGATGATCCGATTACGATGCTTTATGACTGCAAATTGGATGTAATCTAATTGTCTGTTTCCAAGCAATAAAAATCGCATCAATAAAGAGAGAGAGAGAGTGGATGATGAAGTGGGAAGGCTGCTGGCAGGAAACCAAAGGGGGAGAGAGAGGAGAGAGAGAGAAAGCAAGAAAGCGGAGACCGAGGAGAGGCAGACAGTTAAGAGACCGACCGAGAAACAGAGAGAGGGAGAGAAACAAACGGATGATATTCCCAAGGGAAGTGAAGCAAGACTAGAAGTGCATAGTATGTCATACCTCGCAGCTCTGCCACCTGTTGGGGATGTTGGCCCGTAGTTTCTGGTCACACACCACCCTCCTCATCTCCTCCACCGAGGGGTCTGACTGGACCAGGTCATAGTAGGGCAGCTGGTAGTCCTCGTGGATACCTGGGGAGCAACAGACACGGGATTAGATTAGACACACGCTTACACAGAATACAGGCCAATGGCAATCTAGGAACAAATTCTGACAAAGTGTTGAAAATATCGGAGAATGGCAAATATGATGACTCCAAGCCTTAGAGGGACAGACTAAACTAGAGACAGAGTGAGTCCCACATTAGATCTCAAACGTTGGGCCTTGTGTCAGTGGCAGGCTGAACTGTGTAACAGACATGATGCTTTCAGAAATTAGCCGAGGTCCTTGGGGCCAAAACGACTCACTGTGTGATAAGAGCTAAAAGGAGCATTGTGTTATCTCACCTCCTATTGAGCATCTCCGTGCGATCTCCCAGAACACCAGGCCCATGGCGTAGATGTCTGCACGTTTGAACGACTCAAAATGCTTCATATTAATGGAGTCATCCAGGACTTCAGGTGCCATGTACCTGAGGAGACATTCACCAGACAGTTATCTTTATCCTTTCAGACACAGGGCGACAACATGATCTCTTTATTCACTCTTCATTCTCAAAGAGTATCCTGAGTGACCAGGGTGAACAAATGCCCTCCTAGTTTCGAGGTACTATTCTGTAAAATATGAAATGTTCTATGCTGCTTTAAAATATGAATGTTCTAAAGATGAATATTCTACGCTGACCTTTTCTGATCCAAAGCTCCAATGACGGTCTAAAATGCTGACTTAAACATCCCTGTACAGTCTCAGTCTATTGTCCAATCCTTCACTAGGTGATGATCTGATCGAGGCAAGCCTTGCAGTGTAGTCAGGAGAGTGGCAGCGCAAAGGGCAGGAGAGAGAGCGAGAGAGAGAGAGAAGGGCTGTAGTAGGTTAGTCACATGAATGGTCAAAGCCAGGCAACACTCAGGACTTACATTAACCCCATCACACTGTCACTGACTGCAGTGCAGCGGTGCGTGGTGGGAGGCCCGAGTGTGTGTGCGCATGAGTGTGTGTGAGTAAGTGTGCATGTATGTGTGCCTGAGTTGAAGGGAAGGTTGGCAGCAGACGCACAGAGCGACATAATCAGTGAAGGGGATTGGCTGTGATATGCTCCTGCCCAATGCTTGCTAGTGTCTGCTGAGACCACTGCTCTACACGCCCCGCGATGCAACACATCAGGATCAACATTCCTCCCTCACAGTCCCATCCATCCCTCTGTATAGCCTTAGCTTGATGCAGGTATACATTGTTTTAAACAACCATTTTTGCACCCTCATCAATTATTTTACACATCAAATCTCACATCCTTGCTCATTCCTTTTAGCACTGGAAACTACACTGGAGTGGACACATTGTCCTCTTAATTATAAGACAGAAATAATGTACATTTGTGAGAAATGGCATTAGTGTAGCAAATACAAGTAATGCAGGCAATACTTTAAAAGACATGCTCCGGAACTTTGGCGACTACTAAGTATTTTTAAACCTCCCGCTTTGGGCTGTCAATGTGTAGTTCATTCAGGCATAATCTTTGAGCAGAATTACTGTCTTACCTCAATTAGAAAATCCCTAGTTTGAAAGCGACTTTTCTGGAAGCTGTGCCATTTCCCCTAGATTTCCCCCCCACGTGGGCCAGCCCCCTAGCGATTCGAGTTCTAGCCAATGAGCTTTAGCTCCTTATCATTTGAGTGACAGCTAGCAAGATGCACACAGCAGAGCGAGAGCAATATGTGACATAGTACACCATTTCTGGGGTCCACTTTTGGCTCATGAGCTCTACTTTCAGAACTACTGGCTAAAAAGTATACAAAAGTACCGGAGAATCTTTAAACTTCTACCTGAGAAGTGTAATGGGCCAAACAGATCAGATAGCAATCCTTTGCCAACACATGCTCCTTCTACGGAGCTGTTTAAGATTTCAGTGATAAAGCTGTATCCACTCCTCAGCACTCTCTCTCCCCCCATCACTCCTCAGCTCTCTCACTATCACTCACAGGCATTTAATATCAACAGGCTCAATGACTCAGATGTGATTTTCCCTGACGGCACACTAGTAAGGGCATACACAGCCGTGTGGATTAAGGGATCAGAGAAAAACAATGTAACCTGCACTCAAGTAGAGTTATAGTTAATCTAAAGAAGATGTCAAATTACGTCATATTTCTCTCTCCATCTGTGTGTCTATATGTGTTTCAAGTTGTATTAGTCGTATACGGGATACACATGGTATACACTGTCCAACGAAATGCTTACTTGCAGGTTCCTTCGACAACGCAACAATAATAAGAAATAATAAAACATAAGAATACAAAACAAAGTAAATGGCTCAGTGGAATATAATAAAACATTAGCATGAGAATAAACATTTAGAATAAACATTTTAGCATAAGTATAATACATGAATGCGCATGTGTGTATCCCCCCCCAGACAATGGTTTCCCTGTGCAGTAGGGCTGTCCCTGACAAAAAAAGATACAGTTGTCTGTTCTTTCGACCAATCAATTGGTCAACATTTTTAAACGTGTATTTTTACATATACACACACACCATATGTGTTTGAATAAAATCAACTATACTGAACAAAAATATAAATGCAACGATTTCAAAGATATAAGGAAATCAGTCAATTGAAATAAATTCATTAGGCCCTAATCTATGGATTTCACATGACTGGGCAGGGGTGCAGCCATTGGTGGGCCATGGAGGGCATAGGCCCACTGGGGAGCCAGGCCCAGCCAATTAGAATGATTTTCCCCCCCACAAAAGGGCTTTATTACAACCAGAAATACTCCTCAGCACCCCCCCCTCAGACGATCCCGCAAGTGAAGAAGCAGAATGTGGCGGTCCTGAGCTGGCGTGATTACATGTGGTCTGCGGTTATGAGGCCGGTTGGACATACTGCCAAATTCTCTAAAACAACATTGGATTCAGTTTATGGTAGAGAAATGAACATTCAATTCTCTGGGAACAGCTCTGGTGGACATTTCTGCAGTCAGCATGCCAATTGCACGTTCCCTCAAAACTTGAGACATCTGTGGCATTGTGTTGTGTGACAAAACTTCACATTTTAAAGTGGCCTTGAAGGCGCACTGAAGATTGTTACAGAACTGCGGACAGCGACCACTATCCAACGCAGGAGAAAGCGCATTTGTTATAAAATAATATGATCTTTATTGCACCATTCTTTTTACATAATATTACAATATACAATTTCAGTATCACATGTCTTATGCCCAAAAAGCATATGCGTTTTGTTTTGCCGGATGCCTAGCCCGCATTTTCCGTACGGTAAAGCAACACACGAGTTGAAAATATTGAACGCATGCGGTACACAGGACGCACCACAGCCTAGTGCAGCACCCCCAACGTAGTGTTGCGGACTGCTCCATTGACAATGAATGACTTCCGCCAGAACGCCAAGAGTTTGATGCATCTGGTGGACATGAGGTCTTAGAGTGATGGACTTGTGCCATCCCAGTGGGCTCCGCAATGGATTAGTCCACTGAGACAGGCACGTATCAGACAGGTGTCTACAAAAAAAAAAATTCAACTGCTTGACTAAAGAAATCTTGGTCAACCAAAAGCCTAAATGGGGTCAGCCCTACTGTGCAGCCAGTCACCTCTTGGTTCCCACTCTGTGATTGGGGGCGATGTCGATGGTGTCGGTGGCGGAGTCGTGGCGGACAGCCAATCCCAGGTCAGCAATGCAGCAGGTACCATTCTTCTTCACCAGGATGTTCTTAGATTTCAGGTCGCGGTGGGCGATAGCTGGTTTACCTGGCGGGAGAGGGGGGAGAGGGTAATGAGTAAAAAGAGAGGGAGAGAGAGAGAGAGAGAGAGAGAGAGAGAGAGAGAGAGAGAGAGAGAGAGAGAGAGAGAGAGAGAGAGAGAGAGAGAGAGAGAGAGAGAGAGAGAGAGAGAGAGAGAGAGAGAGAGAGAGAGAGAGAGAGAGAGAGAGAGAGAGAGAGAGAGAGAGAGAGAGAGAGAGAGAGAGAGAGAGAGAGAGAGAGAGAGAGAGAGAGAGAGAGAGAGCTATACAGAGAAAGGAAAAGCTGAGTGCAGAGTAAAATCACTACATTTCATAACTCTATATGTATGTTATGTGGATACATGTGCCACATTTGATTGGTCCTCCTCACCTTGCGTGCCGACGATCTCCATGTGCAGGTGAGCCAGGCCGCTGGAGGTGGACAGGGACAGCTTAATCATGCCCTCCACTGTCACCGTGTACCTGTTCAAGTAGTCAAACAGGGAGCCGTGCTCATGGTAATCTGATACCAGCCACAGCTGGGTCCATGTGCCGTTATCTTAGAGGAGAGCAAGGAGAGCGAGTGAGCTACCATATCCTATTCCACAGGGAAACACTTTACATAATGCCTGCATTTACAACAGATTATCTCATCAGTGAAAGGCTGCCTGCTAGCATCCTGACAATACTGTCTGGGTCCCAGCCAAATACACAGTTCTGCTTGTCAGCTGCTTTAGGCATGTGTGGCTTCTAGGTACACTGACACAAAATTAAGAGCATTATAGAAGTCATAGAAAATAGAACCAGTACTGGGTCATGTTCAGTTGGGCACACTGTAGCAAAACATTTTGCAACAGAACATACACATCTGGGCTCTTATTGGACAAGTTCAGAAAGTACCTTACTGTTTCTAAACGTTTTCTCCCTAATGAACACAACCCTGGCCCAATGTGCCCTCTGACCTTTGTTGTCGGCGGCGATGAAGCCCAGGATGTTCTCATGGCGCAGCATGACCGTCTGGTAAATCTCAGCCTCGCGGAACCACGATCGCTCCTCCCGAGATGAGAAGATCTTGACGGCCACCTCCTCTCCTCGCCAGCGGCCCCGCCACACCTCTCCGAACCTCCCCTTCCCGATGCTCTCCTGCAGGATAATGGTCCTTGCTATGGTCCTCTGCACCAGCAGGGGCAGGCCTGCAGGGGGGGATGGAGAGAGAGCACAGTTATCATGAGGCAAGGGTTTTAGGATAAGTTTGAAAGCAGTTTTATACAGCCATGAGAGAGGAACTTGCAACTGTGATAGTGGTTGTGTGGAAAAGACACACCAAAATGGAACGTGTCTTTCTGTCGATAAAATCCAATGTGTACACAAAACCAGATTTCAAGAACATTGAGGGAGACAGATGTACAGTAAGACAACATAATCAACAAGTCAGACCTGCAGCTATTCTGTTTCAAAGACGTATAACAAAAAGTTTCTGAGAATATAACAAATTAACATTGTCTTCAGTGTCCTCTCATTCTCTAATTTGGAGGTCCTCTGTCTGTCTGGTTTCATCTGGTGTAGATGTCCATAAAACAGTATAGAGAGTGCTTCTGCCCACGTTCCGGCTGGTCTGCATTCTTTCCATTCTCTTAAACCTGGGCATTAAACTCAATGAGCGGAGAGAATAGCCAGCAAGTTGGTGCCAGTTCGATGGGCAGAGAAAAACAAATACTGTCCCGACCTCACTTCAATAGAGGGTACATTTTTTAAGCAAACTTCCATTGTCCTATCAAGGATAATTTCCAGTTCTATGGACAGTTAATGTAAAAGCACTCACAGAGGATGATGGCCACACATGACATGTTAACACATCAAAAGGGTTGGATGTAAGAGTGTGTGATGAGGCTATGATGATAGCTTTGACCTACAGTTGAAGTCGGAAGTTTACATACACTTAGGTTGGAGTCATTAAAACTCGTTTTTCAACCACTCCACACATTTCTTGGTAACAAACTATAGTTTTGGCAAGTCGGTTAAGACATCTACTTTGTGCATGACACAAGTCATTTTTCCAACAATTGTTTACAGACAGATTATTTCACTTATAATTCACTGTATCACAATTCCGGTGGGTCAGAAGTTTACATACACTAAGTTGACTGTGCCTTTAAACAGCTTGGAAAATTCCAGAAAATGATGTCATGGTTTCTGATAGGCTAATTGACATCATTTGAGTCAATTGGAGGTGTACCTGTGGATGTATTTTAAGGCATACCTTCAAACTCAGTGCCTCTTAGCTTGACATCATGGGAAAATCAAAAGAAATCAGCCAAGACCTCAGAAAATAGTTTTAGACCTCCACAAGTCTGGTTCATCCTTGGGAGCAATTTCCAAACACCTGAAGGTAGCACGTTCAACTGTACAAACAATAGTACGCAAGTATAAACACCATGGGACCACGCAGCCGTGATACCACTCAGGAAGGAGATGTGTTCTGTCTCCTAGAGATGAACGTACTTTGGTGTGAAAAGTGCAAATCAGTCCCAGAACAACAGCAAAGGACCTTGTGAAGATGCTGGAGGAAACAGGTACAAAAGTATCTATTTCCACAGTAAAACGAGTCCTATATCGACATAACCTGAAAGGCCGCTCAGCAAGGAAGAAGCCACTGCTCCAAAACCGCCATAAAAAAGCCAGACTACGGTTTACAACTGCACATGGGGACAAAGATCGTACTTTTTGGAGAAATGTCCTCTGGTCTGATGAAAAAAAAATAGAACTGTTTGGCCATAATGACCATCGTTATGTTTAGAGGAAAAAGGGGGTGGCTTGCAAGCCGAAGAACATCATAATAATAATAATAATAATAATAATAATAATAATAATATGCCATTTAGCAGACGCTTTTATCCAAAGCGACTTACAGTCATGTGTGCATACATTTTTAGGTATGGGTGGTCCCGGGGATCGAACCCACTACCCTGGCGTTACAAGCGCCATGCTCTACCAATTGAGCTACATCATCCCAACCGTGAAGCACGGGGGTGGCAGCATCATGCTGTGGGGGTGCTTTGCTGCAGGAGGGACTGGTGCACTTCACAAAATAGATGGCATCATGAGGATGGAAAATTATGTGGATATATTGAAGCAACATCTCAAGACATCAGTCAGGAAGTTAAAGCTTTGTCGCAAATGGGTCTTCCAAATGGACAATGACCCCAAGCATGCTTCCAAAGTTGTGGCAAAATGGCTTAAGGACAACAAGGTCAAGGTATTGGAGTGGCCATCACAAAGCTCTGACCTCAATCCTACAGAAAATGTGTGGGCAGAACTGAAAAAGCGTGTGCGAGCAAGGAGGCCTACAATCCTGACTCAGTTACACCAGCTCTGTCAGGAGGAATGGGCCAAAATTCACCCAACTTATTGTGGGAAGCTTGTGGAAGGCTACCCGAAACATTTGACGCAAGTTAAACAATTTAAAGGCAATGCTAGCAAATACTAATTGAGTGTATGTAAACTTCTTACCCACTGGAAATGTGATGAAAGAAATAAAAGCTGAAATAAATCATTCTCTCTACTACTATTCTGACATTTCACATTCTTAAAATAAAGTGGTGATCCTAACTGACTTAAGACAGGGAATATTTACTAGGATTAAATGTCAGGAATTGTGAAAAACTGAGTTTAAATGTATTTGGCTAAGGTGTATGTAAACTTCCGACTTCAACTGTATGTGATTGTAAGCATTAATTAGATTATATTTCTCTGATTTAATGACGGTCCTTGTCTGGTAGCACTATGTCCCAGTCTAGCCGGCTGCTAAACTGATGTATTAATGAACACACGTCTCCTTATCATTCACTGAATCATTCATAGCGAAGATCATTTCCAGCAGCATATTGGCTCTCATTTCGCGAACCGCTCTATTGGAATGTAACAACTGAAGAGTATTGAACAACTTCTTCAATACAACCCACTGAGTAGATGACAAACTAAGCGCTCGCAAGGTCAGTATTGCAGCTCTATGGAAACAACTTCTAAGCCTTTTCAGAACAACTTACATAACCAGTCAGTAAATGACAGACTTGTGCATTGGGCTGATATAGCTGTGTCCAAAGCCTCCAAAGTATCCACCTCTAGATGGAACACTTAAATCAATCCTAAGGGAGATTATAGCACTCCAAAGTGTGAAACCTGTATTGGTAAGGAGATGGGACACCATTATGTTAGCTTCAGGAACATCTTAATGAAGATAAAACTGGACATTTTGTACAGAGCATTATGCGTACTGTAGTAGATCATGCTACACCTCCTCTAAGCTCAGCAATCTGTTGAAAATGTATCTCACAAATGGTGTGATGAATGTACATCAAACTACAAAACCCACCTGATCCGGAGCCTGAGGTGGTCATGTCGTAGATGAGGTCTTTGAGGGTGTGGCCATCGGCCAGGAAGGGATGGTCCATTGCAGGGTCTTCCTCATTGGGCACACGGCGGTGGACGACAGAGCGGCTGTGGCACACGTAGAACACCAGCAGCAGCACGAAGCACAGCACACACACCGGCCCCGCGATGACGGCCGCCAGGGCCACTGGGCTCAGGGGAGGTGTACGGGCTGTGGGGACTAAGAAGGGGGGAGGGGGTGTTCCAATCGCTGATTACTTTTTTGTACAACACCCCTCATTTTGATGTCCCCACAAACGACTTCAACGATAAGCCGTCAGGCCGTCTCTGTCTTAAGTATGTAGCAAACATAGAGCAGCAGAACAATTCTGTTTGAGTCAACAATCGCAGGAAATCAGTCATACTCATTACTTGATGTTTAGTCTGTCCGTAAGAGACAGTTTCCATCAAAACAACTTCCTTACATAATACACACAGCTTTTTTGGGAGTGATAACATAAAGCAGGAACTGATAGGATTCCTTTGAAAACATTGCAACAGCCTTGTTGAAACAACAAAAGCATTTCCCAATACTGGCTAGACTTTCTCAGATTGACTTGCTGAGAATCAGAAAAGTGTAATCTGCACACAGCGCTGAGACGTGAGGGTGATCAAATATTAAATGGTACTTTAAGTCAGGCGCTTTCTGTTCTCAGAATAAGGGCCGTCGTGGGACTTCATTATGACGAATCAAAACATGCTTCTGGAGCTTTTAAACCGTTCAACTGCCTGGCCACTACCTGTCAAATCTTTCCAATATTCACAGCTGCACACATACAGAGGAAGTATTACTAATGGCTCTGCTATTGCTGTGACACAGCTGAACGACAGTATGGCGAGACAGAGAATATCTGCTGAATATCATACTGAAAAGCACAGCATGGAGGCAGTTTCAGACCCATGACCAAGAATGGCAGCAGTGAGGTGCTTCTTTCTGACCACAAGAGCTAAACCTGACAGCGTGTCCAGGCAGGGACATTGCCTCAGACATAAACAATATTCAGTGACATATAGAGCCAGTTTCCTTATCACAGATTAACCCTCTAGAGTCTAAACCCTGTCTAAGCCGGCAGCTTATTTGATGAAACATTGAATTTGGCATTAATGCTATTAGCCAATAGAAATGCATTGAATAACAGATTCACTACATGGAACAACAGATAGCCAAAAAAACTAATCAAAAGGACGTTTGTTCTGAAGTGTCTGTCCTATACCTGAGAGATATAAGAAATCAGGAAACACGGATATGCATTTAACCCCTTATTTTAGGCACTAACTATCTCCATATATACATCCATTCATTTTTTTAACTAGTACTGGTCTTGTGAGCAAGTACGTGTTCGTGAGAGTCATCTTGCCAGAGATGTCATAGTAGTTTGTAGGCCAAACTGTTCGGACGCTACAGACGTTTTCGTGAGAAGACCGATTTTCGGGATGTCTAGGTCTGACAAACACCCCTCCAGCTCTGCCACTTGTCACCGCAGATGTGGAAGGGCGATATCGGCCGATACGGTGGATTGAGATGCAGCCCATGCAAAACAACATATCTTGCTTAAACATACAGATTTTTTTTTAGGGATGACCCCATTTAGTCGACTGTTCGATTGTTTGGTCGATAGGCTGGCTGTTGGTCAGCCCAGATTATTTTAGTCGAGCAGTGGCAAATATATATAAATAATGTATGGCACACGAGACACCCGTCTGACTCATGCCTGTCTGAGTGGACTAATCCATTGCGGCGGCCACGAGGATGGCACACCAGTATCACCAGTAGTACATTCACTGTTAATTCCCATAATTTCTAATCTACAATGTTTGTTTGGTTACGGTAATTACAGTCTTACCGTTGTCATTGTAGGAGTGGACACGTTGTTTGCAGAGCGCACAACCTAGGCTACACTTGTTTTCATTTCATTCCATTTATGAGTTTTCAATTTATTCATTTGTTTGGAGTGCTCCTGTCAATCTTCAGTAAGGACACACACCTGATTACGCATAGAAGAAGGCCTAGGCTATCTGGCTTGTGCGCAAATGTAGAGACTTATAAATGCCCATTTGGGGATCTGATACTATTTCTGATTGTCTTAACTCACCATCACTGTGTAGCTTCTCAAAGTAATTTTTTCTTTGCCTCAAACAGCAAGTAAACAAAGTCTGTTTTTACATCCATTGAGAATGACAATAGTTCCTCAACAATCTTTCCTGCTCTCTCCCTTTCGATAACCACTCAGCATGAAAGGGGAATAAAATGTTATGCTCTGATCCGGCGGAAACGTCATAAAATAGGCCTACCTGATTACTTCTTATCCCTTGCGCAAATAGCCTACAGTTGTGTCTTTCCGGAGCTCACTGGCCCAGGAAACTGAGGGCCCAGAATATTTTATTAAATGTTGCAAGTTTTCTAGCACCAGCTTCAGGCCAGACCAAGTTAATAGTTGATACAATGTTTCAAGTTCCTTGCAGACAGGCCATGCGTAGCCAATGTGATTTATAGGATATATATTTTTATCCTGATATTTTCTACCTACAGGCTACAAAGTTTTTTGATTTGTTGGCTTTATGTAGGCTATTGTTACATATTGGCAATGGACAATAGTTACTTTTAGATTTCTATCATTTTAATTTGATAGAATTTTGATTAACCACATGACATTGATTTTGAGATATGAAGACTTTATTATAAATTAAATTAAACTGTTCCACGAAAATGTGCACATGAAAATCATAACTGGCAAACAGATCAGTAGAAATGATACGATAAAGTGGCACTCCAAATGGAAAATGTTGCCGACTGGTTTTTTTTTTTTTTTTTCTGGGGGGATGGATCAGCTTAATATTGCAGATAGATTGTATCTTCTATCAATGTAATTGTCTGCATCACTTCCAATCCCCCATGTTTTTTTTATTTTTTATATATATATATATTCCCCTTTATTACTTTTCAACCCCACCATCCTTTCCCTACTTGGAGTAAATTAGTGAACAACAACGCCCAGGCCTCTACTTCCGGTCTATAATTACTATCTACACCTTATGGACAGAGTTAATTTTACAATAATTCTATATCTAGGCGTAGGCAAGCCGACTGTTGGTGTAGCCTATTACCGGTAACTTCAGGAGTATAACGGCAGAATCTGCAAAGGCCAGCAGCAGGAGGAGGGTCGAGAATTTTTTTTTGCTCTTCTGGTTAGGCTACATTGATCTCTGACTCCCTCTTTAGTTATTTGTGTGTCTTCATTTTTAATCGCAGTGCTTAAGGCATCAGACAAGCTACATATAGTTGATTTTATTCAAACATAGGGTGGGTCTATATACCAATCGATTGGTCGAAAGAATAGACGACTCTCGGTCGACCAAACGGTTTGTGCCGTCATTCTGTTACCAAACTTTGCATCTGCACTGTTCTTCGAGTAAATGTATTTTTTTTAATGTTCAGTGGAAATTGTAGTCCTTGTGCATAGTAGTCCTTGTGCATAGAGTTGTATGGTTTGTTTAACTTTGCAGTCATTGGTTTTTGTTTGACATGCACTCTAAAGTGAAAAATTGGAGTCTTGATGTCACTGTTACCGTGTTATTGCCCATTCCTAACCCCTACCCCAAAACATTTTTGTAAATCTGAAATGATTGGGAAAGTATAAGCAATATGGTAATATGATGGGCAACATTTTTACCATTCAACTTCCTATCCACTCCCTTCAGATCTACACAGTTGCACTGCACATGAGGTAGGTGCCTATGAACTAGTGGTGGATTTGGGACTGGGCATGCGAGTGTGTGAGAGATGAGACTTCGAGCCATATCAGACACTTACATGTCAACGAGTAGTCGCCGGGGTCGGAGTCTTTGTTACACATGTCTGTGTTGCAGCAGACAGGGACCACCCCAGTGTTCTCCTTTTTCGAGGGGGCGCAGACAAACGGCCTGTCCTTAGGGATGAGGTCTGCCTCAGGTAAACACATGCTCCCCTGTGCCACCATCTTACTGCCCGACTTCACGAAGGACACAAAGCACAGGCCGTCCGTGTAGCAGGTGCTGTTACTACACCACTGGCAGTGGCACTGCAACGCTAAAGCAGGAGAGAGAGAAAGGTTGTTAGTGATTACACAGAATACAGAAACAGAATGGACATGGGTCTTTCTATAAACTAAGGTAGCCATGAGCATTTCTTGGAGTGGACAACTGTTTGGAGCTGTTACAATGTAATTAATGATCATTAGCCTTTTTTTGGTGTGAATACATTAAGCTATGAAAAGGGGGAACATCGATACATTCAATATAATTCATGAGTTGAATCAAAACCTATGTTTAAACTAGGGGTGTTAACGTTTAAACGTTAAAACGAAGTTGGGATCATTAACATTAAGAAAAATCACTAACAAAGAAAATAAGTTTTTTTACCCATTTAATTACAATCACAGTGCAGTTATCACAAAATATTATTTTCTGTGTTATAGCCGATTGGCTGTAAAGGCCTGGGAAAGTTGTGTAATTCAAATAAAACCAGAGGAAAAGGTTAACTTTAGGCTACTTTGGTGAATTTGCAAGGCTTGCAAGATGCAGAATACCAAAACATAGAGTGCATTCAGAAAGTATTCAGACCAGTTCTTCTGTGGAGATGGGAGAACCTTCCAGAAGGACAATCATCTCTGCAGCACTCCACCAATCAGGTGTTTACGGTAGAGTGGCCAGATGGAAGCCACTCCTCAGTAAAAAGGACATGACAGCTCGCTTGGAGTTTGCCAAAAGGCACCTAAAGGACTCTCAGATCATGAGAAACAAGATTCTCTGGTCTGATGAAACCAAGATTGAACTCTTTGGCCTGAATGCCAAGCGTCACGTCTGGAGGAAACCAGGCACTGCTCATCACCAGGCCAATACCATCCCTACAGTGAAACATGGGGGTGGCAGCATCATGCTGTGGGGATGTTTTTCAGCGGCAGGGATTGGGAAACTAGTCAGGATTGAGGGAAAGATGAACGGAGCAAAGTACAGAGAGATCCTTGATGAAAACCTGCTCCAGAGTGCTCAGGACCTCAGACTGGGGCGAAGGTTCACCTTCCAACAGGACAACGACCCTAGGCACACAGCCAAGACAACGCAGGAGTGGCTTAGGGACAAGTCTCTGAATGTCCTTGAGTGGCCCAGCCAGAGCCCGGACTTTAACCCAATCGAACATCTCTGGAGAGACCTGAAAATAGCTGTACAGCGATGCTCCCCATGCAACCTGAGAGCTTGAGAGGATCTGCAGAGAAGAATGGGAGATACAGGTGTGCAAAGCTTGTAGCGTCATACCCAAGAAGTCGCAAGGCTGTAATCGCTGCCAAAGGTGCTTCAACAAAGTACTGAGTAAAGGGTCAGAATACTTATGTAAATGTAATATTTCTGTTTGTATTTTTTTATAAAATGTGCAAGAATTTCTAAAAACCAGTTTTTGCTTTGTCATTATGGGGTAGTGTGTAGATTGAGGATTATATATAAATGTAAAAAAACAAAAACAGAATAAGGCTGTAACGTAACAAAATGTGGAAAAAGTCAAGGGGTTTGAATACTTTCTGAAATGCACTGTATGAGCACGTTTCCGCCTGCCCGTTCCCCCTCTCCCTCGCACTGGCCTGCCTGCTCAGTCTCTTCGCTAATGATGCAAGTGTCTGTTCAGTGTTCCGTCTGTTGCGTGTAGAATATCCTAGCCTATTCATTGCACCGATGTTGCAGGAATACAGATTGCCTCATAATATGAAATTACAGTAGGCTACCGGTAGCCTTTATTGATGAACCTTTTCATACATAATGGAACGTGGCTCCTTGAAAATGCCTCAGCTACGGCATGTTTGTTTGTCTGTCTGTTAGGCTACACTACAGATTTTTAAATGCTGACACAAAACCTTCTCTGGCTATATGAATGGGCATTTTACTTGTCTGTAAAGCAATGAGGCTTCTGAAGCGGGACTAACATCCATCACTAGGTCACCTAGAACTGTCAATCAAATAATATTGAGCTCCTGCCTGCTGCCTGTGTGCAGATCAATCTCTCCTAAAAAGTGTGTTATATACTGAGACATTTAGTATAAATAAAACCCATCTAGCTACCATACCATAAAAAACAGCATTAAAAACAACAACAGCTGCACATCAATCAGTGACGTTTATTGTTAGGGAAAAAATACAGAAAATGTTATGCTGGAGTAGAATTTTAGTCACTTTTTGTTTTTTTGTTGTCTGAAAAGTTACCAATTGTTGCTATCGACATGTTACTGTAGCTGCGTTCTGTCTGTAAAAGGGCTGCGGTAGATATAACTTCATTGCCCAGCCCTAGCGGTCATACATACGTAATAGGACCATTAATCTGGATTGTAAATTGACGTGGATTTGTAAAAAAAATGTATCTTGTTTTAACAGAAAACTGCTAAAAAATAATGCAGTTTGAACATTAAGCAAAGTTTTTAATTTCTCACATCTCTAGTTTAAACCCGTTCTCACGCTTGGATTCTTCAAAGATTTAGCAAAAATTGTGACATAAAACACTACCTTTCTTTCCTTACATTTTTGATACTGCAGTTTGTCGTTATATCATACAATTGAATTACACATTGAACTTGATCCTGTAAAATTCCTGAATATTGCTGTCGGACTCTTTTTGTATGGAGATCTGGGAAGTGCACTGTAACCTCGTAACATTTCGTATCTCCCTATGTTACGGTGTGAAAAAAATTGAATGCTTCTAACAGAAAGAGTAACTTTAACAAGATGAATAAAAAAAAGTATAATGTCATTAACAGGGTTCTTCAATAATTATGCAAAATAGCTGTTTGATGTGCATTTGATGTCCAGCTGTTTAGTTACGTGGGAAAATTATCGCGCTACATCAGCTGATTCAGGAAAGGATTCTCTGAATGACAGTCAAGTGATAAAGAGCTGGTGTAATACTGCATGCAGTTTAACAACAACCAAAGTGCGGGAATTAATGTTGGTCTGGAGAATATATGGAACATTTTGGTGTCTGTTGTTATGACTGTAAGTCGCTTTGGATAAAAGCGTCTGCTAAATGGCATATTATTATTATTATTATTATTATTACGGCAGTCAAGAAAGTTAGCCTATGTTGTGGTCAACATTATGTCAAGACTCCTGAGGTAAGATTACGGTCCGTGTACGTTTTGATCGTCTTATTTTCCGAGTTAAAATTGAGCAATTGGGGACGTGAAAACGGCTTGTTTTTCCTTTCTGAATAAAAAAACAAAAAAACATGTAATGTTTTATCATTTTATCATTTTTATCATTATAATTTTTGCATATAAAACCAAAAAAACGACTTGCTATTTCGATTTTCACATGTGGGTGGGGTTAAATGTGGAATGCCTGTCATTGGTTAAGTGCACAGCAAACACTTCCTGTCCTTTCAAAGTAGGAGTTCACTCTTCTAACATTCTATGAATCTATCTAATTGATTAATAGCTGCCCATACCGTGCCAGTGCCAAGATAAAGTAAGATTTCTCGATTTCTGCATAAGATTCAGTGTGTATTGACTTATTAATGAACTGCTGTTACTGTAAATGGTTAGCTGACTGATATATCCTAGCTACCTAACTAACCATTGGTAATCTTATTCAATGATGCCATACAGCCAACACGACAGTATCTATTGCTAGAGTAGAGACATACCCTAGCTATAATTAGTCAGTGGTTGCACATCTAACTAGCTGGAATGAAGCAAGGGTGTATTTGTATTTGTATTTATTATGGATCCTCATTAGCTGCTACTCTTCCTGGGGTCCAGAATAGTAGACATGTAAATATATCCTTTCACTGTTTAAAGCAGGTCTTCAAATACCCAGAACTGTCTTAACAGACTGATAGGGTGGCGTGGGTGTGTCCAGCTTACACCTGTGCAAATCCATGTGTGTATAGCAATGGAATGAAACATCCAACCAATGCCCCAAGTCATGCTGTAGGTCCACCACACACCTGAAGGGTTGCGGGGTCTTGTCCACAAGCAACCCCTAGCCCCTACCCCTAGACACTTGTGGAGATCTGAGAGGATTGGACAGGTGTAAGCAATACCGCCAAAATTCCACCAAGCCTTTCAGAGGGTAAGGTGGAGCTCTCACCATGTCACCACCCATCAATCCCTCTCAAATCTCCACAAGTGTCTTGACTCTGGGCAGTAGGGGCTAGGGGTCGTTTCTGGACATGCCATGGGTATTATTGTAGCACAGTCAGACAGTCTGGTACTGTCTATAATGTTAAAGGGGCAGTGCAATTAAAAACTAGATTTTCCGTTTTCTTATGATATTTCCACACATTCAGTTTTGTGTTTCTATCATTGTGGGGACCAAATAATAGATTTTCCCTAACCCTAAGTCTAACCCTAACTTTAACCCTAAGCCTAACCCCAAACCCCTAACCCTAATAGTAACCCTAAACCTAAAATAGCATTTTTCCTTCTGGTACCCACAAGGATAGTTAAACAAAACTACACACACACACACACACACACACACACACACACAGGTAGAGCTGGGACGATATCAGTATCAAAAATATTTTTTACATGACAAAAATGAAAACATGAAGCAGACCGAACTCTTTGACCTTTAAAAACCTGCTGTATGTAAAATATTGTGTGCTATAAATGTGACTCTGGATGCAACAATGATGTTTGTTTCAAACATTAGGGCTGTTTTCCTGAAGAAGTTAAATCTGCTAAATGTTTTGTTTCCTTGCCTCGATACTAACAAGTATCACGATACTGGTATCGTCCTGGCCCTACTGAAGTCTAAATAACACTCAGAAATTTTGAAAATTATGATAATGCCCTTTTTGTGTAAGAGCTGTTTAAAAATAAAAAAGCCTGTTCAGGTGGGATGTAACTTTGGCCCACATCATGACGTCACAATTTGATCTGATTATAATAGACCAATGACTGTTCATCTCGGTAAGGGGGTGGACTCTAGAACAGCCTATCATCCAATCAGGGCTGTGTATGTAAATATATTACAATTTGTTTCCTAATGCCCACATGATCAGACTGAACATTAAATGATTCAAAATATATTTTGGAGTTATTTTCATTAAATAAACAGTGATTTATTAGACATACAGTGATGATTTAAACATAACATTTGAAAGACTGCATGGGGGCTTTAATACCTGTCAAATACTTGCTTCCTCTGTCCTAGGGAGAGTTCAAATGCATTTCCTTGATTCGTTGCATCCTCTCTCCTCATCTCCTTTTCAAAACCCATTGGATGAGAAGGTCAGAGGTCCTTTCCCTCTCACCTTCTTATGCAATGGGTTTTGAGAAAGTGAGGAGAGAGGACGTGAGGAATCAAGGAAATGCAATTGAGATTCTCCCCTTGTTTCCCCCATTCTTCACCTCCTTCTCAAAGCACATTGGGGGAGAGTAGTGAAGGTTCCTCCCCTCAGGCTACAATGCACTTTCAAGCAGAGGCAAGGAGTGGAGGAAACAAGGACAGAGGAAGCAAGAATTTGACGGCTAGTTTTCAGACACACAGACTCACACACAATTCTTGAAGAGTTTATTGATTATAATGATTTCATTACTAGTTATTATTGTCAATGATTTTGGTGACAGAACCCGTTGAATTATATAAACTATTAAAACAAAATAACGAAATGAGCACAGCCAAGTCAACACCTTAACATTTCTCTGTTTGTCCGGAATATAAACCAGCCTTATGAAAATTGGCATTCTTCGTGCACAACAGGTAAAGATGTTCTTTCAGAGCAGTAATTGCAGGATAAATGTGATCACAGCGGCTGTGGTTTGTAAGTAGCCTACACAATGTGGTTGATACTGGGTTGCAACCACAGACGCTACAACACACACAGTAAGTAGCTGGAAAGTGTTGCTAATGCTTTTACTGCAACAGGAGAGTCCAGACTCTAGAGAGTTCTTATTAGTCAGCCTTTGGTCCCATAGCTCAGGTTACACAGGGAGGCTGGGAGGAGGTGTGTGTACAACAGTGTCACCATGCAGCGCTGCAGCTAAAACAAACCAGATGTAGTGGGCCCTGCAATACACTCAGGCTGCAGCGAGTGACACCGCTCCTTTGATCTCACACACACATAGGCTAAACACACTACAAAGATACACACAAAACGCACACAGCGATACACATAGCGACACACACTAGACACCGGAGCCGCAACAGGCCAAACCTCAAACGGCCTATCATCAAACCACAGGCTACAATTAAAGAAGCAGTGTGGGATAGCACGCCGTCTAGACGGACCTCTAGATCTCTGTCTTGAAACAAGATCGGGGAGGGAGCGAGAGGGCGGCCATTAAAGGAACGCTAGGCGTAATCGACCTCTGCTGCATTCCTAGAGAGAGGATCTTGGTGTCGGTACTTGAGTGGGAGTTGTAATGGCAGCAGTACTGCAGAGAGAGTCAGGGGAGGAGAGTAGTTAAGTGAGAGAGAATGGGCCGTGGTAGAGTGACAGTCCGATCATTTATCCTGTGGCACTGACTGAGGCATCCATCAGACCTGGGAAAACTATAGTTTTAACTATGCTTTGTGGAAGATAACAATTTTTTAAGGGGGACGAAATAGTTACTTTAGAAATGACTACTTTTGAAAATAATTTGAATACAGATCTCAGAAAGTAACTACTTTTTTAACCTATTTAAATACAGATCTGAGAAAGCAACTTTACGTTACAGCCTTGAACTAAAATGGATTTTAAAAAAGATTAAATCTACACACAATACCCCATGATGACAAAGTGAAAACAGGTTTAGACATTTTTGCAAATGTATTAAAAATAAAATGTACATAAGTATTCAGACCCTTTGCTATGAGACTCGAAATTGAGCTCCGGTGCATCCTGTTTCCATTGATCATCCTTGAGATGTTTCTACAACTTGATTGGAGTCCACTTCTGGTAAATTCAATTGATTGGACATGATTTGGAAAGGTACACACCTGTTTATATGAGGATTCTCTGTTGCTAGGCAAGATTGTGTGTGTGTGTGTGAAGTGGTAATCTGACCTAGGGTCGAATTGCTCACTCTTACCTAAATCCATGGCTGTCTTACCTTATCAGAGACTGAAATCAGACTGTTGCCTAATGCATCTCTCCTCAAACAAAAGGTTCTGAGAGCGGAGCCAAAGTTGAGCAGCGTTTAGACTAGTCATGAGTAATTACAGCATGACGGGAGGGGAAGAGGAGTAGGTTTGGGTATGTTTGAAAGATTAAGTGTGAACCTGTCATGTCCAACAATCAATCTTCAGGTCAAGCTCGGGAGAGCTGTGGTTGAACAGAGTTTAAACTAAACATGAGTGTTTTTGCAAGATAAGGGATTGATTGATTGTATTACTATTGATTCTGAACTGAATAAAAGTTTAATTTAGCTGCCATCATAGACAAAGGGAGTGGGCGGAGCGATAGAGAGCGGGAAACTGAAGAGGGAGGGGTTTTGAGCTAGAAGGGATGTGAATGGGACTATATAGATGGGGAGCAGAGAGAGAGAAGAAAGGCTACTCTGCAGACCAGCCTGGCTTTGTTGAATTGTAATAAAGTCAATCTTGATTATACAAAAACTCTGGAAGAACTTAGATTTTTAATAAAGTATAGTGATTATTTTCCACATCACTTCCAGAAGGACAACCATCTCTGCAGCGCTCCACCAATCAGGCCTTTATGGTAGAGTGGCCAGATGGAAGCCACTACTCAGTAAAAGGCACATGTCAGCCCGCTTGGAGTTTGCCAAAAGGCACCTAAAGGACTCGCAGACCATGAGAAACAAGATTCTCTGGTCTGATGAAACCAAGATTTAACTCTTTGGCCTGAATGCCAAGCGTCACGTCTGGAGTAAACCTGGCACCATCCCTACGGTGAAGCAAGGCGGTGGCAGCATCATGCTGTGGGGATGTTTTTCAGTGGCAGGGACTGGCACGTTGTGTTTGCTATTCCAAGTTTATCATTTTAAAAGGCTAATTGATCATTAGAAAACCCTTTTGCAATTATGTTAGCACGCTTTGCAACTCTGCCTAGAAGGTCAGCATCCCGGAGTCGCCTCTTCACTGTTGACGTTGAGACTGGTGTTTTACGGGTACTATTTAATGAAGCAGCCAGTTGAGGACCTGTGAGGCGTCTGTTTTTCAAACTAGACACTAATGTATTTGTCCTCTTGCTCAGTTGTGCACCGGGGCCTCCCACTCCTCAGATTACCGGGACGCGTACTCCGAGCATGCGCTAACCAACTGGCAAGTGTCTTCACTGACATTTTCAACATGTCCCTGACTGTGTCTGCAATACCAACATGTTTCAAGCAGACCACCATAGTCCCTGTGCCCAAGAACTTGCCTAAATGACTACCGACCCGTAGCACTCACGTCTGTAGCCATGAAGTGCTTTGAAAGGCTGGTCATGGCTCACATCAACACCATTATCTCAGAAACCCTAGACCCACTCCAATTTGCATACCGCCCCAATAGATCCACAGATGATGCAATCTCTATTGCACTCCACACTGCCCTTTCCCACCTGGACAAGAGGAACACCTACGTGAGAATGCTATTCATTGACTACAGCTCAGCGTTCAACACCATAGTGCCCTCAAAGCTCATCACTAAGCTAAGGACCCTGGGACTAAACACCTCCCTCTGCAACTGGATCCTGGACTTCCTGACGGGCCGTCCCCAGGTGGTAAGGGTAGGTAACAACACATCTGCCACGCTGATCCTCAACACGGGGGCCCCTCAGGGGTGCGTGCTCAGTCCCCTCCTGTACTCCCTGTTCAGCCATGACTGTATGGCCAGGCATGACTCCAACACCATCATTAAGTTTGCCGATGACACAACAGTGGTAGGCCTGATCACCAACAACGATGAGACAGCCTATAGGGAGGAGGTCAGAGACCTGGTCGTGTGGTGCCAGGATAACAACCTCTCCCTGAACGTGATCAAGACAAAGGAGATGATTGTTGACTACAGGAACAAAAAAAATTGACTGAGCACGCCCCCATTCTCATCGACGGGGCTGTAGTGGAACAGGTTGAGAGCTTCAAGTTCCTTGGTGCCCATATCATCAACAAACTATCATGGTCCAAACACACCAAGGCAGTCGTGAAGAGGGCATGACAAAGCCTATTCCCCCTCAGGAGACTGAAGAAATTTGGCATGGGTCCTCAGATCCTCAAAAACGTTTACAGCTGCACCAGAGAGCATCCTGACTGGTTGCATCACTGCCTGGTATGGCAACTGCTCGGCATCCGACCGCAAGGCACTACAGAGGGTAGTGCGTACGGCCCAGTACATCACTGGGGCCAAGCTTCCTGCCATCCAGGACCTCTATACCAGGCGGTGTCAGAGGAAGGCCCTAAAAATTGTCAAAGACTCTAGCCACCCTAGTCATAGACTGTTCTCTCTTCTACCGCATGGCAAGGGGTTATTATTATTATTTTTGTACCCCCCTTTTCTCCCCAATTTCGTGATATCCAATTGCGATCCAATTACAATCTTGTCTCATCGCTGCAACTCCCCAACGGGCTCGGGAGAGGTGAAGGTCGAGTCATGTGTCCTCCGAAACATGACCCGCCAAACCGTGCTTCTTAACACCCGCCCCCTTAACCCGGAAGCCAGCTGCACCAATGTGTCGGATAAACACTGTTCAAATGATGACCCAAGTCAGCCTGCAGGCACCTGGCCCGCAATGAGCCAAGTAAAGCCTCCCCGGCCAAACCCTCCCCTAACCCAGACAACGCTGTGCCAATTGTGCGCCGCCCTATGGGACTCCCGGTCACCGCCGGTTGTGACACAGCCTTGGATTGAACCCGGGTCTATAGTGACGCCTTAGACCTCTGCGCCACTCGGGAGGCATGATCATGCTGTTTAATCAGCTTCTTGATATGCCACACCTGTCAGGTGGATGGATTATCTTGGCAAAGGAAAAATACTCATTAACAGGGATGTCAACAAATTTGTGCACAACATTTTAGCAAAATAAGCTTTTTGCGCATATGGAACATTTCTAGGATCTTTTATTTCAGCTCATGAAACATGGGACCAACACTTAACATTGCATTTATATTCAACTACCTAGAGTATTTGAAAAGTTGCATTTTCATATAAACTACAAAATATAACTATTTTCTGCCCAGGTCTGGCATTCATCTATCTGCTTGGCAGAGACTGCTGAAAACATAGAACAAAAGTATTGACCTAAAACTCTGCACTCAAAAGAGAAAGGTTAGAAAAAACCCATTACAAAACAACTTTGCCCATCTATCAAACTCTTAACATTGTGCTATTTTGACATAGATTCAAAGAAGAGTTGGGTTTCAATCAATATAGGGTTGTGTACGACTTAGCAAGTTAACAAAAGGAGCTTTCTGAGACCTTATAAAATAAAATAATTGGGCTTTGAGCTTTTTTACTGACGCAAAGACATTGTCCTTTGAGCAGTAAAAAAGCCTTCAGAAAACTGTTATCGAGGGTCAGGCAAAGCCGACAACATCCAACTGGAGCGCAGAGTAAAAAGCCATAAGGCACCAAGGTTTAATAAAAAGATGACGAAACACATCGATTCAACAGAATCAATCCAGCACAGCCAACAACTCCGCTTGATTTGGCCTCATGTATGTCCTACACATGTACCCTACAACCTCTAAATTGGTGTGATCATCACACATCCAGGGAGATGTAAGGACTGAGGATGACCCCTGCATGGCTCGCTGAGTCCCACTTTATCCCAAATGGCACCCGATTCCCTACGTAGTGCACTACTGACCAGGGCCCCTATGGGGGAATAGGGTGCCATTTGGGACGCAACCACAGTCCACTGGAAGAGGCAGGCACTCAGGAGACAGATGCGAGGTGGCAGGCACTTTGAGTTACTTGGAGCCTGCTCTCTCTCCCTGGGTACTGGAGTGGTTGGGCGCCTGGGTCCTTCTCCACTGAGTGCTTGACTCATTAATTAATGGATGGCTGGGGCTGTCCTCTCCATGTACCATCAATTACTGTACTCACCAGCCTGGCCCAGGTTCTCCTCCCTTCCTCTGACTCCTTCCTTCTCTGCACTCTTCTTTCATTCCCCTGTTTCTTTCACAACCCCATAAACCGTTCACTCAACACCTCCCTCTAGTAATTAGTACCTGTAGACTTCCACTCATTGTGCTAATGCTAGTTAGCATTGGCTCGCGAAACCACTGCTAACTTCCTTCATATTGCACACAGAGACATAAAAATGGTATCCACAAGTTAATCTGACTCTGGGTTAATATAACAAGGGCTTAAATGCCAGAATCTCACAGTATCCCTTTAAGCCTGCCTGACCTATCAATAGACGGAAAGGTACTACTGATGTTATGACACCCTGATGTCAGCACTGATCAAAATGTGTTAAACTTAAAAGCATGCAGTTTAAAAACAACAAAAGATCTGTAGGGAGCTGCTTTCTAGCTACAAACTAGTCCATCTTTCCTCTTGTTTCCCAAAAGGTAGCTAGTATTGAGAATCACCAATCGATTGGTCGAAATGTTAAAATGTGTATTTTTCCATATATACACAGCCCCTATGTTTGAATAAAGTCAACTATATGTAGGCTACTGAGCTTGTCTGATGCTTGAAGCACTGCAATTAAAAATTAAGACAAATAACTAAAGGAGGGAGCCAGAGATCAATATAGCCTAACCAGAAGAAGAAAAAACTGTTCCCGACCCGACTCCTCCCGCTGCTGCTGGCCTTCTCAGATTCTGCCATTAAGCTTCAGAAGTTGCCGGTAATAGGCTACACCAGTGTTCGGCAACCATTTCCCTTTTGGAGTGCCAAGTTATCGTACCATTTCTAATGATCAGCGTGCCAGTTATGATATTCATATGCACATTTTCGTCGAACAGTTTCATTTCATTTATAATAAAGTCTTCATATCTCAAAATCAATGTCATGTGGTTAATCAAAATGCTATCTAAATGAAAATGATACAAATCTAAAAGTAACTTCTATTGCCATTGCCAATATGTAAAAATAGCCTACATAAAGCCAACAAATAAAAACATTGCAGCCCACAGGTAGAAAATATCCTCATAAAAATAAATATCCTATAAATCCCACTCTTAAGGGCCCAGAATATTTTATACAATGTTTCATGTTTGCTAGCAGGAGCTTCGGGGCTGGACATGGCCTGTTCGCAAGGAACTTGAAACATTGTATCAACTATTAACTTGGTCCAGCCCCGAAGCTCCTGCTAGCGAACTTGAAACATTGTATAAAATATTCTGGGCCCTTAATTCTGGGCTCCAGACAGACAGACACATCTGTAGGCTATTTGCGCAAGGCATAACCCACCCCCCATAAAAAAAATAAAAAGGTGGTTGTCCCACTGGCTATCATAAGTTGAACGCACCAATTTGTAAGTCGCTCTGGATAAGAGCGTCTGCTAAATTATGTAAATGTAAATGTAAATGCATAAGAAGTAATCAGGAAGGCCTTTTTTATGACGTTTCCACTGGATCAGAGCATGACATTTTTTCCCCCTTTCATGCCGAGTGGTTATCGAAAGAGAGGAGAGAGCTGGAAATATTTTTCAAATGGGCTACATTGAGGAAGTATTGTCATTCTCAATGGATGTAAAAACATACTTTTTTAAAACTTTAACACCAGTCTCAACGTCAACAGTGAAGAGGCGACTCCGGGATGCTGACCTTCTAGGCAGAGTTGCAAAGATAAAGCCAGGGCGGCAGGTAGCTTAGTGGTTAAGAGCGTTGTGCCAGTAACCGAAAGGTCGCTGGTTCTAATCCCAGAGTCGACTAGGTGAAAAATCTGTCGATGTGCCCTTGAGCAAGGCACTTAACCCTAATTGCTCCTGTAAGTCGCTCTGGATAAGAGCGTCTGCTAAATGACTAAAAATGTAAATGTAAATATCTCAGACTGGCTAATGAAAAGAAAAGATTAAGATGGGCAGTCTGAGATAAGGCTTTTTCTTTGCAACTCTGCCTAGAAGGTCAGCATCCCGGAGTCGCCACTCTTCACTGTTGACGTTGAGACTGGTGTTTTGCGGGTACTATTTAATGAAGCTGCCAGTTGAGGACCTGTGAGGCGCCTGTTTCTCAAACTAGACACTAATGTATTTGTCCTCTTGCTCAGTTGTGCACCGGGGCCTCCCACTCCTCTTTCTATTCTGGTTAGATCCAGTTTGCGCTGTTCTGTGAAGGGAGTAGTACACAGCGTTGTACGAGATCTTCAGTTTCTTGGCAATTTCTTGCACGGAATAACCTTCATTTCTCAGAGCAAGAATAGACTGACGAGTTTCAGAAGAAAGCCATTTTGAGCCTGTAATCGAACCCACAATTGCTGATGCTCCAGATACTCAACTAGTCTCAAGAAGGCCAGTTTTATTGCTTCTTTAATCAGCACAACAGTTTTCAGCTGTGCTAACATAATTGCAAAAGGGTTTTCTAATGATCAATTAGCCTTTTAAAATGATAAACTTGGATTAGCAAACACAACATGCCATTGGAACACAGGACTGATGGTTGCTGATAATGGGCCTCTGTACACCCATGTAGATTTTACATAAAAAATCAACCGTTTCCAGCTCCATAGCCATTTCAACATTAACAATGTCTACACTGTATTTCTGATCAATTTGATGTTATTTTAATGGACAAAAAAAAATGCTTTTCTTTCGAAAAACAAGGACATTTCTAAGTGACACAAAACTTTTGAACGGTAGTGTATATACTGTATATTTGCCACTGCTTGACTAAAAGAATCTCGGTCGACCAACAGCCTATCGACCAAACCATCGACCAGTTGACTAAATGGGGTCAGCCATTTATGGAATGAAAAGAAACAAATCCAAGGCAGAACTAGACGTTTACAATCTAGAGAAAGAGAAAACATGTACTGGGCACTGTACTGAGGCTGTGTACAGGTTACACAACCTGGCCTTGAAGTCATGAGGAGAACAAAGCAGAATAGAGACAACCAAATAAAGAACAGCACAAATAAACTAAAACAGTTCTCATATAGAGGTGTATTCATAGGATCAGTATGGCCACTGTAATACTGTGCTCAGCAGAAGAGACCTTGGCAAGCTAAAGGGAATGAGAGCCGTGGATGATTGCCTGTTCCTTTCCCCTCAGACAGTAGCCTTGACTGTCTCAAATCTCTCTCCCATCTCTCGTTCTCTCTTCTGCTCCCTTCTCAAATTCTGGGGGGAGGATAGGCCTACTCAGTGCTCCAGATGTTATAGAGGAGGATGATTGACAGCCCCACTGGAACAGGATGACCTCTACAGCCACTAACAATACTCCAATACACACAATGAACAAAACCAAGTAACTAGCATTGAACCAGCAGGATTCCTAAAAAAAACTATCCAATTCAGCCACTGCTGTCAAAAGCCCATAAACCCAATCACAAACTGGTGGCAGAGTCCGCAAAGGCAGTTAACCCGAAGTACGAGGGACACTATGATTATGAGTCCGAACCACACTTGGGGCAAGTTAGGGGCGGCAGGTAGCCTAGTGCTTAGAGCGTTGGGCCAGTAACCAAAAGGTTGCTAGTTCGATTCCCCAAGCCGACATGTGCCTTGAGCAAGGCTCTTAATCCTAATTGCTCCAGCTTCGCTGTTGATAGTGGCATACCCTGGCCGTGATCCCACTCTCCAAAAGGTGTCTCCGGGAGAGTTGGGATATGCCAACAACAACAAAATATATATATATCCAATTTACACTTGTACACATTTGAAATAGGCAAATATAAAGCAGCCACAAATGTATTATAATTATTTATTAGCCCAGAACTCACTTAAAAGGTTTTTAGAGAGGAAAAGTGAATGCCGGCAGCAGCAGGTTGGAGCAGACAGACAGATTGAAATGCCTGGGTAGAAGCACACTGCCAGAGGAAATTATGTAGTGGAAATAGGAGAGGTAGAGAGAGGGAGAGAAAGGAGAGGTATGCAAGACATCTCCACCAGCTGAGGGAAGAGGTAGGGCCTGTTGCTACAGCAGCTCTTAGTCAATGGCCTGGTTGGAAAAAGCTTCTCTCAGGCCCAAGTGTGCACTTCAGGGGCCCTAAACAGTGGCCAATGGTCACACTAAGGACAGAGGACAAAAACAAGGCAGAGAGCAGGGAGGGACATGTTTCTTTATCCTCTGAGCAGTATTTACCCTAGGATTTTTTTCAGCAGTGGTGGCAACGGTAGCAATTAGGGGTGTAACGATCCATCTACTACATCGATGTATCGATTTATATTCCTATGATCCAACTACATCGATCTGTGCTCGGCGAGTTGGCCTTTTGGACAACATATATCTATCTAACATCGTTTTAAAATGTAATAAATCGATTGTATCGATACTAGGAAATAACCCATTGGATTTAAGCACGTCAGACTTTATATGGATGTTTTTTCTTAGCACTTTTAATGATAAAGGCTTTAAACATTACTCGATTCAGTCTGCCTATCCGTGACGTCATCGCGCCAGCAGCAGCGCAAAGGTGCCAAGACAACAAAACATAGCATGGCGGAAGACAGAGGAGAAGCCGACGAGCGAGAAATTATCAAGCCACCATTGCGGTCCTTACAAGAAACAGGAATCTAGGAAACTTCACCTGCACTGTCCAGTATCCAGGTATTTATTTCAGTCACACTGGTTGAATTTTTGGCTAAAAGGTTACTGAATCGATTTCAAGTCACTGAATCGTTTCGGATCGTATCGTTCTAAATGAACCAATATCGTCCTTGAATCGTATCGACAACCACGAATCGTGATACAAATCGAATCGTTGTTAAAACGAATCGTTACACCCCTAGTAACAATGACATGCTAGCTGTTCACAGACTTCCAGTCATTGAGCCAACGACTAGGCAGTAGAGGCTTTGAATATGTAAATGTCTAACTTGTGTACTAACTTTCCAGTTTTCTGTACTGCATGTAAGATATTGTGTGTGTATTTGTTTGTCGACGTCACAAAATTAATTTCCATTTAAATGGACAATAAAATATATTGTATCGTATTGTATCGTATCCATTTGAAAGCGCGTCTTGGCAGAAATATATATTTAAACAATTACAGCATATTTTCTTCAGCTGTGGCGACAATTTAGAGGCGATGGGCTAGGACTGGGCGATATGGCCTAAAAATCAGCTCAATATTTTTCTAACTTAAGGGCGATTCACATCTAAAAAAAAAATGTTCTCTCTAAATAAGCTGGATGGCCAGATAGCTACCAACAATGACAAGCTGCCATGTGGGGAATTGTAGGTGGTTCGTTTCAGCTAGATTTATCTTGATCTTGATTACCATGTCTTGTTTTGAGGTGTTTTGACTGACATGTCTATGCTAATAAGGCAAAAAAATGTACAAATAAAAGCTATTTAGATAACCAACAACTGTAACGATGTATTTGAGAGACAAGTGCTCATTGTGCAAATGTATTTATGTTTTCAATAAACATTGGAGACAAATGTTTACATGTTGTCAAAAATCTAAGCCAACCGTCTGTTTTGCCCCATACAGTGGGGAAAAAAGGATTTAGTCAGCCACCAATTGTGCAAGTTCTCCCACTTAAAAAGATGAGAGAGGCCTGTAATTTTCATCATAGGTACACGTCAACTATGACAGACAAAATGAGAAAAATAAATCCAGAAAATCACATTGTAGGATTTTTTATGAATTTATTTGCAAATTATGGTGGAAAATAAGTATTTGGTCACCTACAAACAAGCAAGATTTCTGGCTCTCACAGACCTATAACTTCTTCTTTAAGAGGCTCCTCTGTCCTCCACTCGTTACCTGTATTAATGGCACCTGTTTGAACTTGTTATCAGTATAAAAGACACCCTAGGACCATACGTCGGGACTACCGGCCGTGGTGACTCCTTGCTGTCCCCAGTCCGCCTGGCCTTGCTGCTATTCCAGTTTCAACTGTTCTGCCTGCGGTTATGGAACCCCTACCTGTCCCAGACCTGCTGTTTCAACTCTTAATGATCGGCTATGAAAAGCCAACTGAGATTTATTCCTGATTATTATTTGACCATGCTTGTCACTTATGAACATTTTTGAACATCTTGGCATGGTTCTGTTATAACCTCCACCCGGCACAGCCAGAAGAGGACTGGCCACCCCTCATAGCCTGGTTCCTCTCTAGGTTTCTTCCTAGGTTTTGGCCTTTCTAGGGAGTTTTTCCTAGCCACCGTGCTTCTACACCTGCATTACTAGCTGTTTGGGGTTTTAGGCTGGGTTTCTGTACAGCACTTCGAGATATTAGCTGATGTACGAAGGGCTATATAAAATAAAATTGATTGATTGATTGATTGACTGTCCACAACCTCAAACAAATAGGTAAGCAGCTTGTGGGAGCATTATTAGGAAATGGAAGACATACAAGACCACTGATAATCTCCCTCAATCTGGGGCTCCACGCAAGATCTCACCCTGTGGGGTCAAAATGATCACAAGAACGGTGAGCAAAAATCCCAGAACCACACGGGGGGACCTAGTGAATGACCTGCAGAGAGCTGGGACCAAAGTAACAAAGCCTACCATCAGTAACACACTATGCCGCCAGGGACTCAAATCCTGCAGTGCCAGACGTGTCCCCCTGCTTAAGCCAGTACATGTCCAGGCTCGTCTGAAGTTTGCTAGAGTGCATTTGGATGATCCAGAAGAGGATTGGGAGAATGTCATATGGTCAGAACTTTTTGGTAAAAACTCAACTCGTCGTGTTTGGAGGACAAAGAATGCTGAGTTGCATCCAAAGAACACCATACCTACTGTGAAGCATGGGGGTGGAAACATCATGTTTTGGGGCTGTTCTTCTGCAAAGGGACCAGGACGACTGATCCGTGTAAAGGAAAGAATGAATGGGGCCATGTATCGTGAGATTTTGAGTGAAAACCTCCTTCCATCAGCAAGGGCATTGAAGATTAAACGTGGCTGGGTCTTTCTGCATGACAATGATCCCAAACACACGGCCCGGGCAATGAAGGAGTGGCTTCGTAAGAAGCATTTCAAGGTCCTGGAGTGGCCTAGCCAGTCTCCAGATCTCAACCCCATAGAAAATCTTTGGAGGGAGTTGAAAGTCCGTGTTGCCCAGCGACAGCCCCAAAACATCACTGCTCTAGAGGAGATCTGCATGGAGGAATAGGCCAAAATACCAGCAACAGTGTGTGAAAACCTTGTGAAGACTTACAGAAAACGTTTGACCTGTGTCATTGCCAACAAAGGGTATATAACAAAGTATTGAGAAACTTTTGTTATTGACCAAATACTTATTTTCCACCATAATTTGCAAATAAATTCATAAAAAAATCCTACAATGTGATTTTCTGGAAGAAATTCTCTCATTATGTCTGTCATAGTTGACGTGTACCTATGATGAAAATTACAGGCCTCTCTCATCTTTTTAGGTGGGAGAACTTGCACAATTGGTGGCTGACTAAATACTTTTTTACCCCACTGTAGTTGCGCACACGTCGGTTTTGTTGCTAAAAAACCAACCCGTCAATTCCTCCAGTCAAGTCCTCACCTCAAACTCCATTACCTTTGATTCAGAGGTGACAATCAAGAATACCCATCCACACTAATGACTAGGGCTGGGAATTGCCAGGGACCTCACGATACGATATTATCACGATACTTAGGTGCCGATGCGATATGTATTGCGATTCGATACTGCTATTTTATTGTGATTTGATGTTCCAAACATATTGCTCACTACATATCTGCTGCAGAGAGACGAGAGAGCATGAGAAAATGAGTTTTGATCAGTCATGGAAATAAGTGTTAAAAACATGTTGACTCACTATTTAAAAAGAAGATGGAGAACAAGTTATAGGATGAAAAATACCAGAGTTTTGCTGCAGGTACAGCCGACTAGCACTACACTCTAAAAAGTAAAGGTTCCTGGAGTATCCTTTAGGGGTTCTTCAAACTGTGGGGGAACCGCTATAAGTTATTCGAAGAACCCTTGAAAAAGGTTCTTGGAATAACCTTTTTGGTTTCATTTTTTTTAAACTCCCTGTTAAAAAAATATTTTTAGAATAAATGACAATATTGATTTAAATAATTGTTTATTTAGTTGCACCACACATGTGAATTAATACTTACAAAACAATTTACCAAAGAAAACACATTACAAAATTGCAACATTTCTGCAGAGATGTCAGACCATAATAAATAATACATTTACATTGTATAGTGCTTTTCATTACAATTGTTTTTAAATAAATAAAAACAACTGATTCATTTTTAATGTATCATAGGTAAACTAACAACATTTTAGACTTGATGCTAAATACAGATTGCATTTTGTTGCCTTAGTGTGTGTGTGTGTTCAACAACAACTTGTCCAACAACCACTTACAGTGGGGGAAAAAAGTATTTAGTCAGCCACCAATTGTGCAAGTTCTCCCACTTAAAAAGATGAGAGAGGCCTGTAATTTTCATCATAAGTACACGTAAACTATGACAGACAAAATGAGAAAAAGAAATCCAGAAAATCACATTGTAGGATTTTTAATGAATTTATTTGCAAATTATGGTGGAAAATAAGTATTTGGTCAATAACAAAAGTTTCTCAATACTTTGTTATATACCCTTTGTTGGCAATGACACAGGTCAAACGTTTTCTGTAAGTCTTCACAAGGTTTTCACACACTGCTGCTGGTATATTGGCCCATTCCTCCATGCAGATCTCCTCTAGAGCAGTGATGTTTTGGGGCTGTCGCTGGGCAACACGGACTTTCAACTCCCTCCAAAGATTTTCTATGGGGTTGAGATCTGGAGACTGGCTAGGCTACTCCAGGACCTTGAAATGCTTCTTACGAATCCACTCCTTCATTGCCCGGGCGGTGTGTTTGGGATCATTGTCTTGCTGAAAGACCCAGCCATGTTTCATCTTCAATGCCCTTGCTGATGGAAGGAGGTTTTCACTCAAAATCTCACGATACATGGCCCCATTCATTCTTTCCTTTACACGGATCAGTCGTCCTGGTCCCTTTGCAGAAAAACAGCCCCAAAGCATGATGTTTCCACTCCCATGCTTCACAGTAGGTATGGTGTTCTTTGGATGCAACTCAGCATTCTTTGTCCTCCAAACACGACGAGTTGAGGTTTTACCAAAAAGTTATATTTTGGTTTCATCTGACATTCTCCCAATCCTCTTCTGGATCATCCAAATGCACTCTAGCAAACTTCAGACGGGCCTGGACATGTACTGGCTTAAGCAGGGGGACACGTCTTGCACTGCAGGATTTGAGTCCCTGGCGGCGTAGTGTGTTACTGATGGTAGGCTTTGTTACTTTGGTCCCAGCTCTCTGCAGGTCATTCACTAGGTCCCCCCGTGTGGTTCTGGGATTTTTGCTCACCGTTCTTGTGATCATTTTGACCCCACGGGGTGAGATCTTGCGTGGAGCCCCAGATCGAGGGAGATTATTAGTGGTCTTGTATGTCTTCCATTTCCTAATAATTGCTCCCACAGTTGATTTCTTCAAACCAAGCTGCTTACCTATTGCAGATTCAGTCTTCCCAGCCTGGTGCAGGTCTACAATTTTGTTTCTGGTGTCCTTTGACAGCTCTTTGGTCTTGGCCATAGTGGAGTTTGGAGTGTGACTGTTTGAGGTTGTGGACAGGTGTCTTTTATACTGATAACAAGTTCAAACAGGTGCCATTAATACAGGTAACGAGTGGAGGACAGAGGAGCCTCTTAAAGAAGAAGTTACAGGTCTGTGAGAGACAGAAATCTTGCTTGTTTGTAGGTGACCAAATACTTATTTTCCACCATAATTTGCAAATAAATTAATTAAAAATCCTACAATGTGATTTTCTGGATTTCTTTTCCTCATTTTGTCTGTCATAGTTGACGTGTACCTATGATGAAAATTACAGGCCTCTCTCATCTTTTTAAGTGGGAGAACTTGCACAATTGGTGGCTGACTAAATACTTTTTTCCCCCACTGTATATGTGCACATGGTATCAAATTAAACTTGGATGATTTGGCTCCTTCACTTGGACCGATGAGTGGGAGAGTGGAAATCTTCACTCTGTTGGTTGAGTTCACACTGCAGGACTGTGGGGAACTCAGGAAGGGTGAATATTGTGGGCCATAGTTTCGTGTTGGTTGGTGGATGGTGGTTGTTGGTTGTTGGCTGGTAGAAAATTGTGGTGGGTTGGTCTTGTTGGAGAGCTGAGACATAGAAGCATATACGTTTACATGTTTAGTCCTGTCGTTACAAATACAAAGCAGATTGTAAAATCTATACAGCAAGAAACAAGGTATGAATTCTTGTTATGGTATTACAAGTTCAATAGCTTTGTTGTACAAGGCATAATTATATTGAAAAATAGTTGATAAATACATTTACATTTTAGTCATTTAGCAGACGCTCTTTATCCAGAGCGACTTACAGTTAGTTAGTGGGTGTATACATTATTTTATTTATTTTTTCATACTGGGCCCCCGTGGGAATCGAACCCACAACCCTGGCGTTGAAAACGCCATGCTCTACCAACTGAGCTACATCCCTGCCGGCCATTCCCTCCCCTACCCTGGGCCAATTGTGCGCCGCGCCATGGGTCTCCAGGTCGGGGCCGGCTACGACAGAGCCTGGATTCGAACCAGGATCTCTAATGGCAAAGCTAGCACTGCGATGCAGTGCCTTAAACCACTGCGCCACTCGGGAGACATACCTCAGTTACATACTTCTTTAAAATGTCCAATTAATTTAGCAAATCGAACTTGAGTTTTCATGACAGGAAACAGCTGTTCGATCATCCTGTCATTCAAGCCCATGAGTGTCTCACCATCGATGAGGTGGTCTGTTGAGTAAAGTTGAGAAAGTGTTATTAGATATGAGATATTAATAGCAGTAGTTGTTTTACAGGATTATATTGCATTGGAGTCAAGACTGGAGCCAAGTCTACAGACCAAGACCCATCCTCTTAAAACCAAGAACCAGGATTTCAAAAGCTATGACGTGATCACAACCAGTTTAAATGCTGAAACAAGACGCAGGATATTTTAGACAAAATCACCTGCAAATACAATGCCGGAGAGGGATTGTGAGTCTCCCCTCGGGTCAAGGTAGCGGTCCAGACCATGGAACGCCAGTTCCTCCCCAGGCACCACGGCTGCCCACTGGAGACTGTCCTCAACCACATAGGCATGTGCATGGCTGTTGAAACTAGAGGGAGCTTTCCACACAAATACCAGCTGCCCAATATGCCATATATGTGGTTTACTTTGAAGAACACCAGAATCTCCTCAGTGTGCGCCATCCCAATCACCAGACAATCACCAATCTTGTATGACACGCTGTCTACAGTGATGCACTTTGTTTTGCTGACATGGTCTGGATTCAGATGCTCCCCAAATGATAAGTGACAGAGACCAGGAGGGCACGAATTGGGATCTCTTGTGTCTGCGCAGAGTGGTACTGCTCCCAGCATTGTCTCATCTGGTGTCTTTGCAATGTTTTTGTAGTTGCAGATGACATGTAGAATTCTCTTCAAGTACTGATGTTTGGCTTCAAAGCGCATACACGACAGATGGATAAATGGTCCATATGCCATCAGCAGTCGGGGGTAATGGATCAGAAAGTGCATCTTGGGTGTTCGCTTGTTTGGGAAGACTTCTTGAAAAAGAGCATGCAATTCCATAATTTTCTCTTCCAGGTATGGTACCCAAGACCTTCTGATGGTAGGCGTCATGATTATGTCCACAATGTCTCTCAGTAACAGGTACACTTCCCATGCATCACAGCTAACTATTTGGGACCCAATCATTTGGGGAAGCAAACTAAAGATGGTGAATTTCTTAGATGCACTCCAAGCCAGATTTCTCAGGACATGCTCAGATAGTGGTGGTGGTCAGGATGATCTGTCGTGGTGGTCTGGATGATCTGTCGTAGTTGCCATAGGGGAAGGTATCGATCTCGTAATTTAGCAACATCATGGGAAGAGAGGTTGTCGGCGGAGATTGTGGCAATGGTGGCACAAAATACCTTGCTTTCTCCGTTGCACTCCAAAGAAACACCTTGTGTCTCCAGCAGTCTGATATCATCAAGCAGAGGCTTGAAGTCTTCATCATAACTTGTTACTCCTTTCTGAATTAGCTTGTGTTGTATCAGGGTGGAGAGGTAAATGTTTTGCAGCTGAGATGTGTTTCTTGCCAAGATTGCCAATTTTGAAATACACAGCTGAAAGCTTGTGTTTCCTTTTTTTGATCCAAGTGGATTGACAACCTCAAATTAATCTATATAAAAATGAAGCCACATTGTTTGTTTTTGCGTGAGCAAGGCCTTGATCTTGAAAAAATTCCCATCTGTGAAATCACTCAAGATTTCATCGTTGGCAGGTTGTTCTTCTCTATTTAAACTTGCCCAAACATCTTCATTTTTGTGCCACCTTCTTCAAAAGGTCAGGTAGTGGGATGTACTGAAAACTGCCTCGGTCCTGTTCTTCACCACTCAGATGTATCTCTCGGTCTAACCATTCCCATTTCTTCACAGCAGTATTGCTCCAGCATCCACTCTGTGTTGATGCTTCTCATGCACTCTTCAAAAACCTGTCTGGTTTAAAAGCTCACACAAGTCATTGTCCCCATCTACATTGATGTGAATGTTTCTAAGATGGAATTTCAAGGCATCACTGTAATGGGACATAAATGAATAAAAAAATAGAATGAAGATCCTCCACTATACTGCTCTGCAGTCGCAGGAACACAATGCTTCTCTCTGATCTTCAACATAAAAAGGCAGAGGTTTCTCTTAAGGCCTCTAACCAGGTCTTCAGTTTTGAAGTCCAAGGCCTCAATAACAGTAGTTGCAGGCGCCCACGTGAGATCAGAGTCATCGTCATTCACATTTTCCTCAATGTAGTCAGGCACAGGAATTACAGAACCATTAGGCCTATCTGTCAGCAAATCTTTGTGTTTTCTGTATACAGTGAGGGAAAAAAGTAATTGATCCCCTGCTGATTTTGTACGTTTGCCCACTGACAAAGACATGATCAGTCTATAATTTTAATGGTAGGTTTGTTTGAACAGTGAGAGACAGAATAACAACAACAAAAATCCAGAAAAACACATGTCAAAAATGTTATAAATTGATTTGCATTTTAATGAGGGAAATAAGTATTTGACCCCTCTGCAAAACATGACTTAGTCCTTGGTGGCAAAACCCTTGTTGGCAATCACAGTTTCTTGTAGTTGGCCACCAGGTTTGCACACATCTCAGGAGGGATTTTGTACCACTCTTCTTTGCAGATCGTCTCCAAGTCATTAAGGCTTCGAGGCTGACGTTTGACAACTCGAACCTTCAGCTCCCTCCACAGATTTTCTATGGGATTAAGGTCTGGAGACTGGCTAGGCCACTCCAGGACCTTAATGTGCTTCTTCTTGAGCCACTTTTTTGTTGCCTTGGCCGTGTGTTTTGGGTCATTGTCATGCTGGAATACCCATCCACGATCCATTTTCAATGCCCTGGCTGAGGGAAGGAGGTTCTCACCCAAGATTTGACAGTACATGGCCCCGTCCATCGTCCCTTTGATGCGGTGAAGTTGTCCTGTCCCCTTAGCAGAAAAACACCCCCAAAGCATAATGTTTCCACCTCCATGTTTGACGGTGGGGATGGTGTTCTTGGGGTCTTAGGCAGCATTCCTCCTCCTCCAAACACAGCGAGTTGAGTTGATGCCAAAGAGCTCCATTTTGGTCTCATCTGACCACAACACTTTCACCCAGTTCTCCTCTGAATCATTCAGATGTTCATTGGCAAACTTCAGACGGGCCTGTATATGTGCATTCTTGAGCAGGGGGACCTTGCGGGCGCTGCAGGATTTCAGTCCTTCACGGCGTAGTGTGTTACCAATTGTTTTCTTGGTGACTATGGTCCCAGCTGCCTTGAGATCATTGACAAGATCCTCCCGTGTAGTTCTGGGCTGATTCCTCATGATCATTGCAACTCCACGAGGTGAGATCTTGCATGGAGCCCCAGGCTGAGGGAGATTGACAGTTCTTTTGTGTTTCTTCCATTTGCGAATAATCGCACCAACTGTTGTCACCTTCTCACCAAGCTGCTTGGCGATGGTCTTGTAGCCCATTCCAGCCTTGTGTAGGTCTACAATCTTGTCCCTGACATCCTTGGAGAGCTCTTTGGTCTTGGCCATGGTGGAGAGTTTGGAATCTGATTGATTGCTTCTGTGGACAGGTGTCTTTTATACAGGTAACAAACTGAGATTAGGAGCACTCCCTTTAAAAGTGTGCTCCTAATCTCAGCTCGTTACCTGTATAAAATACACCTGGGGGCCAGAAATCTTTCTGATTGAGAGGGGGTCAAATACTTATTTCCCTCATTAAAATGCAAATCAATTTATAACATTTTTGACATATGTTTTTCTGGATGTTTTTGTTGTTATTCTGTCTCTCACTGTTCAAATAAACCTACCATTAAAATTATAGACTGATAATTTCTTTGTCAGTGGGCAAACGTACAAAATCAGCAGGGGATCAAATACTTTTTTCCCCTCACTGTATATGTGTCCTATATGACGCAAAGCATTTACATGTTTTCATGCAACTTCCAAGTCCACATGTTAACCTTGGCTCACTCTGGTGATACAGACCAATGTGGCAAATCTGTTTTATGAGCAAAAATAAAATGCTTGTTGCATATTGGGCAGTTATACATAGCAAGCATTTTGACTGGTGTTGACTGGCAGGTAGCCTAGCAGTTTAAGCATTCCAATCGTCCAGCCGACAAGGTGAAAAAAATGTTGTTCTGTCCTTGAGCAAGGCAGTTATAAGACCTCCACAACAAGAGCTACCCGGTAGTTGGGTTAAAAGCGGAAGTCAAGTTTTGGTTGGACCTTGCAGGCAATTATGATAAAAAAATATTTACATTATAAACCTTGGAAAGGAGAGGTGTAGTCCTCCAACTGATTTTGCTGAAGCCTCTGGCAGACATCCTCCACTGACCATCCATATACTTCAGAATTTCTGAAAAGAAACAGAATCAGGTTTCATGCCAGAGTCCAGTTAGGCTATGCAAAGGCACTACATACCCTGTTCCCACCAGGAAAACCCATGAAATGATCAAAACCAACTCACCAGACACTGGTGTGCTAATAGATTTAAGTTTGTATTGACTGCTACGTAGATTAACTATGCACTTCAAATGCAGCTGTCCTACAACATATCCTTACCTTCTTCTTGATCCCAATTGCATTGTGTCCATGTTCTGTCCTATAAGAATTTCAAAGGAAGAGAAAATGTGTCAAAAAATAGTCTTGCAAGCATTAAAAAAAATATATATTAAATAAATATTGAAAGATAAATGGCATCGACATATAATTGAATGCAAAAGAGAAGAACATATTGGAGAAAGCACTAGCCAATACAGTACTGCCACACAGGCCTAATATCACATGTCAAGCTATCTTTGTACACAAATTGTTCAATATTTGATCAGGCTGACTTGAAAGATTATACGCAACATTGACAGATTCAGTCTTGTCTGGACAGGTCACCGTCCTTAGTTAGCTTGCGTCAACGAAGCTAGCCAGTTCATTCTCACAAAAGTCAGAACTGCTCTAGATTGAAAACTTACATTAATGAGTGTAAAGCCATGTTTGCTTTATGGAAACTATATACATTTTACATTTACATTTTAGTCATTTAGCAGACGCTCTTATCCAGAGCGACTTACAGGAGCAATTAGGGTTAAGTGCCTTGCTCAAGGGCACAGACAGATTTTTCACCTAGTCGGCTCTGGGATAAGAACCAGCGACCTTTCGGTTAATGGCACAACGCTCTTAACCACTATGCTACCTACAATATATGGGACAGAATATAGTTCAGGAAATAATACAAACCTAGTTCTGCCTAGTTAGGACATAATTTTAGCTAGCTAGCTACTGTAGCTAATACAACGGTCAAACCCGGCTATCTAATATTTACGTTAATTATTCTGAACTATAGCTAGCTAACCATAATTGTCTTCGTTATTCATTAGTATGTTATATTATTATATCAATTATTTCGATACATATTCAGAGCATAACATAAACCCAACTTACCTTTTTAACTGTTGTCGCATTCAAACGTGGCACGAGTGTTTTCAGTTGCAAATTTCCCCGAAGAACTCCAGCAACAATAGGGGGTTCCTCGATGAACCCCACCTCCTAAGAAGTTATTTGAAGAACCTTTTGGGGCTGTTTTTCATTGCCAAGAACCCCAAGGTTCTTCAAGGATCTTCGAAGAACTCCAGTTGAACCCCTAATTTTTAGAGTGTAGCTAACACTATAACTAACCCCCATACAGACATTTCCATAGTCAGGTCACAGCTCGGCCCTGCTGCTCTGCTCCATCACCCTGATTGCAGCTCTTTTGTCCTCAACAGATGTGTGTGTGTGTGTGAGAGAGGCGAGCCCCGACTAAAGCAGATGTCTCGGGTGACCACTCTGGTCGTGACCTGTTCTCTGCCCATTCATGACTTTAGGGACAAAGTCATTCAGTATGTGTGAGCTTATTCGGACTAGCTGCTGCTAGTACACAGATTGCCTAATTTAACACAAACCTAGATTGATTTTGGAGCTGGAACACAAAGTTTGCCTTCAGGGGTGTATTGGCACACACTCATACACCCACACCATTCATTGCAAATCATATAAATTGAAGTGCTCTGAAAAATCACAAACAGCCAGTGCTGTAGTAACTAAGTACAAATAATTTGAAGTACTACTTAAATCGTTTTTTGGGGTATCTGTACTTTACTATTTCTATTTTTGACAACTTAACTCAACTACATTCCTAAAGAAAATGTGTACTTTTTACTAGGGAGGTGACAAAAATAAATAATAATCTTAACGTTAAATCTTAACATTTAAATGGCCATTTAAATGGCCATTTATCAATTATAAAATTCCAAGTGAATTCACAATGCAGATGGTCTACATCACGCTTCCCGCGGAGAAAGAACATTTAATAATTGATGCTGCTGGTGCTCCTGCTTTTCACGAGAGTGCCGTGTGTAGCTTGTTGTTGTTTTCCAATGATAAGTCATCAAACCAGCACTAGGCTAGTCATACAGCTAGTCTCCTTGTGGCAAGTTATTAGGAGATATCTTGGCTAATCAATGGTAGATGGAATTAAAATGACAGAACTAAAAGTCAAATGAGAAGGACAGGCTACAACACCAAGAGCCAACAGGTAGGCTGCTACTTAATAATCTGAATGGAGTTGTTATTTACTGTAGGATTCGGAAGGGGAGAAAGTGCACCGTTCAAGTTATGTAGTCTCAATTAGCCTAGCTAACATTTGCTAGTTAACTAGCTTCTCTCGGTTTGATGCAGTCAAGACAGCAACTATGTAATCAGATGAGATGATCAATAACTAGCAATAAGTTAGTCTACCAGCGCCATTTCTCGCCCCCTCCCTGCTCCCCTTGTCACTCATATTTGAGCTGCTGCTCTGCTTTGAGCCTCTCGCTTTCCCTTGTGCATTACAGCTCCGGTTAATAAAGTAGATAAAATATTTGCCTTTTTCTCCTCCTACTAACGTTACAGCATTGTTGCATTAGGTATTTGTTTAATTTGTATTTCCCTTTATGATGATCGGGACCTGTTAGGTGGTAGCTTTGTGATAACTGCACTGTGATTTTAATTGTGTGAAAACCAAAAAAACACATTGTTCTTCGGTTAGGGATTTTTTCCTAAAAGTTAACGATCCCAATTTCGTTTCATCCGCTCCTTTATAAGATGACTAAAATGTAGTCTATCACTGCAAAAAATGTTGTGTGTGCCACCAAATTATGGGCTGTTGCCACCAACTGAAAAAGTTTGTGGCACCAGTGCCACCAGGGGAAAATGTTAGTCTGGAGCCCTGTCCTCGAGCCAAAGAGTTAGCCCACCCCTGCTCTGGACAGTAGTTTCTGTATAAAACAATGGCTTCATAAGTATTATTGTTTTCTTCTAGCTCAGTCATTGCATTTGAGGAAGCCAATTGTGTTGTCTGAGTCTCTAAAGAGCTCCTGTATTCATATTTTATATGAATCTATAATTCATATTAATTGCTTTGCTCAAGGGTAAAATGATATTTTATTTATGTGACTGTGGAATCCTAAAATGTCAACACCTCCTGTCCTTGTACACCATATTGTCACCATAGTCCACCAACCAACACCACCACTTTCGGAGGAAACATTATTTCCCAAGATGGTCCAAGTACAATAAATGCCTTAACCCGCTTAGCTTAATTTCATCTCTGAATCAGAGAGGTGCGGGGGGCAACCTTAAATCAACATCCACGTCATCGGCGCCCGGGGAGCAGTTGTTGTTGTTGGGGATTAGCTGCCTTGCTCAAGGGCAGAATGGCACATTTTTCCACCTTGCTGGCTCTGGGATTCAAACCAGCGACCTTTCGGTTACTGGCCCAAAGCTCTTAACCACTATATGACCTGCCGCCCCATTACTATTAGGCTACCTAATACCCTATTACTGGGCTCAAGGTAGTTCTATACACAGAGAATAAAACCTGAATATGCAATGCCCTGACAGCTTGTCTTTTTCCTCAAGAGACTAAAGCTATTGAACAGAGAGAAACTAGAGCACAGAGCCTGAAAAAGAGTATCACCAGTGTCAAACTAACCTGTCTTTCACTCTATTTGAATATTTAGAGACAGGGAAAGTAAATGTCCAAAAATCTTATTTTACCAGCTAAATTGACAGAACTATTTTCTCATTTACATCAACATTTTAGTGATCCAATTGACATTTTAGTCATTTAGCAGACGCTCTTATCCAGAGTGACTTACAATTAGTGAGTGCATACATTTTTCATACTGGCCCCCCATGGGAAACGAACCCACAACCCTTGCGTTGCAAGCGCCATGCTCTACCAACTGAGCTTCTTTTCATAACAGAAGTGCCAAGGATACGGCAGCCTATACAATTCACAAAAAAGGATGGTAAATGCTTTGTGGCTGAAATATTCAAGCTTTCTGTGTGGCTAACAAAGCCTTTGTGAGGTCAATATGTGTCCTTGAGGCTGCTGTTGCAAAAATAAGAAAAAATGAAGAAATTATATATTTATAAGTGTTAACCTGACAGTGTTTATTCTATATGTGGAGCAGAAGCATTCATTCACATAAAGCCTTTGTTGATGATAAATATTGGTTGACAAAGTATCTAAACGTTGGCTGTGTGAATTGATGTGACATTTTCAATTGGTTCACAGAATCCCATCGCTCTGAAGTGACAGTGGTGTTTGTGCACATTGTGGAATGACTGAGGAGGGTGACATTATGGAAATTACATATTGCCTGTCATTTCCTAAATGTCACTCACATACCTATTCACATCTCTGCACAGTACTCTGATATACATGGTCATGGATGAAATGAGACCTAACCATATAACATGAAATATGACATATTATAGAAAACATTTTGATAATGTTTCTGATCATATCCCTGCTTTCCTCTCCTCTAGTCATCTACACCAATAAATCCTACACACGGATGCTAGTGCTGGAGAATAGGCTGTGATCTGTACATTGAAGGTATGAGGGTGTGGATGAGCAGCTTTCAGCTCTGCCTATCAGCGTGCACTCATGGAGCGCATCACCGTTCCCCGTACAGATGGGATGCTTTGTGTCAAGAAGCGTGCTCCTTGAATGGGATTTGCCCTTTTACCTAAACTGCATCTCGAATTTGATTAAAAACGTTGTGGCTTCATTACCTATGACCTTGACTCATCTCTAGGCTACATCTATCCATCCTTTATAAACGCAAATCCGTCCCTGCACGATTTTCGAATAAGACATGGCGATAATGATATACTGTGTTACAAGGCATTTTGGCTCTCTCAGAGCTTCAACCGAGAAGCTGCTAAAACTAAAAACTATGTTGCCTCGGACAACTCGCGGGTTACAATGTTAACATAGGCTGTACGCGACTCCAGCATTCATGGATACATCAGCACGCGCGTTGAGAATGTTTAGTAGCCTAATAATTCCTTGTTTTCAATTATCAAAAACAACACATTTCTTGAATAGATAGCTAACTACGTCTCCCATTTGCTGTATCAAACGGTCCATACGATTTGTATCTGGTAAACATGTCGTTCGGTAGTCAGTAATTAACAATTTAACAGCGTATCTTCATATACCCTAAATGGGGTTAGCCATCGACACACGTGAGCCCTTATCAATGAGCTTCAATCGGCAATATAGCGACCTTTTAGATGATAATGTCGTCTTTGGACTAATGTCTTCTACTTTGTGTATTCGACAAGTGTAGTTATCGCTGTTCCATGATAATACTTATCTGGCACTTGTATCACCTTGTATCAAATATAAAACTGCCACGTTTACAGCTTTGCTTGTCCCCCGACTCAAACACAAGAAAGCCATGAAGATAAACAATTATTCTTTACAAACTGAATTCACCGCGCCACAAATGGACCAAATAGGCTACCGAGAGCAATTGTCGAGTTTCTCTCTTTTGCTCGACAACATAGGCTATGAGCCACTTCAACACAACGGGACATACATGTCTGGCCAGGCCACCACCTAGTCCTAAACTACAGGCAACTGAGGCCATTTTCGTGTAAGTGACTTTTTATTCTCGCTCCCCCTCTCGCCTGACCATACGCTTAACAATAAACATTCCTGACAGCTCGCATACCCCTGACCTGCGCCATCTTTGAAAACACTATTCCTGAAAACAAAAAACAAGTGTGAAAATGTAACTTGAGAATCACAATTCTGTCTAAAGCCATATACGGCAGTGACCGGATCACTTACCGATGGATATCTGAATTCCCGCTCCAAGAAACAGGACCCAACATATTAAATAAGAGCGCATTGTATCCATTGTCGCACGGAATTACTCTTGACTTGCTGTTGGTCAGTCGGCAATTTCTCGTACTCAACTTCTGTAGTCTTTGCTTGGAGGAAAAAAATTGTCTGATTGGCCAACAACGCGAAAATACCCCGCCCACATGGAACACCCCTAAACCCTCTCTTATTACCCACCCCCTTCTAACTTGCACTGATTTGATCCCATTTTGTAGCCACGTACAATGCATGCCTATCCATCCACTGCTATTTACATGTCAGGCACAGCTGTCCAACCTCACCATATCCATTAGTCTAAATAATTTAATAATGAGTAGCCTATTCCTATAGAAACATTATGTATAATTATCCAGTCACATTGAGGACACTAAAACCCATTGGTAGCCTATTGATCAGATCAGCTTGAAAATGTATTATATTACGCAGCAGACATATAATGAATGTCAATAACTTCAAGACTTCAAAATTGTATTGTGATTTCTCCCATCTGCTCCTACCACTGGTTGTATGGCTCCACATACACAATCCTAGCTAGTATCTGACCCAGTCCCCTTCTGCCCCCTCTACACCCTTCCCTGGGCCAGTGGCAGAAGAGATTGATGACAGGACATTCTCTCTAGTCTCTGGTCTACTTGCCAACAGGCCTTGTCCTGGCTGTCCAGTATACAGCCTGTGTGTTGTAGTGGACTGAACGCAATGCACCAAATTCCCCCCAGGCCCTTCCGCCCCAAAAACAGGGGGATCAATGTGGAATGCTGCCCTTTTTAGTTGACCAACACAGTTTTCTGTTTGTTTGACTGCTGAGTAAACATAGCCTTTAGAGTGACAGAAAAACAGACCTTGCTGGGGAGGTGCAAACAAACACAACACAATACTATTTGGAGTCACTTGACTTTCTAAGATTAAATCCATTCACAGTCATCCATTCATTCATGATTTAAATTGGCACCACTTCATCAATAACACTCAACTTGAAAAACTATTCCATGGCTAACGTTCATCCGACCAACAGAGTTACAGGATAGAAAGGTGAATGTTATGGTTAGGGGAGTGATAGAATAACTGGAGAGTTTCTCCATTATGCATTTATGTAGGAGACTGAGCTGGGTTGTGCTCTGCTTTGATAATGAGAAGACTGTTGTCATTGTTGAATGGACAGTGATGTAATGACAGTGGACCATGCAGGATATCAGGTGGCATGGTAGATAGTGTACAGGGAGAGCACATTATCCCCTGTTGTTTGTTGTAGTTTGTCAGTGCCTTGGACAGGTGTCTGGGGTGGCGGGGTGCAGAGTAACACAAGGGCAGGTGACAGGTGGGAGTATAAATTATCTCCACACACACACACAGGTTCTGTAATGACACAGAGCACAGTGAGGGCAGATGGTCATGAACACAGGACTCTGGATCTACCTGTAGGGACAGGAGGTGAACATCCCATTAACACCCTGAGAGAGGCCTGTAATGATGCAGAAAACAACAAACACACACACTGCCATGCCGCATGAGAAACTGGCCTCCTCTGTCACATGTGAAATAACGTATGACTACAAGCCAATGCACTTCTTGAACCTGACATGATTACTATGGATACAATAGATTTTATGAGGGATGAAAGATCCAACTTGAGGGAGATGTTACTGTAAGTTTTATATTCCCCTTCCCTCTTTCTGTATTGAAAAAAAGAGAATGCCAAGAGTGTGCAAAGCTGTCATCAAGGCCAAGGGTGGCTATTTGAAGATTCTCAAATATAAAATATATATTGATTTGTTTAACACTTATTTGGTTACTATATGATTCCATATGTGTTATTTCATAGTTTTGATGTCTTCACTATTATTCTACAAAGTAAAAAATAGTACAAATAAAGAAAAACCCTTGAATGAGTAGGTTTGTCCAAACTTTTGACTGGTAGTGTATGCACAAAGCAGCGCTGTGTACTGCAACAATTAAGGTTTTAGATTCAGGGAAACAATGAAACATTCAGAGAAAACATTGTTTACAAAAGAGAAGAAAAATCAATATGATTAAAATGACTGGTTGATTAATAATTTAAAGGAGAAACACGGAAGAGTCATGTCATTGCACAGATACTGTCACAAACAGCTAGTCAGAGTCATCCAGTGAGACAGATTTGATAACCCTTTGAGCAACAAACCAGAAATATTTCTCAAATGTCGCCACCCAGAACCAGGAAGCTGTATGAACGCTCATATCAAATTATGCTGATGTTTTTTATTCTTTATGATGTTCACGTCCTCGCCACACTTTCAACAGAACAATCGGTAAAGTGAGATGGTTTGCTACCACCTAGTGCCCATTTGGTGCAATTGCGTTTATTTACCTACAGGATCAAATGTAATTGATTGTGTGTGTTGCAGAACTCCACATGAAATTAATAGCAGTCTTAAAAAACAAACAAAACATTTATTCACTGAGCACCAGTCAATGAGTACAAACATTGTATTTCTCTGCATGACAGTCAAACTTTTTCTTTCCAATTTAAAAAATAATCTTCCTAACTGTAAAAAAAGAATCTATCAAGTCTGTGAAATTAATCAACATATAAAAATACTTAGAGCTCTAGAGTTGTTACCATTACTATCATTTCCCCAGCCATTAAAATATGTAGTTCTCGATCATAGATTTGTTGAAAGTACATATACAGTAAGTCAATTAGTAGAATACCGTACAAAAATAACTATTTCAGGTTAGATAGCACAGGCATTTTTGCACAACAGCATCTATATGCATGTGTTTCAATTTAATTTTATTTCAAAGTGAACTTGTGTTTTGCTAGATTTAAGATGATGTGCTGTTACAGTATAAATAAAAAATGTAAAACATAGAATTAAACTTAAATACTAAGAAAAAGTTATCGTTCACAACAGAAAAACCCTTAACAATTTTCACAGACAAAAAGCCTTCATGGATATGGAAACACCCCAAACTATTCAAATCAACTCACAGTGTATCTAAATGACTTAAAGGCCTAAAGAGGAAAAAAGGTTCCCTTGTCTGAATACATCCTAGTATTTTATTATACATTTTTATCACGGAAAAACAGAAAAGACCAGTCGTCCTAATTTCATCATATCATCATGTTGTTTTGGGGTCTCTATGCAAACTACTCTACTAGGCACTTAAGAATAAGACTCAATTGAGTAAACCAACAAAAAAAGGCTACTTCAGCAGAAACAGTGTGTTAGTCGGTTGGTTGCTGATCACAAGTTCTTTGGCATTCCTTCTTCAGTCAATTAAAACACAGAGTGAATTGGAGTTATACGGTGCTTTTGCCGGAGGAATTGACATTATATTTACACCTTTCTTAAAACGGACAGTAATCATACATTAGGGACAAGTGCAATGCAGTGATGCTGTGTTGATGGAAGGTTAATAATGAGAGGTGAATGAAGTGGGGGGAGTTTCATCTGTGGTCAGTATGAAGATGCTCTATCTGTTTGTGGTAGATAGGTGAGTGCTGTGGTCAGTATGTGATAGTGTTAAAGTGTCTCTTCTGGTCCAGCATATAGCTGCTCTTTGTTAATAGGAGACTCTTGTGTTTGTGGAGGGAGTTCATTTATTGTGTGGTCCACATGGCTGTTTGCTGTCAATGAGAGGTGTGTGTGTGTGTTTGTGTGTGTGTGTGTACTGTATTTGCTTGTACATGCGTCAATAGCTTAGTTTTACATGTTCTTCATGAAAACATTAATGGGATATAGTTGTGTGTGTGAGAGAGAGTGTATACTAGATGTGTGTGTTGAGGTTAATTAGACCTTCTGTGGTCAATGTAGCTATTCTCGATACATAGCACTACGAAGTGGTTGGAGCAGCTGCGGGTGTGTTGGCCCAGCAGTCTGCCCGTCTGAAGGAGCGAGGCCTGGCCCGTCACTGCCATGTCACCTGCCCGCCACGCCTCGCAGTAGTTAGTGGTCATACGGATGCCGACCGTGCTGGAGCCATGCCACACCAGCTTCTGAGGCCTGCGTTCACAGACAACACACACAGAGAGTTAAACACAGACCTATGACATTTTACATTTAGAGATACTCATTTCCAGAGTGACTTAATTCAGTGTTCAACTAAATATCACAATCTGTGATTGTTCTCTGTATGTCTTTTAAGGGGTCAGTCAAAGTTGGTCACTAACCAAGTGGGGTCCATCATGACATTCCGTCCGTCAAAGGAGTAGATAGGGATTGATGGGTCCAACACGCCTCCATTCCCAGAGAAGATGTTCATCCAGCTGCCATAGAGCACCTCTCCCTGTGGAAAAGATACGATTGAAGTCACATTTACAGTCACAGACTTCCTGTAGTTTCAATGAAGGAAATATACCTTTTCATTTAGAAAAATATGACTATACCTTAATGAGATTAGTACAACTGTCTTACCGCATCATAACCAAAAAACGAAGGACCTATCAGTCCATTGTTTATGTTTTAGTTGTCATAAGAGACAACAACTGTACCTTGAGGTTGATGATGGGCATGCTGTAGCGGTCTCCCTTCTTGACGATGGTGGCCAGGTCCTGGAGGTGTGAGGACATGAAGGCTCTGTAGGTAGCGGTGAGGCCCATGGCGCGGGCCTGCTGGTAGCACTGGAAGTCTGCCCCCCGGATGCCACGCATGTCCCCAGAGAACGGAGTGTTTAGGGCCACCAGGTGCAGCTGGGGAGGAAAACAGTCAATGGACTTAAACATAGACAACACAGCTCAAGCAAGTCCATTGTGACAATGTGCAACAGAGGTATAAACCTATAGCATATTGATTATGAAAATGAAGTCTTACCCCAGGTACTGAAGGTACTGTATGAGGTAGGACATTATAGTTGGGCATGTAGCTAGTTCCAACTAGTTCCTAAAAAAACAGAGACACAAGCAGAGATTGACATGCCGTGAGTAAAGAAATCAGAAATAAAACATTGAAAAAAAGAGCGGCAGGTAGCCCCTAGATTAAAGTGTTGGGCCAGTAACCGAAAGGTCATTGGTTCGAATACCGGAGCCGACAAGGTGACAAATCTGTTGATGAGCCCTTGAGCAAGGCACTTAACCCTAATTGCTCCAGGGACGCTGTACAATGGTGACCCTGGCCGTGACCCCACTCCCTACATTTACTGCCTCCCGAGTGGCGCAGCGGTCTAAGGCAGTGCTAGAGGTGTCACTACAGACCCGGGATGTCCTTGTCCCATCGCGCTTTAGCGACTCCTTGTGGCGTGCCGGGCGCGCTGACTTTGGTTACCAGTTGCACAGTGTTTCCTCCAACACATTGGTGCGGCTGGCTTCCGGGGGGTTAAGCAGGCAGTGTGTCAAGAAGCAATGCGGCTTGGCAGGGTCGTGTTTCGGAGGACGCATGGCTCTCGACCTTCACCTCTCCCGAGTCCGTACGGGAGTTGCAGTGATGGGACAAGACTGTAACTACCAATTGGATATCACAAAATTGGGGAGAAAAAAGTATTTAAAAAAAAATAGAAAACGACATTTCCATTACACACTTGTGTGTAACAGGACAAATATAAGCACCCCCCCAGATGTAGTGTGCAGTGTAACCACAGTGGGTGGTGTGTTACTGTAGCCACAGTACCTGGCTGTGTGGCCTGTGGGGTCTGCTGCGATCTCCTGGTCTGCTCAGGGCCTGGGACAATGTAGAGGATGGGGTCTCTGCTGGGACAGGGATCAGCTCACCAAGCTGGAGAGACAGGACACACATCACTGAATAAGCACAGGCAACATCTCATTTTCTATGCCAATTTAGCAATATCAAAGGCTTTTAATTAACTGAAGACATAACTGTGGGATTGTGGGACTGTAAAGTACCTGAACCTTGCGCCAGCCATCTCTGGCTCTAAGGTAGAGTTCTTCCTTGTCTGAGACGTAGGCCATGGAGCCCTCTGCAGCACGGTGGCTCTCCCTCATCAGAGTGATGGTGTTCCTGTATGTGGTCACCTGGGGTGAGAAGAGAGGAAGTTCACACTGAATCATCTGGACATAGACAATGCTGCTCAAGCAAATCCATGCTGACAATGAGAGAACTCTATAGTGCACACGCAAACACACACAAGTGTGTACAAACACATACACACATTTCCCTGTGTGTTTACCTATGTTGATTTGGTGAGTATACAAGGAAGTACCCTACTGGTTGTCTTACCGGGTTTTCATAGCCAGTAATCCCAGGAGGACCAGGAGGCCCAGGTGGGCCAGGAATACTCACAGCTGAAAAATAGAACAGTCATACAAAGGTATAAAGGGGAATGTAGGTTTACTAAACATACATTTGTGTATTTTATTAAATACATAAACATGGAACTCACCCTAAACTAAAGCATGACAGTAAGGCTTAGTTTAAGATGTTGTATTTTAGCGAGCACACAGTGCACAGTTACCTGAGGCATAGACAGGGGGTGGTCCAGGGGGTCCGGCAGGGCCAGGGAGCCCCCGAGTGCCTGGTCGTCCAATGCCAGGAACCCCTGGTTCACCAGGAGCTCCAGGATGACCAGGGGCGCCAACGATGGACTCACCTTTTGGCCCCTACATATACAGCATATGCAAATGTAACATACAAAAGTAAAAGCTTTATCATGTATGGAAATGAGAGTGTCTTTACTATTTACCTTGACTACAGTTTGTAAAATGTACACTGTACTTTTTTGAGTACTTGGAGCCTGGAATTACTCACCACAAGGCCTGATCTCCCAGGAAGACCTGGAGGGCCAGGCAACCCAGCATCACCCTTCTCTCCTTCATAGCCCACGTCCCCTTTTTCTCCCTGAGAAACACACAGTTTGGTTGAATCAGACTATTACATTTATATTTTAGTCATTATCCAGAGCGACATACAGGAGCAATTAGGTTTAAGTGCCTTGCTCAAGGGCACATCGACAGATTTCTTTACCTAGTCAGCTCAGGGATTTGAACCAGCGACCTTTCGGTTACTGCCCAACATTCTTAACCATTAGGCCACATTCCGCCCTATGACATGCATAAGAGTTTTACGTAACATACATTTCCACTACTTGTAAATGTTCCTTAAAGAACTTAAGGGGAAAGACTCACCACAAAACCTTCTGGAAGAACATCATCTGAGGAGGGAGAAGACATCTTAGTTAACTGTCGTCTGTTGCAAACATATGTCTGAATACGCTCATGCGTAAAGTTTCTGTTATAATTAAGTGCGCTAATTGCCAATAAACAAGTTAAATGGAGAAGGAACTGCACCCTTGGCTGCACATACATACCTTGTTCTCCAGGTGTTCCAGGCAGTCCAACCTCTCCCTTTTCCCCTTTAGCACCTCTGTTTCCTCTCCTACCACCTTTACATAAATACAGTACAGGTGTATGAGACAACTGAGATCATCTATAAAAATGTAAAGCCTGCTCCATAGGCTGGATAGGTGATCCGATATTGTCAGTGTGATTCATTGATTACTTACCTTGTGATGATCCCCTGCTGCCATTCACCTAAAACACAAGATTGTATGGTTATTGTGGATCAAACTTGTTGTGGAAGGATGTCACAAATAATACGGTTAATATAAAATTACACCCAAAACCAGATCCACATAATTCCCCCAAAATAATCACCAACAAAACAGCTTTACATCCTATACAGGCAACAAGTAAAGTTGTTTCTGTTCAGTCCAAAATGTCTGGAAATTAAAATGGAGACATGGAGAGAGATGTGTAATTCATTTAGGTGTTAAAACGTCCCTGCCAGCCTTGCACACACCGGTTAAACATAGAATGAGGACAAGGAGGGCGAGAGGTAGTAAGGAACTCAGGTTGAATGTTCTTATTTTGGTTGGCCACCTTGAACCGCAGAGAAGTTCGAAGACGGAGAGCACACATTACACTGGTTTTAAGGTCTCTGCACTGGCTGCCTGTGAGTTTTAGAATTAATTTTAAGATTCTTCTATTGTTTTTTAAATCAATCCACGATAGTGCACCCCAATACATGTCAGGCATGCGTTTAAAGTATGTACCCAGTAGGTCCCTCAGGTCCTCTGGCACTGGCCTTTTAACTATCCCAAAGCCTAGAACCAAGAGGCATGGAGGCAGCCTTTAGTTATTATGCCCCCAGCCTGGAATAGCCTGCCAGAGAACCTGAGGGGGGCCGAAACTGTGGACATATTTAAAAGAGATCTTAAAACATATTTTTAGCATTGCTTTTCCTTAGGGTGCTTTTTAGTTGTTCAGTTTGTGTCATTTTTTCCTGTAAAGCACGTTGCATGAAATGTGCTGTATAAATAAAGCTTGATTTGATTTGATTAATAACCTCTTAGTGCTCTAAAGCTGAAACCCAACAGATAAAACCACATGCAACAGCAACACAGCAACAGACCTTCCAAAATGCCCAGGGTTAAAGGAACAGGATCACTCAATGGGAAAAAAGCTCTTTAGATTTCTACTAGACTTCTATACTGTCAGCATAAAGCAGGCTGAACATTCAAAAGAGTTTGAATTCATCAATTCAGAACTTGATGTATTGAAGACAATTTGACTATTCAGTATGGTTGAGATGTGACTGTATGATGTCACATATGACCTTATGACCTGCGGAAGAGCAGGAGCCAGCTTTATGCTGTTGTGAGGACCACCACAAACCCAGGAAACACGGAGGGAGACACAGCACGGCTGCAGACAGGAGGAGAGGACAGGGAGGGACTGCCTGTTAGCGGTAAGAGCCCACGGACTTACATGCACCGCCACACCCAAAGGGCCTTAGAGGGGCTCAAACACAAACTTACTGGTGTTTTGCAGAACGGTCTGGCATGGACCGGAAAAACTGTCTTTAGGATTCAGAGGGAAATTATGACATCAGACTAGTATTGATGACGACATAATTGACAGCATCTGGATATCCAATGAAAGCGAATACTTAATGTGTTGACATTACACCATCACTGGAGACAATCTATCGCTCATTTGTTGTTCTATTTTGCTTGTCTCCAGTAGGTCTCATTGCTACTGTATGAACATTGCTACTAAAACCAAATGTCCATTCCGTTCCACAGTGCATACTAATAATAGTAGAGAAACAGCAATGACATCAGCACATCAATTCTTAGTTATACAGGCATACTGTACTTACTCCATTGAGTCCTATTACTGGTCCTGGGGGACCGGGAGGGCCAGGAGGACCAGGAAGTCCCTAAAACACAATCACACCGATCAATCAATCGCTGTCAATGACACCTCACTTTTCTATTAGTTAGTTAGTTGATTGTACTGTAATCCCATAAAATCACATTTCAAGATGGCGATTCTTACTGGTTGACCAATGGAATCTCCCTTGTCTCCCTTCTTCCCTGCCATTCCAGGTCGTCCCTACAGAAGAAAAAGGTCAACACTTACACAGGGCAGATTAAAGTGACAGCTCAAACTCTCATATAATAACCAAACAAATGAAAACAGTAGAGGGTTGACTAAAAACACTAACCGGTCGACCAGGGAATCCGTATTCTCCTTTTTGTCCAGTTGGTCCAATTGGTCCCTTAAAAATAAAACATTATATTTTTTCATAACATTTTCACTCAGTAGACAGTAGGGACCAGTTTCCCAGACACAGATTAAGCCTATTCCTGGACAAAAAAGCATGTTCAATGGAAATTCTACATTGAAAGTACTTTTTAGTCCAGGACTAGGCTTAGTCTCTGTCCGGGAAACCAGCCTTATATGTTTACAGTTGTTTCAGATGTCTATAGCTAAGACCAATGTAACAGAGCATTGATTTAACAAGTATTCATTCACTCACCATGATACCAGCAGCTCCAGGGAACCCACGCTCACCCTGTAAACAGCACCCATACAAGGTCAGAACGCTTATCATCAGACAACCACTACCATACAATGACCTTTGACCCTAGAGGTAGAAAGAAACGTCACCTTGACTCCTTTTGGTCCCTGAGGGCCCCTGACACCTGTCAACACAGTGCCGTCGGCAGCTATCGTGACACCAGATTCCCCCTTCACACCCTATGATGAGGAAAGACATAGTAGATACAAAGACATGATCATCAGGTCTTGGTTAGGTTAAAGAAATCCTACCTATCTGATGTAAGGTCCAGAGAATATAAATGCCCTAGCATGCAAGGGCAGTTAACACTAAAGATGAGAGCTTCCTCTGAGCTTACCTTCATTCCTGGTGGACCGTGAAGACCAGGAAGCCCAATGTCACCCTTTGGTCCTCTTGGGCCCTGGGCAAAGATCACAAGAATAATTATGAACAGAAAAGATAAGCGTATTAGAACATAATGTACTTATAGTAGGTGAGTCAAAATATATGTTTTATTCAGAACGACAGACTCTTCTCATTATGATAAGGAACCTACAAGTTTTGTAGTGATTCCTAGGTTGTTGATGTAAATAATATTTGTTGGTCCATGGTGTGTAATGACAAGCAACCAGACACTAAACTTGACACATTTATGAAATTGCTTATCCCAGTTACTAATAAGAATGCACCCATTAAGAAAATGACTGTAAAAACTATTAAATACCTGTGGATTGATGAGGAATTGAACAATTTTATGGTTGAGAGGGATGAGGCAAAATAAATTGAAAATAAGATTGGCAAACGTACTGCAGATTGAGAAATCATGTGACGAAACTACATTATGAAACAAAGATAAATGACATAAAGAATGATAGTAAAAAGCTTTGGAGCACCTTAAATGAAATTTTGGCCAAAAACTCAGCTCCATCATTCATTGAATCAGATGGCTCATTCATCACAAAACCCACTGATATTGCCAACTACTTTAATGACTTTTTTATTGGAAGATTAGCAAGCTTAGGCATGACATGCCAGCAACAAACGCTAACACTACACATCCAAGTATATCTGACCAAATTATGAAAGACAAGCATCGTAATTTTGAATTCTGTAAAGTGAGTGTGGAAGAGGTGAAAAAATTATTGTTGTTTATCAACAATGACAAGCCACCGAGGTCTGACAACTTGGATGGAAAATTACTGAGGATAATAGCGGACAATATTCCCACTCCTATTTGCCATATCTTCAATTTAAGCCTACTAGAAAGTGTGTGCCCTGAGGCTGTTTTGTTAGACTTCAGTGCGGCTTTTGACATTATCGATAATAGTCTGCTGCTGGAAAAATTTATGTGTTATGGCTTTACACCCCCTGCTATATTGTGGATAAAGAGTTACCTGTCTAACAGAACACAAAGGGTGTTCTTTAATGGAAGCCTATCAGACATAATCTAGGTAGAATCAGGAATTGCCCAGGGCAGCTGTCTAGGACCCTTACTTTTTTCAATTTTTACTAACAACATGCCACTGGTTTTGAGTAAAGCCAGTGTGTCTATGTATGCGGATGACTCAACACTATACAGGTCAGCTACTATAGTGACTGAAATGACTGCAACACTTAACAAAGAGCTGCAGTTAGTTTCAGAATGGGTGGCAAGGAATAAGATAGTTATAAATATTTCAAAAACTAAAATAATTGTATTTGGGACAAATCATTCACTAAACCTCAACTAAATCTTGTAATGAATAATGTGGAAATTAAGCAAGTTGAGGTGACTAAACTGCTTGGTTCCTTGTCATGGTCAAAACATATTGATACAACAGTAGCTAATAATAATAATAATAATAATAATAATAATAATAATATAATATGCCATTTAGCAGACACTTTTATCCAAAGCGACTTACAGTCATGCGTGCATACATTTTTTTTTTTGTGTATGGGTGGTCCCGGGGATCGAACCCACTACCTTGGCGTTACAAGCGCCGTGCTCTACCAGCTGAGCTACAGAGGATGGGGAGAAGTCTGTCCATAATAAAGCGCTACTCTGCCTTCTTAACAGCACTATCAACAAGGCAGGTCCTTCAGGCCCTAGTTTTGTCGCATCTGGACTAATGTTCAGTCTCTGTTACATGTTCAGGCGGCAAAGACAAAATTAAATCTGTAATACAGTAATACATAAATATACAATGGATCCTGCATGCCATATATGGGGTTATCACATATTAAGTATGGAGTTTATCTTACAGGGAATCCTGCTCTGCCAGGCTCTCCTTCAGGGCCCTGTGACATGCAACAAAACACACATAGGCAGGTAGCAGGACTACGTTAGCATAGCTGTCAATCGCATGGAATAATACAGTAACATGCAGTTTCTATGCAGCATGTATTAGCAAGCATCTCACAAAATACACACATTTCAAGGCTGTAATGTATCAATAAGCTTTAGACCTGATATAATCATGGTTGAGTGTGACCGTATACATACATTATGTAAGTAGGCTAAGTATATGCATTATATAACCTAACTATATGTATTCTGGATCAAGTATGTATTATGGTTGCATTAATGGTTGATTAGATGGTTAGGCTGACCCTTAGCTGAACCTACTTCTAATAAATAGGCATTGAGGAATTGAAAACAGGCCATTCTGGCTTCACACATGACAGATGTGACCAGAATGAATTAATCATTAATGTCATTGCTCATGCATGACATAGCAATAAATGCAAACTGCCCTGAGGCATATTGATATGTCCCATGCTTCAGCGTCCAGCCCATTTAATGTAGGGCAGAATGGACATTTCCATTCAAATATAACCGACTAGTTTCAGAAATACATATAAACTGAACATTGTGCTTCTCACCACTGGGCCAGGGGACCCACGGATCTCAGTGATGTTAAACATGCCCTCTGTGTTGTTCAGGAGGAGCTGAGGATAAATATATGACACACCTGATTACAATAGTAAATCTACTGTATCTATACAAGCTATACACTTTACATACTGTATAAACTATGAATATTTGAAAACCAAGTGGATGGCGATGAATTCAATTGCAACAGACATCTCAAGATACTTCATGTAATATATGTGTGCACTCCCATTTGGTTATGAATACTCATGAAGGTAATAACCCCTTAATAAAACACAACAGTTATATTCCTGGTCAATATGTGTGTGTTATTTGTGAAACAGCACTCAGACAGAGGATGGGAGTTGTGAGGGGTGGACCTACATCCTGCAGATTGATGATGGGTCCTGGAGGGCCAGGAGGACCAGGAGGACCAGGTACATTGTGTCCATCAGGACCACACTCTCCCTGGAAGACACAGCACACAGGACAGTTAGGACACATTTCCCCCATGAACTTAACATGACATGAATACATGCCATTTTGAATAATACAACCAATGGTCTATAATGTTGTAACAGGCTTTGATACAACCACACATACTATATGATGAACAGTAGACGAGGGTAGAAGAACATCTCACATCAGGGTTAGTTTGGAATCGTTCTGTTGTCTAACACTAACATACCTTTGGTCCTGGATCGCCTTTGTCTCCTTTCAATCCCTGGGGAGAGACAAGCACAAAAACCATAGTGAAACACCTTTATAGTAGACAGTTAGTAGGTGAAAGTATGCCTGTACGGAAATAGTGGGGGTACATTGTACTGGTAAAACATGAGCCTTTCACAATTATAAAAACAAAGATGGCAAAAAAACTGTAGGCTATTAAACCAAGATGTATCATAACTGCCTGTCAGCCGCATGACAAATTTGCAGTGTGGTTCAACGTGAACATTACAATTTTGGCTAGGCAGATATGACTGGCCGGAACCAAGACACACTCGGACAGCAGTGGACACATCAATTAAATCTACTTTCACCCCTGGGTTTAGCTAAGACTTAAGTTAATGGTTACAGCACATGAGGCATGCTGTACTTTCTGGTTCAATACTGACCCTGGCGCCAGGAAGTCCAGCTAGTCCTTGGAGTCCCTCAGGGCCAGGAGCACCAGGCTCACCCTGAAAAGAGACAGAACAAAGGTGAAGACAGGATAAAATTACACAGTATAAGGAAGACACAACCATCAATGTCCACTAATGATATTATAGAAGGTAGTGTAAAAAAGATGCAACCAACCTTCACTGACAACCCAGGAGCCCCATCCTTCCCATCTTCACCCTGTAGAAAACAGAAAGGATATACAACTTATCAGATTTCCATGTGAACCTACATTGAACTAAAATATAAACGCAACATGTAAAGTGTTGATCCCATGTTTCATGAGCTGAAAGAAAATATTCCAGAAATGTTCCATATGCACAAAGAGCTTATTTCACTCAAATGTTGTGCACAAATTTGTTTACATCCCTGTTAGTGAACATTTCTCCTTTGTCAAGATAATCCATCCACCTGACAGGTGTGGCATATCAAGAAGTTGATTAAATGGCATAATCATTACACAGGTGCACCTTATAAAAGGCCACTCTAAAAGTGCTCGTCGTCCTCACCAGGGTCTTGACCTGACGGCAGTTCAGTATCGTAACCGACTTCAGTGGGCAAATGCTCACCTTCAATGGCCACTGGCACACTGGAGAAGTGTGCTCTTCACAGATGAATCCCAGTTTCAATTGTACCGGGCAGATGTCAGATGGTGTGTTTTGTGTCGTGTGGGCAAGCGGAGTGCCCCATGGTGGCGGTGGGGTTATGGTATGGGCAGAAATAAACTAAGGACAATGAACATAATTGCATTTTATTGATGGCAATTTGAATGCACAGAGATACCGTGACGAGATCCTGGTGGCCCATTGTCGTGCCATTCATCCGCCGTTATCACCTCATGATTCAGCATTATAATGCACAGCCCCATGTCGCAAGGATTTGTACACAATTCCTGGAAGCTGAAAATGTCCCAGTTCTTCCATGGCCTGCATACTCAGCAGACATGTCACCCATTGAGCATGTTTGGGATGCTCTGGATCGACGTGTATGATAGCGTGTTCCAGTTCCCGCCAAGATGGAGTAGCAGTGCGGTTGTGTATTCTGTTGTGTCCTCGTATAAATAAACTGTTTTTTAGTTTTTTGTATTTTTTTCGTATATATACAGTGGGGAGAACAAGTATTTGATACACTGCCGATTTTGCAGGTTTTCCTACTTACAAAGCATGTAGAGGTCTGTCATTTTTATCATAGGTACACTTAAACTGTGAGAGACGGAATCTAAAACAAAAATCCAGAAAATCACATTGTATGATTTTTAAATAATTAATTTGCATTTTACTGCATGACATAAGTATTTGATCACCTACCAACCAGTAAGAATTCCGGCTCTCACAGACCTGTTAGTTTTTCTTTAAGAAGCCCTCCTGTTCTCCACTCATTACCTGTATTAACTGCACCTGTTTGAACTCGTTACCTGTATAAAAGACACCTGTCCACACACTCAATCAAACAGACTCCAACCTCTCCACAATGGCCAAGACCAGAGAGCTGTGTAAGGACATCAGGGATAAAATTGTAGACCTGCACAAGGCTGGGATGGGCTAAAGGACAATAGGCAAGCAGCTTGGTGAGAAGGCAACAACTGTTGGCGCAATTATTAGAAAATGGAAGAAGTTCAAGATGACGGTCAATCACCCTCGGTCTGGGGCTCCATGCAAGATCTCACCTCGTGGGGCATCAATGATCATGAGGAAGGTGAGGGATCAGCCCAGAACTACACGGCAGGACCTGGTCAATGACCTGAAGAGAGCTGGGACCACAGTCTCAAAGAAAACCATTAGTAACACACTACGCCGTCATGGATTAAAATCCTGCTGCGCACGCAAGGTCCCCCTGCTCAAGCCAGCGCATGTCCAGGCCCGTCTGAAGTTTGCCAATGACCATCTGGATGATCCAGAGGAGGAATGGGAGAAAGTAATGTGGTCTGATGAGACAACAATATAGCTTTTTGGTCTAAACTCCACTCGCCGTGTTTGGAGGAAGAAGAAGGATGAGTACAACCCCAAGAAATCCATCCCAACCGTGAAGCATGGAGGTGGAAACATCATTCTTTGGGGATGCTTTTCTGCAAAGGGGACAGGACGACTGCACCGTATTGAGGGAAGGATGGATGGGGCCATGTATCGCGAGATCTTGGCCAACAACCTCCTTCCCTCAGTAAGAGCATTGAAGATGGGTCGTGGCTGGGTCTTCCAGCATGACAACGACCCAAAACACACAGCCAGGGCAACTATGGAGTGGCTCCGTAAGAAGCATCTCAAGGTCCTGGAGTGGCCTAGCCAGTCTCCAGACCTGAACCCAATAGAACATCTTTGGAGGGAGCTGAAAGTCCGTATTGCCCAGCGACAGCCCCGAAACCTGAAGGATCTGGAGAAGGTCTGTATGGAGGAGTGGGCCAAAATCCCTGCTGCAGTGTGTGCAAACCTGGTCAAGACCTACAGGAAACGTATGATCTCTGTAATTGCAAACAAAGGTTTCTGTACCAAATATGAAGTTCTGCTTTTCTGATGTATCAAATACTTATGTCATGCAATAAAATGCAAATTAATTACTTAAAAATCATACAATGTGATTTTCTGGATTTTTGTTTTAGATTCCGTCTCTCACAGTTGAAGTGTACCTATGATAAAAATGACAGACCTCTACATGCTTTGTAAGTAGGAAAACCTGCAAAATCGGCAGTGTATCAAATACTTGTTCTCCCCACTATATCTCTCTCTCACTTTCCACCCTTTAACTAAATATACTTTCCTGCAACCCGCCTCACCCAATGTGGAACGGATTCTATTATTTCTTTATTTTTATCAAGAACCTACGGCTGAAACTAGCGAGCTAACTAGCTACTTGCTATTAGCCACCGTTATCGGTCTTCACCACTGTCCGTGGCCTGCACTACCTACCAGCCAGCTCTAGCCTGAACAATTATCGGCCACAGCATGCTATCGACCCAGAGCATATCGGATTTTCTGCCGGAATCACTGGACCTTAACACCGGACCATCGCAACTAGCTAGCTGCAACAGAATGGCTGTTGTTGGCTAATCACCACTGTCCCGACGTACCAGTTAGCCTTGAGCTAGCCTCGAGCCAGGCCCATCTCCCGGCTATCTACCTCTCTGTCAGCAGGACGGGACCTCCTAGTGTCGACACGGAGCCCGCCGATCCATCACGACTGGTCTGCCGATGTAATCGTCTGATATGGTTTCAACAGGCTTCCCGTTGCGACAACTAAGAAGATCCATCCGCTAGCCCCGGCCCGCTAGCATGCGCAATCAACAGCCGTGCCTCCTGCTTGCCTGTGCTGTAGCAGCCTATGAACTGCTCCCTATTGCTGTTCACTGGACCTTATGATCGCTCAGCTACACAGCTAATGCCTGCTGGACTGTTCCTTTACACGGTACCCCATCCTGTTTATCTGTTTAGCCTCAGCCCAAATTTTCGTCGCCATTACCAGTTGTTGTCTTAGCCCTCTCGAATAACACCTGTGATTGCGTTATGCCTCTCTCCCATGTCAATATGCCTAGCCTATTGCTGTTTGGGTTAGTTCTTATTATACAATTTCACTGTAGAGCCCCCAGTCCCGCTCAACCAGCCTCAGAGAGCTCCTTTGTCCCACCCCACATACACACGGAGACCGGCTCAATCGGTACCTCCAGTGATGCTCTCTCTTTCATAGTTACCCAATGCTTAGGTGAACCTCCACTGTACTCATATCCTTCCATATCCTTGTCTGTACATAATGCCCTGAATCTATTCTACAACGCCCGTAAATCGGCCCCTTTTATTCTCTGTACCCAACGCACTAGAAGACCAGCTCTAAAAAGCCTTTAGCCGTATCCTTATTCTATTCCTCCTCTGTTCCTCCGGTGATGTAGAGGTTAACCCAGGCCCTGTAGCCCCCAGTATCACTCCTACCCCCCAGGCGCTATCATTTGTTGACTTCTGCAACCGTAAAAGCCTTGGTTTCTTCTTCTTCTTATTTTTTTTTTTTTTGGGGGGGGGGGTAGATCAACTTAATATTGCAGATAGATTGTAACTTCCATCAATGTAATTGTCTGCATCACTTCCAATCCCTGTCACGCTCGTCTACGAGAGAGGACCAATGCGCAGCGTTGAAGGTGAACATAATATATATTTATTAACTGATCACACGATCAAAACAATAACCAACGATGCGTGACGTCTAAGGTTACAACACGAACAAACCTTAACGGAACAAGAAACCACAACACAAAGTGAAAAGACCGATAGTTAAATATGGCTCCCAATCAGAGACAACCAGCTGACACTCGTTGCCTCTGATTGGGAGTCACTCAGGCCCACATAGATATACAAACATAGACTTACATACCCTGGCTCAACATAACATAGTCCCCAGAGCCAGGGCGTGACAGTACCCCCCCCCAAAGGCGCGGACTCCGACCGCGCCAAACAACCACAACAGGGGAGGGACCGGGTGGGCACTCCGCCTCGGCGGCGGATCCGGCTCCGGACATGACCCAGGCACGGGTTGTGCTGGACTGACGACGCGCACCCCTGGCTTGGTGCGTGGAGGAGGAACGGGCCTTACCAGGCTGACGACGCACACCGTAGGCTTGGTGCGTGGAGCAGGGACAGGCCGGACTGGGCTGACGAAGCACACCACTGACTTGGTGCGGGGAGCAGGAACGGGCCGGACCGGGCTGACGAAGCGCACCCCTGACTTGGTGCGGGGAGCTTGGATGGGCCGGACTGGGCTGGCGACGCGCACCACAGACTTGGTGCGGAGAGCAGGAACGGGCCGGACAGGGCTGACGAAACGCACCACAGACTTGGTGCGGAGAGCAGGCACGGGCCGTGCCGGACTGACGACGCACACCACTGGCTTGGTGCGGGGAGCTTGGATGGGCCGGACTGGGCTGGCGACGCGCACCACAGACTTGGTGCGGAGAGCAGGAACGGGCCGGGCTGGGCTGTCGACGCACACCGTAGGCTTGGTGCGTGGAGTAGGAACGGGCCGAACCGGGCTGACGATGTGCACCCCTGACTTGGTGCGGGGAGCAGGAATAGACCGGACCGTACTGGGGACACACACCACTGGCCCTACACCGGGATCTGGAACGGGCCGGACCGGACTGGCAACACACGCCAGTACCTCTCGCCGTGCCTCTACATCCTCCATCCCCTCTTCGACCAGTGGCCCCCGTAACCTGGCGGCCTCCTCTGGCAACCCACTGGGCCGCTCTATCGCGGCCTCCTGCTGGTCCGACGTCGTGAGCCCCCCCCTAAAAAATTTCTGGGAGTCTCTCTTCCCCGTGGGCCAGGCCTCGATAATTCTCGCCCACCTCTCGCTCCTCTGCTTCCAATCTCCGTCATTCAGCTCCTCATTCGGCTTGACCCAGTCGAAGCTCTGCCTCCACTGTTGCCAAGTCCACCTACTCTGCTCCTCACTAGGCTGCTTGGTCCAGTTCTGGTGGTTTCTTCCGTCACGATCGTCTACGAGAGAGGACCAATGCGCAGCGTTGAAGGTGAACATAATATATATTTATTAACTGATCACACGATCAAAACAATAACCAACGATGCGTGACGTCTAAGGTTACAACACGAACAAACCTTAACGGAACAAGAAACCACAACACAAAGTGAAAAGACCGATAGTTAAATATGGCTCCCAATCAGAGACAACCAGCTGACACTCGTTGCCTCTGATTGGGAGTCACTCAGGCCCACATAGATATACAAACATAGACTTACATACCCTGGCTCAACATAACATAGTCCCCAGAGCCAGGGCGTGACAATCCCACATGTTTACATACATACATACATACATACATACATACATGCATACATGCATACATACATACATACATACATACATACATACACACATACATATATATACACATACACACACATACATACATACATACATACATATCCTATAAAACAAATATATTCCCCTTTATTACTTTCCAACCCTGCCACCCTTTCCCTACTTGGAGTAAACTAGTGAAGCTTATACTTACTATCTACATTTTATGGACTCAGTCAATTTTACAATATTTACATTTTGTTTGTTTTTTGCCTGAACTTCTTCTACTCTCAACCTCTCCGATCATTTTCATGATGTCCATCCGGTTTGCTTATATATGCCATATCTTTCTAACTGTGCTCTTTCACAAAAGCTCCCAACCTACAACCTATATACTTATTATGGACACAGTATGCTTACATTATTAGTTATCTTGTTGTTATTAGTTGTTGTTAGTTGTTATTAGTCCCATCCTTCAATTCCATTCAACACCTCCCATCTATCTCTTAACACCATCCATATAGGATTTCTATTTGCCATATATATTTCAACTGTACTGTGATGTCTTACAAAAGTTCTGAACCTTTCTATTCTCATTGCTTCTACAGATTGCGAATTGAAAATAAACATTTTTGCTAAAAGTATTATTATATTATTGATCGATTGACTATGACTTTTCAGATCACCCAGTAATGCTATCTGCAAGGTTAGCTCCAGGTAAATATTGCAATCCTTTAGCCATTCCTGGACCTGTGTCCAAAAACAAGCTACAAATGGACAGTACCAAAACAAATGATCTAATGATTCTGTCTCTTCGCAGCAAAATCTGCAGAGCTGGGAAGATTGTATCCCCCATATAAATAACATTATATTGGTAGCAAGAATTTTATATAATAATTTAAATTGAAATATTCTAAGTTTTGAATCCGGTGTCGTTTTGCGCATCAGTTCATAAACACTATGCCATGGAATCGGTACGTCAAAAATCTCTTCCCAACTATTTTGCAATCTATATGGGACGGCTGTCAATCCTTTGGTCCTTAAATGAAACTGATATACTTTTTTATTTATCACAGTTTTCCTTAACCAATTATGTTCTTTAATGCAAGGCCGACAGACAAGTTCCTTACTTTCTCCCCCTTCCACTTTCCTCTTCCATTTTTGCGGTAAGGCTGCAATTATTTGGTTGTAATTTTGGGTAGAGCAGACATTTCCATATGTTTTTGTTAGCTGCATGTGCGACATAACTCCACCAGTCCTACCGATAATATCATTTACAAAGATAATACCTTTTTTAAACATTTTCTCAAAAAAATAAGTTTTTTGGTCAATTAGTATATTTGAGTTTAACCACAATATTTGTTGCATTATTTGTTCTGTTGTTTCTGGAGGATTAAATTGAAATTGCAACCAACTTTCTATGGCTTGTTTTAGAAATAGTGATATTTGGGAGATTATTTCCTTTTCAAATAACTGAAAGTGAGTGGTTGTAATCTGAATAAAGGGAAAAAGGCCATTCTTGAACATTGGATGAGACAATCTTACTAATTTGCTAGAGAACCAGTTCGGATTTAAGTATAACTTTTGTATGACTGAAGCTTTTAGTGATAGGTCTAATGCTTTAATATTTAATCATTTCTGTCCTCCGAATTCATATTCATTATATTAATAATAAATAGACCTCCTGTAGCTCAGTTGGTAGAGCATGGCGCTTGCAACACCAGGGTTGTGGGTTCGATTCCCACGGGGGGCCAGTATGAAAAATGTATGCACTCACTAACTGTAAGTCGCTCTGGATAAGAGCGTCTGCTAAATGACTAAAATGTAAAAAAAAAAAATTTAAATGTAAATAAATAGGCACGTTTAATTTTGTCTGGCTTGCCGTTCCAAATAAATTTGTTCTCATATAATTTAAACAACTGTTCGTTAGGCGTAGGCAAGACCATAAGCAAATAGGTAAACTGGGATAATACTAAAGAGTTCATCAGGGGGATTTTTCCACAAATTGACAGGTATTTACCCTTCCATGGTAGCAAGATCTTATCTACAGTGGGGGGAAAAAGTATTTAGTCAGCCACCAATTGTGCAAGTTCTCCCACTTAAAAAGATGAGAGAGGCCTGTAATTTTCATCATAGGTACACGTCAACTATGACAGACAAAATGAGAAAAAATAATCCAGAAAATCACATTGTAGGATTTTTAATGAATTTATTTGCAAATTATGGTGGAAAATAAGTATTTGGTCAATAACAAAAGTTTCTCAATACATTGTTATATACCCTTTGTTGGCAATGACACAGGTCAAACGTTTTCTGTAAGTCTTCACAAGGTTTTCACACACTGTTGCTGGTATTTTGGCCCATTCCTCCATGCAGATCTCCTCTAGAGCAGTGATGTTTTGGGGCTGTCGCTGGGCAACACAGACTTTCAACTCCCTCCAAAGATTTTCTATGGGGTTGAGATCTGGAGACTGGCTAGGCCACTCCAGGACCTTGAAATGCTTCTTACGAAGCCACTCCTTCGTTGCCCGGGCGGTGTGTTTGGGATCATTGTCATGCTGAAAGACCCAGCCACGTTTCATCTTCAATGCCCTTGCTGATGGAAGGAGGTTTTCACTCAAAATCTCACGATACATGGCCCCATTCATTCTTTCCTTTACACGGATCAGTCGTCCTGGTCCCTTTGCAGAAAAACAGCCCCAAAGCATGATGTTTCCACCCCCATGCTTCACAGTAGGTATGGTGTTCTTTGGATGCAACTCAGCATTCTTTGTCCTCCAAACACGACGAGTTGAGTTTTTACCAAAAAGTTCTATTTTGGTTTCATCTGACCATATGACATTCTCCCAATCCTCTGCAGGATTTGAGTCCCTGGCGGCGTAGTGTGTTACTGATGGTAGGCTTTGTTACTTTGGTCCCAGCTCTCTGCAGGTCATTCACTAGGTCCCCCCGTGTGGTTCTGGGATTTTTGCTCACCGTTCTTGTGATCATTTTGACCCCACGGGGTGAGATCTTGCGTGGAGCCCCAGATCGAGGGAGATTATCAGTGGTCTTGTATGTCTTCCATTTCCTAATAATTACTCCCACAGTTGATTTCTTCAAACCAAGCTGCTTACCTATTGCAGATTCAGTCTTCCCAGCCTGGTGCAGGTCTACAATTTTGTTTCTGGTGTCCTTTGACAGCTCTTTGGTCTTGGCCATAGTGGAGTTTGGAGTGTGACTGTTTGAGGTTGTGGACAGGTGTCTTTTATACTGATAACAAGTTCAAACAGGTGCCATTAATACAGGTAACGAGTGGAGGACAGAGGAGCCTCTTAAAGAATAAGTTACAGGTCTGTGAGAGCCAGAAATCTTGCTTGTTTGTAGGTGACCAAATACTTATTTTCCACCATAATTTGAAAATAAATTCATTAAAAATTATTTTAAGGATTATTTTTTCTCAATTTGTCTGTCATAGTTGACGTGTACCTATGATGAAAATTACAGGCCTCTCTCATCTTTTTAAGTGGGAGAACTTGCACAATTGGTGGCTGACTAAATACTTTTTTTCCCCACTGTATTTTTGCTAACTTTCTGTTCAAATTTATTGAAGTGAGATCATTTATTTCCTTTGGGATATGTATTCTGAGTATATCCACATCACCATCAGACCATTTTATTGGTAAACTACATGGTAATGTAAATTTTATATATTTATATAGGAGTGGTTAAAACATGCTAATAACGGTCCTCTTAGTATATCAAAAAAGGTTTGGTATACCTTGACTGGTATGCCATCCAACCCTGGAGTTTTACCGGACTTAAAGTCTTTAATTGCATCCAGAAGTTCCTCCTTTGTAATTTCACCTTCACATGAGTCTTTCTGTATGACTGTTAATTTGACATTATCAATAGAAACAAAATCTCTACAATTAGCTTCAGTTAGAGGAGATGTAGGCGACTGAAACGAAAACATATGCTTAAAGTACTTTGTTTCCTCCTTCAAAATATAATTTGGTGAATCATGGGTGACTCTGTCAATTGTAACCAGTTTTATTAAATTATTTTTGGTAGCATTCCTATGTTGAAGATAAAAAAATAATTTGGTGCATTCTTCCCAATATTCCATCCAGTATGCTTTATTTTTATAATATATTACACTTGATCTTTCTTGAATAAGTTTCTCCATTTCTTTTTGTTTTTCCTCTAATTTATTCTGAGCCTCTATGTTACAGTTTTTATTGCAATCTATCTGTTATGTTAGACTTTCTATTTCCTTTGTTAGTATAAATTATTTTGACCTAAATTGCTTTTGTTTTCGAGATGAGTACTGAATTGCATGGCCTCTAAAGGCACATTTAAAGGTGTCCCATACAATAAGGGGATTTGCTGTACCTATGTTATGTCGGAAAAAGTCAGTTATAAATTCCTTTGTCCTAGTTAAAAATAAATTATCATCCAATAGGCTTTGATTAAATTTCCAATATCCTAGCCCACGTGGAAATTCAGTAAGAGTAATGTATATGCCAATTATATGATGGTCCGACCGCATTCTGTCCCCTATCAACACTTTTAAAACTTTTGGTGCCAACGAGAATGAGATAAGAAAGAAGTCAAGACGACTAGCTTGATTGAGTCTCCGCCATGTATATCTCACTACATCAGGATATTTAAGCCTCCACGCAACTTCATCTAGAATTGATGAGTTTCCTGTAAACAATAGATATTATATTCCTTCTCTTTGAGCCATGTAAATATTGTTCTTCTTTTGTTATTATCAGCTAAGCCATTACAATTATAACTGGCTATACTTATTTCACTATAAACCATAATGAGATACAAGTTTCAAGTCTATTTATCATTATATATGTTTGTAAATTTACCAATAAAAAATATCATAATGATTGAGTGTCCATATAGCTGTACCGTGATATTTGCATTGCTACTAAGTAACCCTTCAATTGTTCTCCACTAATTCCCCCATTAAAGCCCCTCCTCATCCCAAGTTGAGTCGTTATCCCAGTGATCGGCATCCCACCCTCTCTCTCTCTCTCTCTCTCTCTCTCTCTCTCTCTCTCTCTCTCTCTCTCTCTCTCTCTCTCCTCTCTCTCTCTCTCTCTCTCTCTCTCTCTCTCTCTCTCTCTCTCTCTCTCTCTCTCTCTCTCTCTCTCTCTCTCTCTCTCTCTCTCTCTCTCTCTCTCTCTCTCTCTCTCTCTCTCTCTCTCTCTCTCTCTCTCTCTCTCAAAATATATATCTATTCAAATATCTTGCATATCTTATTTTCCATCATTATCAATTAATATGCGTAATATTCATGCATAGGATTTTAACATATACCCCGGATTGCCATTTCATTTATTGACAAGCAATTATTATCCTAGCAAACAATTACCGCGGTCCATCCCATACTCCCCACAACAGATGCAGGACAAACACACACGCACATACTCCAACACACTCAACCCCCTTCCTCCACAATCAACCATAAAATCAGATGCTCAACGGTTCTTACATCCCAGAGCCAACTCAAGAAAGGACCTGATTTATGAGTGCACATACAGTAACAGCTGATTGAGAAAGCATGCAAGATTGAGCAGAAATTGACAACAATGTGAGATTTGATTAATCTATGTCAAGTCCTAGGTGATGGAGATCAGATCCACCCTCTTCACCTGAGACACAAACACTCTGGTCCCCCGTTGTAACCATTTTTCCCAAGCATCTCCGTGCAGTCAGACCTTTGATTATTTTGTGCCACCTGGGCCACAATGATAAACCCCCTCTCTGATTGTCCGAGTGTGACCCCCTGCCAGGCAGGCTCAGAATCTTGAGGGGGCGGTGCTGCTCAAGTAGGTCTCTGACCGCATTTATTTCTCTGTTTAGGCTGCATACTCTCAGCAGGTCCATAAAACAGATGGGAACTTCCCTTTGGTGTATGGGGCACTCAGGTGGGTGTCCAGGATATAGGGTTGGGGATCTTTCCATCATGATAGGACAATAAAAAATTAGATTAGATGTATACTATATTTAAAAATGTATATCCCTCATCTACACAAAATTGAAAGCTCTCTCACTACCCCTGCTCATAGACACCCGTCGGCTCTGGGATATGCAACCATTTCCCCTCTCACTCACTTAACGCCACACCTTTCCAAACACAAAAATGCACACCACATGGTTGACTGCGGAGGAAATGGGCAGAGCGCTCAAACGCACTCGCATCCCACACCTGCCGCAAGGTGGAAAGGACGCCAGGGAGAACCAACCACAACAACCTTCCGCCAAAACAACAACTGCCCGCCAAAAAAGCCATGTTCTAATTAGTTGTATTAAAATATGTATTATTCTGCTTGTTATCTTTTCTTGTTATATCGCTTTATCCTATTTTAAAACACTATACTTACTATAAATGTTCTTTAATATTACAATTCCTATCATTGCTAGTATTGGGTGTTCCATTACTCGACTCCTCTATTACAACTTTTAGAATAGCCATGGAGTAGTCTTTGTGTCTCTGAACATTTGGATTGTCAATATATAGTTTATCGACCACAAGTGCAACACGTTTACCTTTTAATCTATTTTCCTTGAAGATTGGATACAGAACTTTGCGCCTTTCTGCAATCTCCCTCGGGAACTGATCATTCATGTCTATTTTCGTGCCAGCAAATCTTTAACCTAGGCTTTTAACCATTGCTTTATCCTTAAAAAATGCAAATTTGGCAACGATTGGGCGATCATATTTCTGTCCTCTTTGTCCAAAACGGTGTACACGTTCGAGTTGGATTTTATCGACAGCCTCGAGTGGGATTTGAAGCGCTGTATGCAGGAAATCCTTCATAATATTCTCGGTTATTTCTGCCTCCTTTTCCTGAATACCCGTAAATACTAGATTTTCTCTCATCGATCTAGTTTGGATGTCTAGTAAGGCTTATCTCAGAAGGTTGTTCTCCTTTTTAAGTTCCCTAACGTCCGTTTCCATCTTAGTGACTGTCACTTTTACGTTTTTGGTTTCTTTCTCCATTATCACAGCTTTTTCGTCACTCATTTCAAGACTTGCTTTCAACTCTTTAACGTCCTTACTGACCAATTCTAGTATGCCCAATTTGTCATTTATCGACTTCAACAGGTCGCTTTCCACACTTACCAGACCCAGTGGTGAAAAGCATATATCATCTGTATCGTTCGACGAGTCGCGTTTTCTCTTGGAGATTGGTTCTCCTCGTTTATCTTCCGCCATGTTTGGGTATTGCGTGTTGTTGTAATATTTGTCGATATATTTCTCTAGCCTTATGATTTGTTTTGTGTTATTATCCAGATTTAATTTTATTAACTGCGAAGATATGAAATCCTAATATTTAGTCTAACTTACTGATTTTGAATATTATGTTTTTATCTTGAGGTGGTTTGTCCTGCTTTCTATTCAATACGCCATCTTGTCTTAATCTTCTCTATACATTAGCCTTGGTTTCTTGAATGTTAACATCAGAAGCTTCCTCCCCAAGTTTGAGTTATTCACTGCGTTAGCACACTCTGCCGACCCTGATGTTCTAGTAGTGTCTGAATCTTGGCTTAGGTAGGCCACCAAAAATTCAGCAATTTCCATCCCGAACTACAACATTTTCTGTCTAGATAGAACTGCCAAAGGGGGCGGAGTTGCAATCTACTGTAGAGATAGCCTGCAGAGCTCTATCATACTATCCAGGTCTGTGCCCAAACAGTTTGAGCTTCTACTTCTAAAAATCCACCTTTCCAGAAATAAGTCTCTCACTGTTGCCGCTTGCTAAAGACCCATATGACACCATATGTGAATTGCTTGCCCCCCATCTATCCTCAGAGTTCGTACTGCTTGGTGACCTAAACTGGGATATGCTTAACACCCCGGCCGTCCTACAATCTAAACTAGATGCCCTCAATCTCACACAAATTATCAAGGAACCTACCAGGTACAACCCTAAATCCGTAAACATGGGCACCCTCATATATATCATCCTGACTAATTTACCCTCTAAATACACCTCCGCTGTCTTCAACCAGGATCTCAGCGATCACTGCCTGCATCCGTAATGGGTCCGTGGTCAAATGACCACCCCTCATCACTGTCAAACGCTCCCTAAAACAATTAAGTGAAAACACCTTTCTAATTGACCTGGCCCGGGTATCCTGGATGGATATTGACCTCATTCCGTCAGTAGAGGATGCCTGGATGTTCTTCAAAAGTGCTTTCCTCTCCATCTTAAATATTCAAAAAATTCTGATTTAAGAACAGATGTAGCCCCTGGTTCACCCCAGACTTGACTGCCCTTGACCAGCACAAAAACATCCTGGGGCGTACTGCATTAGCATCGAACAGCCCCCACGATATGCAACTTTTCAGGGAAGTCAGGAACCAATATACACAATCAGTTAGGAAAGCAAAGGCTAGCTTTTTCAAACAGAAATGTGCATCCTGTAGCACTAACTCCCAAAAGTTTTGGGACACTGTAAAGTCCATGGAGAATAAGAGCACCTCCTCCCAGCTACCCACTGCACTGAGGCTAGGAAACACTGTCACCACCGATAAATCTACGATAATCGAGAATTTCAATAAGCATTTTGCTACGGCTGGCCATGCTTTCCACCTGGCTACCCCTACCTCGGCCACCAGCTGTGCACCCTCCGCTGCAACATGCCCATGCCCACCCCGCTTCTCCTTCACCCAAATTCAGATAGCTGATGCCCTGAAAGAGCTGCAAAATCTGGACCCCTACAAATCAGCTGGGCTAGACAATCTGGACCCTTTCTTTCTAAAATTAGCCGCCAAAATTGTTGAAACCCCTATTACTAGCCTGTTCAACCTCTCTTTCGTATCGTCTGAGATCCCCAGAGATTGGAAAGCTGCCGCGGTCATCCCCCTCTTCAAAGGGGGTGACACTCTAGATCCAAACTGTTACAGACCTATATCCATCCTGCCCTGCCTTTCGAAAGTATTTGAAAGCCAAGTTAACAAACAGATCACCGACCATTTCAAATCCCACCGTACCTTCTCCACTATGCAATCTGGTTTCCGAGCTGGTCATGGGTGTACCTCAGCCACACTCAAGGTCCTAAACGATATAATAACTGCGATCGATAAAAGACAGTACTGTGCAGCCATCTTCATTGACCTGGCCAAGGCTTTTGACTGTGTCAATCACCGCATTCTTATTGGCAGACTAAATAGCCTTGGTTTTTCAAATGACTGCCTCACCTGGTTCACCAACTACTTCTCAGATAGAGTTCAATGTGTCAAATCGGAGGGCCTGTTTTCTGGACCTCTGGCAGTCTCTATGGGGTTCAATTCTCGGGCCGACTCTATTCTCTGTGTATATCAATGATGTCGCTCTTGCTGCTGGTGACTCTCAGATCCACCTTTATGCAGACGACACCATTTTGTATACATCTGGCCCTTCATTGGTCACTGTGTTAACAAAACTCCAAATGAGCTTCAATGCCATACAACACTCCTTCCGTGGCCTCCAACTGCTCTTAAACTAAAACTAAATGCATGCTCTTCAATCGAATGCTGCTTGCACCCGCCCGCCCGACTAGAATCACTACTCTCGGCGGGTCTGACTTAGAATATGTGGACAACTACAAATACCTAGGTGTCTGGTTAGACCGTAAACTCTCCTTCCAGACTCACATTAAGCATCTCCAATCCAAAGTTAAATCTAGAATCGGTTTCCTATTTCGCAACAAAGCCTCCTTCACTCATGCTGCTAAACATGCCCTCGTAAAACTGACTATCCTACCGATCCTGGACTTCAGCGATGTCATTTACAAAATAGCCTCCAACACTCTACTCAGCAAATTGGATGTAGTCTATCACAGTGCCATCCGTTTTGTCACCAAAGCCCCATATACTACCCACCATTGTGACCTGTACGCTCTCGTTGGCTGGCCCTCACTACATATTCGTCGCCAAACCCACTGGCTCAAGGTCATCTATAAATCACTTCTAGGCAAATCCCTGCCTTATCTTAGATCATTGGTCACCATAGTAACACCCACCCAAAGTATGCGTTCCAGCAGGTATATCTCACTGGTCATCCCCAAAGCCAACACCTCCTTTGGCCGCCATTCCTTCCAGTTCTCTGCTGCAAATGACTGGAACGAACTGCAAAAATCTCTGAAGCTGGAGACACTTATCTCCCTCACTAACTTTAAGCATCAGTTGTCAGAGCAGCTTACCGTTCACTGCACCTGTTTTGCCGCTCACTCCTGGATTGCGTCCTACCTGACCGGTCGCTCCTACCAAGTGGCGTGGCGGGAAGCTGTCTCCGCACCACGTGCTCTCACCACTGGTGTCCCCCAGGGATCGGTTCTGGGCCCTCTCCTTTTCTCCCTATACACCAAGTCACTTGGCTCTGTCATATCCTCACATGGCCTTTCCTATCATTGCTACGCTGACGATACACAACTAATCTTCTCCTTTCCCCCTTCTGATAACCAGGTGGCGAATCGCATCTCTGCATGTCTGGCAGACATATCAGTATGGATGACGGATCACCACCTCAAGCTGAACCCTGGCAAGACGGAGCTGCTCTTCCTCCCGGGGAAGGACTGCCCGTTCCATGATCTCGCCATCACGGTTGACAACTCCGCTGTGTCCTCCTCCCAGAGTGCGAAGAGCCTAGGCGTGACCCTGGACAACACCCTGTCGTTCTCCGCCAACATCAAGGCGGTGACCCGCTCCTGCAGGTTCATGCTCTACAACATTCGGAGAGTGCGACCCTGCCTTACACAGGAAGCGGCGCAGGTCCTGGTCCAGGCACTTGTCATCTCCCGTCTGGACTACTGCAACTCGCTGTTGGCTGGGCTCCCTGCCTGTGCCATTAAACCCCTACAACTCATCCAGAATGCCGCAGCCCGTCTGGTGTTCAACCTTCCCAAGTTCTCTCACGTCACCCCCCTCCTCCGCACACTCCACTGGCTTCCAGTTGAAGCTCGCATCCGCTACAAGACCATGGTGCTTGCCTATGGAGCAGTGAGGGGAACGGCACCTCTGTACCTTCAGGCTCTGATCAGTCCCTACACCCAAACGAGGACATTGCGTTCATCCACCTCTGGCCTGCTGGCTCCCCTTCCTCTGCGGAAGCATAGCTCCCGCTCAGCCCAGTCAAAACTGTTCGCTGCTCTGGCACCCCAATGGTGGAACAAGCTCCCTCACGACGCCAGGACAGCGGAGTCACTCACCACCTTCCGGAGACATTTGAAACCCCACCTCTTTAAGGAATACCTGGGATAGGATAAAGTATTCCTTCTAACCCCCCCCCCCCCCCAAATTGTAAAGTGGTTATCCCACTGGCTATAGGGTGAACGCACCAATTTGTGAGTCGCTCTGGCTAAGAGCGTCTGCTAAATGACGTTAATGTGCCCTTGAGCAAGGCACTTAACCCTAATTGCTCCTGTAAGTCGCTCTGGTTAAGAGCGTCTGCTAAATGACTAAAATGTAAAATGTAAAATGTACACAGCCCATCTGTAATTATCCCACCCAACTACCTCATTCCCATATTGTTATTTACATTGTTATTTATTTTGCTAATTTGCACCCCAGTATCTCTATTTGCACATCATCTTCTGCACATCTATCACTCCAGTGTTGATACTAAATTGTAATTATTTTGCACTATGGCCTGTTTATTGCCTTACCTCCATAACTTACTACATTTGCACACACTGTATATAGATTTTCTATTGTGTTATTGACTGTAGGTTTTGTTTATTTCATATGTAACTCTGTGTTGTTGTTGTTTTATCGCACTGCTTTGCTTTATCTTGGCCAGGTCGCAGTTGTAAATGAGAACTTGTTCTCAACTGGCTTACCTGGTTAAATAAAGGTTAAATAAATAAATAAATAAAATATCCAGCAACTTCGCACAGCCATTGAAGAGGAGTGGGACAACATTCCACAAGCCACAATCAACAGCCTGATCAACTCTATGCAAAGGAGATGTGTCGCGCTGCATGAAGCGTGGTCACACCAGATACTGACTGGTTTTTTGATCCACGCCCCTACCTTTTTTTTAAGGTATCTGTGACCAACAGATGTATATCTGTCTTCCCAGTCATGTGAAATCCATAGATTAGGGCCTAATGAATTTATTTCAATTGACTGATTTCCTTATATGAACTGTAACTCAGTAAAATCTTAGAAATTGTTGCATGTTGCGTATATATTTTTGTTCAGTGTAGTTACAGATGTAGGATTGTAATTTGACCAGTTTCTCACAGCAGAAAACGTGAATTATTGTGTGGATTATAATTAATGGACATTTTTGTAGAGCTTGATACATTTTCATTTAGGGCAAATCAAGTCTGAAATGTTAAAGTGGAAAATACAAACTTTAGAAGCATTTTTAAACCTTGAATACACTAAAGTTTACATTTCCTGCAACAACAGTGTGATCAAATTAAAATCCTACACCACTATTTTCACAGCCTAGTTATTTTCATGTTTGTAATCCTACCTTTGGTCCTGCAGGGCCAGGAAGACCTGGAGGTCCCTACAGAAGAGAGTAGATAACAGTTATTCTCATGGAAACTTAAGGAGAAACACAATTTACAAGTACTTCAAAACTACAGGAGACACACACATACACCACTCTCACTCACCTGAGGGCCTTTGAGTCCTGCGCCAAGGAGCATGTCATGCTTCCCAGACCCTTCCATGTCCTGCAAGCACCAACACACAACATTGTTGCATTCAGAATCAATAGAGACAAAACAAGACAACCGTATGATAGGAAACTGACTCAACAGTAAAATCAACAAAACAGCACCTCAACAAACAATCCTGCTCCTGGGGGTCCGGGGGGGCCAGGCAGCCCCCGAGGGCCAGGGTCGCCCCTCTTCCCCTCTGGTCCCCTCGGTCCTGTAGCTCCTGCCAACCCTGGGTCACCTGATTCACCCTGCAGGGAAGAATAAGCCCAAAACTGACTATGAAGAACACAGTATAGTAGTAGATATGCATGTCAGCAGCTTGATTAGGAACTTAGGTCTCATTGTTTGATTAATGCATTTTTATAACTGATAACTGAGTGGTCAGATGGTTAGAAATACCTTTGGTCCATTTGGTCCAACTAGTCCTTGTTCACCCTATGTGAGGAAGAGAGATAGGTTAAAGTAAGCATTTGCAATGGAAATGATTGTGGGGGATCAAATCAGCTACATTCCCTTAGAAAATGCAAACAATAGCTTCCAGAGTAACTGTCATCTTACTTTCAGACCTTTAGGCCCTGTCGGCCCAACATCCCCATCCAGACCAGGTTGACCCTGAAATCAACAGCAGAGAGATGTGATGTCACAACCGTTGCTCTCTGAATTTCCTGCACATACAGGTCACACAAGTCAAGTGACTAGTCTATCATGACCAAGACTGTCTTGCTTTCCTTAGAATGATAGTAGCTACCATAGATACAGTTGCAAAGATAACTTCCAACAAGTCATTTAAAATATTTCTCTTCATGGTAATTATTCATGGTGAGAATTTGATATTGAATCCCACAGAATTAGTTACTTTTCATCATAAAATATGATATTCCTCTGTCTAAAATAGAAAAAACATAGCCAGCCGTTGCCACCATTGTCCCTTTTGCCATTCCTAAAGGAACAACATGGCTCATTGACTGTAAAAAAATAAAGGGCAAGCTCCATAAATGCAGTTAGTGAAAGCACGCAGGCAACAGACTTATATAAAAAGGCAGGTTCTCTCCAATGTAGCTTGACCATGTTTGATGTATGAAGCATATAGCTCAAGCTCAATGTCCATCAAGTCAAACCTAGGTTGTTTCCCGCTTAATGAGGGGATGGGGGATGAGCATAGACCCCTGATGGTTTCATAGATGGGTAAACAATTCTAAGCAGAAGCACATGCGTGCACACACACACACACCAGTGGCGTACCTCAGTTTCGTGGGGGCCCCCGCAAGGTCTGAGCAAGGCTGTTAGAATTAGGGGGGGGGGGGGTTCTATACATTTTGCCATGGGGCAAAGAGAAACATTCTGCAGTTTTATAGCTAATTTCATGCTATTTTACACATTTTGCCATGATGCTGAGAGAAAATGTTGCAGTTTTACAGCTAAATTCCTGTAATTCTAAAAATGTTAGCCTTGGCAAAATGTTTGCCCTTCCCCCAACAAAAGGCCCCCAGAGCTAGTGGGCCCCCCGGCCTTGTGTGATACACCAGTGACACACCCCCCCACACACACACACACACACACACACACACACACTCATCTCACGTACAGTAAGTTAAATGGGCCAGGCTGTTAGAAAACATGGTTGGAGAGAACGTTCTGCCTTTTCAAGCCTACTGGTTCAGTGAAGGAACCAGGGAAATACCTCGCCAGAACCAAGCCCAGAGCCGAACAACCCTGAGCCAAACCCAGAGCCCAAGTCAGAACCACTAAACCAATCCTCAATCACCTGAAACAATAAAGGCCAGGGACAGCCAGGTCAATAACAACAGAGAGTGGCGAGGAAACCACTGTCAACTACAATGCATGCATACACATATAGAAGAGTATAACAAAATAAAATGTACAATACAAAACAAAAGTGGGAACATCAATAACAGGTGAAAATGGGTGGTAACAGGTGGAAACATCAATAGTGGATCTTAGGGAGAACGTGAGATAGACAGACAACTCACCGGAGGTCCAGGTTTCCCAACAAGGCCATATCTGCCAGGAGGACCTGGTTGTCCAGGGAACAGGCCTTCAGAGGCGTTGAAGGGGCTGGTGGGTCCAGGGGGGCCAGGTTGACCTGGAGGGCCAGGAGGACCCTAGGAGAGAGAGGACACCTTACTGTAAAATCATCACAGTGGGTTGGTCTCAACTATAGGTGATCAGATTAAACACCACCACCTGTTGGATATGGGATGCATGGCACACGTTTAACATTGAGTGATGAATTCTCGTAGCCTCGTACTTCCAGCCTGATCTCGCAAGCAAGTGTAGCAAAACTTATTTATGAAATCTTGCGAGATAAGGCTGGCAGTATGTGGCTAAAATACTCCTCCTAGAGACATTTTATTAGAGAAAAACATAACAGATGACAGCAGAATTAAAGTTCTTACTCTGATCAATTCTGTATCATCAAGGTCCCCAAAGCCAGAGCTGAGTGCATCCTCTCCGTACTGCAATTCAAAGGAAAACAGGCAATTAAGACAAATCCCCATTTGATCCCCAGTTCAATCCGATGTTTCCAGGATGTTACACTGCTACCCACCGGTACGCTGTGTGATCTGAGGGGTCCGGGAGGTCCAGGGGGGCCTGGAGGCCCTGGTAGGCCTGCTCCTGGGTCCCCCTGTACAGAAGAGAACACAGGGTACGACTAACTGCCTATCTCACACACATTGAATATACATTTTTCCTTTGAACACCTTTTATTACTGTACCTTGTCTCCTTTGACTCCAACCTCCCCTGCCAAACCTGGGAAACCTTGAGGTCCTCTCTGTCCCTGTGGAGATGACCATAGATTAGGTCATTTCTTAAAACATACAGTATTTATGTATGACAGAACAGTACAATTTGACACAAGACCACATTTACTCACTGGATCTCCATCTTCACCCTTGCTTCCCTGAAAAATGTGAATGCTCCTTTGATTTATCTTTTCAGTCATGTCAAGTGAAGGTAATAGAAAACATAATCAAACATGTACTACTATCACAGAGTAATGACATAAAGCTCACTGGCTGTCCATCCTTCCCTGGCACCCCAGGGGCCCCTGTTGGTCCTGAAGGCCCCTGAGGGCCCCTGGGTCCTGGCTGGCTGTGCCCAGACCTCCTACCCTCAGAGGGAGTGGAGGGGCCAGGGGGGCCACGGGGACCAGCAGGACCCATAGGCCCAGGCTCTCCTCGCTCTCCTTTCTGTCTGTGGCTAAGAGGCCCACCCTGATGATCAGCGCAAAGAGGAGAACGTTGTGTAAGAAGATGTATTAAATACTGAATAATGAATTAAGCATTTAAAGGACATCAGGTTTTGAGGCACGTAACTATTACTTACATCCCCTGACCTCTCTGGCTCCTCTGTCTGGTTGGGTCCTGAGAGAGGAATAAGAGACATCAATAGGATTAACCAATGAGGGATATATGATGTATTCAACCAACAATATTAACCAATGAGAGACAGATATGATTGATCAATGCAAAGGGAAAATCTAATAACAATTGACATAGTCACCAGACGAGTTAAATCAAGCTCAATTATCAGTTATATGAAAGTGCCCTGTACTGCCATAGTCTCCTGAGTGGCGCAGTGGTCTAAGGCACTGCATCGCAGTGCTAACTGCGCCACTAGAGATCCTAGTTCGAATCCAGGCTCTGTCGCAGCCGGCCGTGACCGGGAGACTCATGGGCGGCGCACAATTGGCCCAGCGTCGTCCAGGGTAGGGGAGGGAATGGCCGGGCAGGGATGTAGCTCAGTTGATAGAGCATGGCGTTTGCAACGCCAGGGTTGTGGGTTCGTTTCCCACGGGGGGCCAGTATAAAAAAAAAAAATTTATTCACTAACTGTAAGTCGCTCTGGATAAGAGCGTCTGCTAAATGACTAAAATGTAAATGTAATATGATGATTGGTTAAGATAAGAGCATGGTGAACCTGCCTTCCCCACCTCTGAGCAGCATCTCCTGATGGGCCTCCTCTGTGGGAGTCAGGTGACCTGAGTACTCATCTAGCTCCACCTCCGGAGACTCTGTGGGCGGGGCTCGCACCGGCCCGCTCAGCATATCCTCTGGCTGGAGGGAGAAAAATATTAAGGAGGAAGAGAGAGAGATAAAGAGTGAATGTGAGAAAGAGTAAAAAGTGAGCGAGAGAGTGAGAGAGCGAGAGAGAGAGCGAGCGAGAGAGAGGGGGGGTAAGTAAATTGGTGTGTTAGTGTTGGGAGGATGAAAGTCAATGTAGCATACACACAGCTGGAATCTGGAGCACTCCCGGAACAGAAGAGAAACAGACAACAAAAAGTGATCTTCACTGGGTACATGAGTGCAGCACTGTATCTGTGTTTGCTTCCTATTGACAAGGATGTGGGGGTTGGCCACATTTTCCTGATAAACAACCACTGCTACCAGTAGACATAACAGACACATCAAAGGCCAGTGTAGAGACTTGATATGGGGGGGACATAGACAAACACGCTATCCAGGTTACACTTCCACACTCCATTCCCCCAGGGGGCCTGGTTGATAAGCACACCAAGTGCTGCCAATTAAGGTGATATTCAGTCAGTGTCTCAGGGGGCAAGCCGTGAGGCTACTGGGTTTGTTTAGTGGCCATGATGTCTTTAGTTTGGGCATGCCTTTGGTATTTTTCCTTTTTGTACATATTTATGTTTCGTCACCATTTGAACAAATTATAATCCGCTTGGACTGGCCAACCAGGAGGTCAAGTCGGAGCTGGCCCTGAACTCGGTACGTTGCTGTCTTCTGGGCACATGCACTGCATGAAAAGCAGAGTTTCTGGGTGAAATCGGATCTGCTATATTCCTGTGATATTTGAGGTGCACGGTCGTGGGTGTGAATTTCCATTTCGCCCTACTAGCTTATGTTGCTAGCTGTTTTATTTTTTACATTTAATACAGGCCTCTTCTATAATTTTCTTGTACAATTGGCACTGTATAAATAGAGTGAAGGAGATATACTGGTGTTGCCCATACAATGCATGGGTGTCATAGCTACATACACATCTAGTGAGAATAGGCTGTGTTTACACAGGAGAAAAAGAGTGAAACGCTCAAAGTTATGTTTAATGCCTTTTTACATACGATAACAAGGCGATGCACCAAACCAACATACAATTAACCTTTTGCTTATATCCATTGCAGGTTCTTGTGCCACCTATTACGAGATTGAGGCGGGCGTATCTTTCAGGTTTACCTGAGAACATAGGGGACACAATCGTGGAGAAACACGCAAAGAAGGGTTGCCAGAGGAGAAAGGTGGTAAGCCTTTTTGTACAAGTAGCTTCTGTGTAACCCTAGTTTTACCACTCCTGTATTACTCCTGGTCCTTGGAATACAAAGGTGGTGCATGGCCCAATTACATGTTTCAAGTTATATATTTGAGTCTAGAAGAGTAGAATGAAAACAAATGTTGAATTCCAACCACCTGGTCTAGAGTGGCTGCTATAGCCCCTGGGGTTCCATTAATCACCGATTTGCTGTACTTTGTTGGAACACTAATTGCCTCTGTATCAGAACTGCATTGACTGTTTTACTGAAAATAACAGTAATCATGAACCAGGTTCATATTTTGGCAAAAACGCCCACATGCTTGTAGCTCTGTGTACTGCCAGTATCACATGCATAACTTGTTGCATATCTCGTTTGATTATAATTATTGTAACGACCCGGTATTGTGTTCAGTTTTCATGGGTGTGTTATTGTTCTCATAGGTGCTAGCAGGGGTTCAATATGCCAGGACAGACGGAAAGGTTGAGGGGGTATGATGGGTAATCCCATGGGGTTTTGAAATGCATAAATAGGGGCTACTGTCTCATCTCTCTCTCTTCTGTTCGGGACCCTGACCTGCTCCTAGGAGGGTGACCCTTAACTTGACATGGTATATTTGTGTACGTTCGGAATTTAGCGGCGTGGACTGTGGCCTGAACAATAGCCCAGTTTAGGAATAAACCTGTGTTCTGCCCTGCACATCTGGTGTCCGTCTCTTTTTCCTTTATGACCCAGCTGGGTCATTACATTATCTTTGGCTAGTTGTTTGAGGGCGATACATCCGGTGCATGGAGCCAAAAGCATGTGAAGCCCCTTTCAACCAGGTGGAATTCAACTATTGTTTTCACAATATTCCTATAATACTAATAATCTCAGTAATTTCACTTATATAAATTTGTTTTTTTGGGGGGGTGGGGTTTACGTGATAGGTTGGAATTCCCCTTTAATATCTCTATCTGGGGTTGGTGGGGCTTTAAATTAAAGTTCAGAAAAATATAAATGCAACATGTAAAGTGTTGGTCCCGTGTTTCATGAGCTGAAAAAAGACCTTTTCCATACACACAAAAAGCTTATTTCTCTCAAAATGTGTGTACATCCCTGTTAGTGAGCATTTCTCCTTTGCCACGATAATCCATCCACCTGACAGGTGTGGCATATCAAGAAGCTGATTAAACAGCATGATCATTACACAGGTCACCTTGTGCTGGGGACAATAAAAGGCCACTCTAAAATGTGCAATTTTGTCACACAACACAATGCCACATATGTCTCACGTTTTGAGGGAGCGTGCATTTGGCATGCTGACTGCAGGAATGTCCATCAGAGCTGTTACCAGAGAATCTAATGAGAATTTTGTTACCATAAGCTGCCTCCAACGTCATTTTAGAGAATTTGGCAGTACGTCCAACTGGCCTCACAACCACAGACCACGTGGAACCATGCCAGCCCAGAACCTCCACATCCGGCTTCTTCATCTGCAGGATCGTCTGAAGGTATTTCTGTCTGTAATAAAGCCCTTTTGTTGGGAAAAACGCATTCTGATTGGCTGGGCCTGGCTCCCCAGTGGGTGGGCCTATCCCAGGCCCACCCATGGCTGCACCCATTTACAGTTTACATTTTAGTCATTTAGCAGACGCTCTTATCCAGAGCGACTTACAGTTAGTGAGTGCATAAATTTTTCATACCCTGCCCAGTCATGTGAAATCCATATATTAGGGCCTAATGAATTTCTTTCAATTGACTGATTTCCTTATATGAACTATAACTCAGTAAAATCTTTGAAATTGTTGCATGTTGCGTTTATATTTTGGTTCAGTATATATGAATATGCATGACTTGAGACTGATGCATTTGTTTACTGTATTCTATAGTTTTCTTAGTTTTTGCTTCTAGATGCACAGTCAAGAGTGCTTGCAGAGGATGAGAGACATTTGGACAGGAGTTAATGTTGACCTGATGAGCGATGAGGATGGCCTGCAAAACGGAAAACCAGTGTGGTTCGTTAAGCCCCCCCTGCTTCCAGAGTGAGGCGCTCACTGCCCTTTGTCAAGAACTTGGAGAGGGACCAGAGCTACTTGGCGAGCCACACCACACAAATCATATATGGGGAGTTTTCGTCAAAGCAACCTAGATCCCATGGACCCCTCTACCCTCAACACTATAGCACCACAGTAACCCCAATGGAGGCTCGCCCTGGGCCAAGCTGGATGACTGTCAGTATAGTGCTTGATTCTTTTGAAAACTTTTGAATAGTCTCGTTCATATTTCCTTCATTTGGTGTATACCTGTTTACACAAATGTAAGCTGGTAAGCACCACATTTGAAATTCAAAGATGAAAGTAAAAAATATTAAACTCAAGCATTGTACTGGCAGAATTCCTCCAGCTTGGCCCAGGTCGAGCCTCCATGGCGGTTACTTTAGTTTCAGGCCCTGCTTAGACTAAATGCAGATACTATTACCTGCTTTCTCCTTCTCTGCTGAAATTATAGAGTGGATTTGTGTGTTTTATTCAAGGAACTAAGAGATGTTTAGCGATAGTATAGCGACATTGTGAGGTGCAGGGAAAACCTTGATAGTGGTGCTTACATATTTTTTTCTGAAAAGGTGTAGGAACCCTGAGGTGTGATATTAATAATAGCTATTCTTAATTCACTAATTAATTAATTCCACAATTAATTGTGTTTTTAATATACCATTGACAGCCACTAAGGCAAGCTAGCAATGACTAGCATTAGCATTCATTGTGGCGAATAAGCATGCACAGCCTTAAACAAGTGCACGGTTATTTACTGACATTTATGGGAGAGACTTGGGCGGACGTGGACAGAGATGTATTGCAACTGACGTCAAACATGCATTGGAATTTCAAGATGTGGGTGGACGTGTGGGGATTTACTGAACCGTTCCGGATATATACATGCCCGTACACACGTCCGCACACACAAGTGGTCCGTTATCGGAGATATACCGGACGTGTTCAGGGCTGTGCACTTTCACGCAAATTTCCAGAAACTGTTTTTGGAATTGTGCACTGGCGTGTTCGACCCGTAAATGTGCCTTTCCATGCAGTGATGTGCATTCAACACGGTCCTCAAACGCTGATTTCTCACATAAATGCACACATTCATTCAGGTTACAGACCATGTAACAAGGCTTAAGACCCCTAGACTTAACGAGTGCAACAATATTAGCAGGCTAGTTATTGGGTTTCGCAAAACTGGGTAGAGGGATAGAGGTACTGAATCGTCCTACTGGAATATATCCCCCCAGTGTTCACTATTACATTACTTGTGTTTTGTATCAGTACAAATTGAAACTGATGAAACAGACAAAAGATGTTCCACTACATGTCAAAGGCTTATGTAAGAGACTTCCAATGAAGTCTGTTAGAAAGTGTTGCTCAGACAGCAATGTGCCTTGTGTCCAAGCCAATCTTAGTTGTGTGGACGGATGTTCTCTCTCTCATCTCTGCTCACCCAGCGTCCGTTGACAGCCTCTCACTGAACACAATCTCTCACACCCCATGCTCACACTATCCATCTTTACTCACCCGTGCTGTTTCCTTTCTTCGTTCCATGTTCATCAGCTCATCCTCTGTTTCACGGTCGTCCATCGTTTCGTCCCCACTCCCATCCCCAGAAGCCTGGAATACAGAAGACTACCACCATACATCTCTCCATCCAAACATGATTTTGACACCAGTGACCTAGAAGTAGAATTTCCCTAACTAACCACTAGAGGGAACTCTTCATTCACATAATTTAGGTGAAGCAAGGCGAGAGTAGTGGCAGCTATGTACATTCAAATCAGTGGAGGCTGCTGAGGGGAGAACGGCAAATGGAATGGCATCAAACACCTGGAAATCATGTGTTTGATGTATTTGATGTCATTCCACTGATTCCGCTCCAGTCATTACCACGAGCCCGTTCTCCCCAATTAAGGTGCCACCAACCTCCTGTGATTCAAATGGATGTGAGTGATGTGAGTGAGAGCCAGTTAAAAGTGACCGTCAACTAGTAAACATTATTCCCTCTTTTGAACACTAGAGAGAGCCAAGTGTATTCTTTATGCAAGTCAAGCCATGGATAAATTTGTCTTGCGAGCCAAACGCTCAACACGTTACTCAATACGAGGCCTCTAGAATATTTGCATCTGAGCTCCTAGAGTGTGAGGCTCTCCTTTTCTTTTTCAAGAGGCCTCTAGAATGTCAGGATCTCAAGGCTATGGATACATACATATCAATGGAACTGAATGTGTATTGTGTCAGGATGTGGTGTGTAGACACTCACATCGGGATAATCTTCCTCACACTGCTCCTCTGCAGCCCTGGGGTCTGATTTGATCACCAGCTGCTGGATAGAGCCCTGTACAGAGGGAGAGAAAGAGAGAGCTATGTGATAATGCTTTGGTGATGTATGATAAGGAGTTATTGTGCTGATGTAGAGAGCGAGAGCGAGAGAGAAAGAGGCAGATTCTGATCTGGGATCAGTGGGATGTAAAATACTGGCCCCACAGTCAGTCAGTATGGAACACAGCAAACTACTGAAACACATTTACTACTGTAAAATCATAAAAACAGACAATATTGCATAGAGAGACAGAGACAGAACACAAGACCAAAGATAGAAAGACAGATAGAGAGAGAGAGTGAGAGTGAAACGAATCAAGGCTGCATCAGAACAAAACTCGGAGCTTTGTCGTCCTGGCTGGTTTTGAAGGGCCAGAGCCATCTCGTGGCACAGAGTTTAACCCAGCAGTATTGTATCGCCCCGCATGACAGTCCACTGTGTTCTGTTGGCTTGATGATTAACTGTGGGACTCCCTTATTCTACCGCCTACTCTTCCTCCCGCTCTACCCCTCCTTTCCCACCTCATCTCCCCCTCTCTCGCCCCCATCTTCCCCTCTCACCTCCTCTCACCTCCTCCTCTCCCACTTTCCCCTCTCTCTACCCCTCCCTCTTATTATCCCCCCTCCCTCTCTGGCCCCTCTGCTCTGACTGACTGACTGACTGACTGTGGTGTACCCCTATTGGCCATCTCAGGCCCCTCGCCAGTCCAGCACCAAATTGCCTCACAACAACAAAAGGAAAAGCTGCCCACTTTGCTGCCGTCGCCACGGAAACCACTTTCCCAAACACACACCACCACCACCACCGTCAGAACTCTCGAGGCGCAGCAGCATACTAATAAAGAACGTTGCCGGATGGTTCATTTAGGGGCGTGGAGAAAGTCCCATTCACTTCATCAAGTTTTTATTAGTCATATCATGTACAGGATACACATGGTATACACTGTCCAATGAAATGCTTACTTGCAGGTTCCTTCTCAACAATGCAACAACAATAAGAAATAATAAAATATAAGAATACGAACATAAATAGCTCAGTGTTTGTTTGACCTAATAGAAGTGGGCTTTAGGGGAAGTTCTGCTCTTACTGGACTTGATCTAGAAGTATGACACCCAACAAAATTATTAATATGAATATTTTAATTGGTTATATTGAACCAGCTGAATAGTTCTCTCTTCATAGATAATCAATATGAAATATCTCAATGGTCTCACTCTCCATAACTACACTGGTTGACAGTCAATGTGTGGTATGTGGGAGATATTGTTTTGACTAGACCAGACACTACTGTCGCCTCCTTAATTCCTCAGTTAGTGAACCTCACCGTTTCTCCTCTCAGAGAAGCAAAAACTGGAACAGACATCACAGGACACATGAACGTGAGGACTTGAGCTGAGCAGAGCTGACCATGGGTCTGTTTATTAAACAAAGCTGATCTCTCCCTTCCTCTCTGAGAGACTGCCAGGACCTCCCGTTAGTCTGTGTACTATCGATGGCTCTCAAATTTCAGGATGTTTGGAGCGGAGTTATACAACCTTATATGTGCTGATTCTGAGAAACTGACTGAGCATATTCATACATTAATCACTATTTATGATATAGCTAAACATTCTTGTTGAAATCCGATATTGTATGCTAGACAAGTGGTGCATAGCGAATGGGAAGATGTCCCAGCTGTGGAGCTTTTAGGACAGTAGTTAAGACTAATTAAACACAGATGACCTTTGAGTCTTTTATCATGTTAATGGAGTAATGTTCATGCTAACGCAGCCTGGGCAAACAGAGTAGGACTAACAATCCACACAGTGCAAGTAATTTGTGCAAAGAATTAAACATAGACACACACAGAGAGAGAGAGAGAGAGAGAGAGAGAGAGAGATAGAGAGAGAGAGAGAGAGAGAGAGAGAGAGAGAGAGAGAGAGAGAGAGACCAACCCACCCAAACCCAGCACACATAAACCTACAGTAAGACATGGTACTGTAAAATGATCAGAAGCAACCCTCGACTTACCACAAACCTCTCCAGCCCAGTCCCTCCAGCGTTGCCCACAAAGATGCCTGAGCTGGGCTCAAAGCTGAGCTGGTGGCTGCTCCTGTGGAAGGTCTCTGCTTGGAAGTCATCACAGTCCATATAGAGGCGCACCTCCTGGTCCTGCACCGACAGAGTGAATATTGTCCACTTTTTGGTCATATCAGGCACCTTGAAAGACACCACCTGCTGGCTGTGTGAGGACCCCTGGCCCCCCTCGGTGTAGTACAGCTGAATACTCTGAGTCTGATCCTCCACGGCTGTCAGCGCCAGCCCCAGCTGCACCACCCTCTGCTGGGCATCAGTGATGGCGAACAGCACCCCTCCCTGGTTGCTGCTGGGCCTAATGGTGACGATGATGGCAAAGTCCTTGAAGAAAGGGTCGGGCATGAAGGTCTTGGTGAGGCGTCCGATGTTGGCGCCGGGCCCGAAGTTGTAGGCCGGCCGGAAGCCCTCATAGCCGGTGATATAGGTGACAGAGGGAGGGAGCGGCACCCCAATCAACTCAGTCAGGTCTAGGTGGCCTTTAGAGCCATGCTCTGTAAGGAGGAGGAAACGCAACAGAATCATGAGATCAAAACACAATGAACAGAATCACGTATGAGCCTAAAGCTGTAAAGAAAACTCTGTGGCAGTTAGCCTAGCAGTTAGCCTAGCGGTTAAGAGCATTGGGACAGTAACTGAAAGGTCGCTGGTTCGCGTTGTGCCAGTAACCGAAAGGTCGCTGGTTCAAGTCCCCGAGCCGACTGAAAAATCTGTTGATGGGCCGTTGAGCAAGGCACTTAACCCTAATTGCTCCTGTAAGTCACTCTGGATAAGAGCATCTGCTAAATTACTAAAATGTAAATATAATAGAGGGTACAGTATTACTATAGATATCAGCAACATTTCTACTATCAGCATAGCATTACTAAAAATCACAATAACATCCAATGCTCTCATCAAGACATGTCAGCATCCTGTACGTAATCGAGTTACGTCATTTCACCACTGCAGTCAGAACTGCAATCACTGGAACCTTTATGGAACTCCTCCTCCAGTGTAACGAATCAATTAGCAGATAATATCATATAAGTACACCACCGGTCAAAAGTTTTAGAACACCTACTCAATCAAGGGTTTTTCTTAATTTGTACTATTTTCTACATTGTAAAATAATAGTGAAGACATCAAAACTATGAAATAACACATATGGAATCATGTAGTAACCAAAAAAGTGTAAAACAAAGCAAAATATATATTTGAGATTCTTCAAATAGCCACCCTTTGCCTTGATGACAGCTTTGCGCACTCTTGGCATTCTCTCAACCAGCTTCATGAGGTAGTCACCTGGAATGCATTTCAATTAACACGTGTGCCTTCTTAAAAGTTAATTCGTGGAAATTATTTCCTTCTTAATGCATTTGAGCCAATCAGTTGTGTTGTGACAAGGTAGGGGGGTGTACAGAAAATATCCCTATTTGGTAAAAGACCCAGTCCATATTATGGCAAGAACAGCTCAAATAATAAAGAGAAATGACAGTCCATCATTACTTTAAGACATGAAGGTCAGTCAATCCGGAACATTTCAAGAACTTTGAAAGTTTCTTCAAGTGCAGTCGCAAAAACCATCAAGCGCTATGATGAAATTGGCTCTCATGAGGACCGCCACAGGAATGGAAGACCCAGAGTTACCTCTGCTGCAGAGGATAAGTTCATTAGAGTTACCAGCCTCAGAAATTGCAGCCCAAATAAATGCTTCACAGAGTTCAAGTAACAGACACATCTCAACATCAACTGTTCAGAGGAGACTGTGTGAGTCAGGCCTTCATGGTTGAATTGCTGCAATGAAACCACTACTAAAGGACACCAATAAGAAGAAGATACTTGCTTGGGCTACGAAACACGAGCAATGGACATTAGACCGGTGGAAATGTGTCCTTTGGCAGGAGTCCACATTTTTGGTTCCAACTGCCGTGTCTTTGTGAGACGCGGTGTGGGTGAACGGATGATCTCTGCATGTGTATTTCCCACCGTAAAGCATGGAGGAGGAGGTGTTATGGTGTGGGGGTGCTTTGCTAGTGACACTGTCTGTGATTTATTAAGAATTCAAGGCACATTTAACCAGCATGGCTACCACAGTATTCTGCAGCGATACGCCATCCAATCTGGTTTGGGCTTAGTGGGACTATCATTTGTTTTTCAACAGGACAATGACCCAACACACCTCCAGTCTGTGTAAGGGCTATTTGACCAAGAAGGAGAGTGATGGAGTGCTGCATCAGATGACCTGGCCTCCACAATCCCCTGACCTCAACTAAATTGAGATGGTTTGGGATGAGTCGGACCGCAGAGTGAAGGAAAAGCAGCCAACAAGTGCTCAGCATATGTGGGAACTCCTTCAAGACTGTTGGAAAAGCATTCCAGGTGAAGCTGGTTGAGAGAATGCCAAGAGTGTGCAAAGCTGTCATCAAGGCAAAGGGTGGCTATTTGAAGAATCTCAAATAAAAAATATATTTAGATTTCTTTAATACTTTTTTGGTTACTACATGATTCCATATGTGTTATTTCATAGTTTTGATGTCTTCACTCTTATTCTACAATGTAGAAAATAGTAAAAAATAAAGAAAACCCTTGAATGAGTAGGTGTTCTAAAACTTTTGACCGGTAGTGTATGTGCTGTCACCTGACCTTGATCAGTCCCTGGCTATCATCACAATCACTATTATATGGTTTTATGCATAGAACACAAAGGTAGGGTTTCCCAGACACAGATTAAGCCTAGTCCTGGACTAAAAAGCACTTTCAATGGAAATTCTACATTGAAAATACTTTTTACATAGATGAAGATATATTACAGTTCACAATAGAATACTACAGTACGTACTATAGAATTATATAGTAAACTGTAGTGTACTGTAGAATAATATACTACACACTGTAGTATCTCTCGATCATGTGTAGTGCTTACTATAGAATGTTGTAGTATACTGTGGAATGCTACAGTAAATCCTATAGTATTAGCCACAAAAAATCACTCTGGTAAATACTACAGTAATGTCCAGAAAAACACAGTATTTAATTTGCATATACCCTGCCCATTCCCCTCCACATTTCACAATTTGTGCCACCCAAAATACTACAGTATACTACAGTCCACAAAAACACTACAGTAAATACTACAGTATACTACAGTCTGCAAAAACACTACAATAAATACTACAGTATACTTCAAGCCACAAAAACACTACATTAATTACTATAGTAATTACTATACACTGCCCGTTCCCCTCCCCATATCGCAATTTGTGCCACCCATTAGTGAGAAACCTACATGCCAAGTATAGACCATATATTGTGTTCCCTACAGATTATAGAAAACAGCAGAAGCGCTGAACTATCTGTTCAGATCCCAGACCGACCTACCTACCTATCTACCTACCTACCTACCTACAGGTTATGGAAAATGTGCTATTTTAGTATTTCTCCAGTATGTCAAAGATAAAACAAAAACACTACAGTAAATACTACAGTATAGTACAGTCTGCAAAAATACTATCGTAAATACTACAGTATACTTCAATCCACAAAAACACGACATTAATTACTATAGTATATACTGTAGTTTTATTTTACTATAGTTAACTGTAAATACTACAGTATACTACAGTAAATTCCGCAAAAACACTACAGTGAATACTATAGTATTTATACCAAAGTATACTATAGTATTTTTTCATGTGGGTAGTACAGCACTCGGCTTAAACTGTGTCCTGGAAACTATCCCAAAGAGCGCAAGCACAGTATAGGACTGATATCTCATACTACCATAACCGATGTGGCCAGGGTCTCCCAAACCCATCTATCCTGATCACTGAGCCTAACGACCCCCTAATGAGTCAAACGTTCACCAATGGCTCATTGCCCTCAATCTTTTTACCCTGTCCAACATAACCTACAGACACTTGGCGTAAAGCCTTTAATTGGGGTTGAGGGGCCTTTCATCGTGGTGTAGAGACAGGGCTTAGCGGAGAAAGATACTGGTAGATCACATTCTCTCCATTCTCCCCCACATGCAGTTCATCTCCCTTGGCGAACACTCTCACCCCAACATTCCACGAGGTAACCTCTTGGCCATTGATTTCCCCTCAGTCTTGTCAAGTGTTAACCCTCCTCTACACATCAGTGGGCCTCTTCGCCCACAGACGAGACATGGTCTCTGATTGTGTCTGTAATTCATCAAATTAGTAAAGTGGAAAAAGACATGCCAATTAGGGAGGAGGGTGGTAGTGTTTGAACATCCTCCACTCGGAACAAATGCCTCCCACAACATGTAGCCTCACACAAACACTGACTGAGTCACACAACCCAGACTACCACAACCAAGCCAATCTATTAGTGGGATCAGAGAAAGATCTTTCAGAAGTTCACGTAAAACAACTCGGTAGAAATACAGTACCAGTCAAAAGTTTGGACACACCTACTCATTCAAGGGTTTTTCTTTATTTTTACTATTTTCTACATTGTAGAATAATAGTGAAGACATCGAAACTATGAAATAACACATATGGAATCATGTAGTAACCAAAAAAAGTGTTAAAAAAATCAAAATATATTTTATATTTGAGATTCTTCCTTTGCCTTCATGACAGCTTTGCGCTCTCTTGGCATTCTCTCAACCAGCTTCATGAGGTAGTCACCTGGAATACATTTCAATTAACACGTGTGCCTTGTTAAAAGTTCATTCTTAATGCATTTGAGCCAATCATTTGTGTTGTGACAAGGTAGGGGGGTATAGAGAAGGTAGCCCTATTTGGTAAAAGACCAAGTCCATATTATGGCTAGAACAGCTCAAATAAGCAAAGAGAAATGACAGTCCATCATTACTTTAAGACATGAAGGTCAGTCAATCTGGAAAATGTCAAGAACTTTGAAAGTGCAGTCGCAAAAACCATCAAGCGCTATGATGAAACTGGCTCTCATGAGGACTGCCACAGGAAAGGAAGACCCAGAGTTACCTCTGCTGCAGAGGATAAGTTCATTAGCGTTAACTGCACCTCAGATTGCAGCCCAAATAAAGGCTTCACAGAGTTCAAGTAACAGACACATCTCAACATTGACTGTTCAGAGGAGACTGCGTGAATCTGGCCTTCATGGTCGAATTGCTGCAAAGAAACCACTACTAAAGGACACCAATAATAAGAAGAGACTTGCTTGTGCCAAGAAACACGAGCAATAGACATTAGACCGGTGGAAATCTGTCCTTTGGTCTGATGAGTCCAAATATGAGATTTTTGGTTCCAACTGCTGTCTTTGTGAGACGCAGAGTAGGTGAACGGATGATCTCCACATTTGTTGTTCCCATCATGAAGCATGGAGGAGGAGGTGTGATGGTGCTTTGCTGGTAACACTGTCAGTGATTTATTTTGAAATCAAGGCACACTTAACCAGCATGGCTACCACAGCATTTTGCAGCGATATGCCATCCCATCTGTTTTGCGCTTAGTGGGACTATCATTTGTTTTTCAACAGGACAATGACCCAACACACCCCCAGGCTGTGTAAGGGCTATTTTACCAAGAAGGAGAGTGATGGAGTGCTGCATCAGATGACCTGTCCTCCACAATCACCCGACCTCAACCCAATTGAGATGGTTTGGGATGAGTTGGACCGCAGAGTGAAGGAAAAGCAGTCAACAAGTGCTCAGCATATGTGGGAACTCCTTCAAGACTGTTGTAAAAGCATTCCAGTTGAAGCTGGTTGAGAGAATGCCAAGAGTGTGCAAAGCTGTCATCAAGGCAAAGGGTGGCTATTTGAAGAATCTCAAATATAAAATATATTTTGATTTGTTTAACACTTTTTTGGTTACTACATGATTCCATATGTGTTATTTCATAGTTTTGATTTCTTCACTATTAAAAGTAAAAATAAAGAAAAACTCTTGAATGAGTAGGTGTGTCCAAACTTTGACTGGTATTTTATATACAAACATATATCTGATGTCCTCAATGAAAACCCTGCCTGTTTTAGCATAGCAACACAGTAATGCTAATAACATACAGGTGAATGGTGTGAACTGTCTAAAGTTCTATAAGTAGGTTGCCATACTGAGTGGATGTCTGGGAGCGTGAGTTACTGTTTATGGCCGGCAATTATCAAAGCTGGATCGACAGACAGACATCCTCCTCAGACAGACACATTAACATTGTGGAGAGAAGATGTCAGAGCGTAACACCTACAGTACAGCTCAGACAGAGGAATAGACAGGAGAGACAAGAGTTAACAACACATTTTGTTCAGAGAGAGCTTGCAGAATGTGGATACAACTTTGTCCTCTTTGTCCAGTGATTTTCTCGGAGTTTACTGAATGATGATTTAGCCCCCAATTCTTCTAGTCAGGCAAGACATCAGACATACAGTATTTTGGAAATGGATTTCCCTATATCCGGTGCCCCATCCATCTCAGTTATGAAAATGTTGTATCGCTCCTCTCATCTCCAGCCTCTTGATATCAGTCCTCCCTCCCGTACCTCACCCATCCGTCTGTGCCCCATTCCCCACTCTCGCTCTCTCACCGCACAACCCAGCCCAGCGCAGGCTCTGAAACAATTCTCACACTTCTCGGACCACATTTTCCCCAGGTTCCAGGAAGGCTCTTGGCCCTAATCCTATTATTTTAATATCATGTGATAGGGATTTACTTTGGAAACCAAGGGGCTAGCAGGAAACCTGCTCCCCTCAGCAATGCACAGCCTCAATTAGACAAGTTAAAAAAGCGTAGCCATGCTCAGTAAGCTTGAGCAGGCTGTGAGGGAACACACTACCTAATCTCTGTCATGATCCCACTACAAGTATCAGCTTGAGACTACTTTAACAAAAATTATGAACCACCATGAGTCCATAGCTCCACAGCTGCCACATTGTCAGGGCCTTTAGATTCCTTCAGGGGAAGTTTTTACAGCATTATGCTAAGTCGATGACTGAGAACTCACAGAGCATTGGTTCTGTTTAATTGAACGTGCAAGCCAAGTGCAGAACCAGTAGCAGAACTGTTGTTATTTAAACACAACATAAAGACCACTTTTTTGGACAGAATCCCAAACGGAAATTAACCTGAAAAAACTACATCATCCAGCACACTCCAGGTGTTCCTCGACTCCTGCACAGCACAGAATAACTTACCACGACTCTTCCACATTTTCAGAGGTATTTTCTTAGCCTTGGGCTTGATCTCTGTTGTTCCAGCACCTGCAGGCTCCTGTGTGCTCTGTAGAAGTGTACTCTGAACAGGTGCAGTAGTGTACACCTCCGTCTGGGTGCCCACCTCTGTCCCTTCCATTGTCCAAAATACCTTGGTGGTGGTGGTGGGGACCTCGGTGGTGGGGGCCTGTGTGGTCATGTCCTGTGCTTTCCCCCAGAACACACCCCACCATTGGCCTTGAACAGGAGCCATGAGCAGCAGCAGCAGACTGCACAGATGCAGGACAGCCATCCTGTCCTGATGCTCCAACTACCGACTAAAAAGTCAACAAGATTTATGTTCTCCAGTATGTTCACAGCTCAGCTCTCATGCTCCACTCCCTTCCCTGCTTCTATCTTCTCTCTCTATCTCTCTCTCAGCCACTACTGGATCTCCTCTCCCTCTGCTCTGCTCTGTGATTAGCAGCGACCCCTGCTCCAGGCCCCCTCAGCACCACGCAGACTTAGGTATTTCACAGGCAGCACAGCAAGAGCAGTGGCAGCAGCTCTACACCACGTCTGGCTCACTTCACTCTGGCTCCCATCACAGTGGGTGGGTGTGTTAAGAGGATGTAAGGGCCAGCCGTAAGCCACAGCCCCCTTGAGTAATGCCATCCCCCTCTGTATACCATTATCATCAACCCTAGTACAGCTTACATGCAGGAGCTGGCCATCAACAGTTTGCTTACTATTTTTATTTCTTATTTTATTTAACCTTTACTTAACTAGGCAAGTCAGTTAAGAACAAATTCTTATTTACAATGACGGCCTACACCAGCCAAACCCGGACGACACTGGGCCAATTGTGCGCTGCCCTAAGGGACTCCCAATCACGGCCGGTTGTGATACAGCCTGGAATCGAACCAGGGGGTCTGTAGTGACGCCTCAAGCACGGAGATGCAGTGCCTTAGACCGCTGCGCCACTCGGGAGCCCGACAACAAATCAGTAAAAATAATTAGGGGCACCGCGACATTAGCTCTAGCATTTTTTATCCTATAGTACGTTCTCCATCTTCTTTTTAAAAAGTGATCCAACATGTTTTCAGCACCTTTATTTCCATGACTGATCAAAACTCGTTTTTATTATGGCTCTCTCATATGTTTCTGCAGCAGACATACTGTATAGTGAGCAATATGCTTGGAACATCAAATCGCAATATAATCGCAGTATCGAATCACAATACATATAGAATCATGAGAATCGCAATACATATCGTATCGGGACCTAAGTACCGTGATAATATCGTAATATTGTATCATGAGGTCCCTGGCAATTCCCAGCCCTAAAGGACATGGTGAGCACTATACACATTTTCAATTCCCCCAGGGACAAGAGTCAGGACTACAAGACCTCAAAAGAATGCTGTAAAAAGGGCACCACAAAGGCACACAATTAAATGTGACATTAACGGTTCATACATTTCACATATTACCTATCCTTAGTCAGTTGCATTCATGTACATGAATAAGCTGAATAGAACTATAGGTGTAACAATACACATAAACCGCGGGAACTAGGGGTGCTGAGGGTGCTGCTGCACCCCCTGAAAAATAATGATTTTTTCTTTAATATAAAAATTTGATTTTGTTTGCAAAAAGTATTTTTGACCAAAAGTAGTGCCCCGGGCCTTTACTAGTTATGTATAAGCGGACCAATATAGCTGTCTGTAGCATGGGCAAACAGCCCCAAACTTCTTCCCGCGGCTATGGCAATACATCTCCACAGTTTTTGAATTGTTGACAAAAATGCTCAACAAGGCTTTTGCTGGGATCTGGTGGCATGCATTGAAATGCGTGACCTTATCGTGGCTTTCTTTTGCAAAATTACTATGAATTAACGGATTTGTTTTCAAAAATGGTCAATTGTAAACATCATATTAAGGTGTGAGACATTCATTGTATGACAAGAAAAGATTTGCAGATCCATTTCACTCCAGCAGATAAAATAATCTGTCCACCCACAATTCACCTGTGGGAACATGGCGGCTCTCAACACCACACAACAGAAAGAGCTGGCTGCTACTTTCCGAGAGATTGTTCGTGAGGAGACTACCTCTGCCCTCGACTTGCAATTAAAACCGGTAAATTAATCACTCACTTCTAAAGTGGATGCCTATTCAACTAAAGTGGAAAGTCTGGAGAAGACGGTCAATGTGACAGAGGTGTGAATCCATGACCTGGAAACAGAGCGACCTAAGCTAGAAGGGGCAATCAATCTCCTAAAAGAGAAAATGGAATCACTTGAAAATTATTCTGGTTAAGTGAATGTACGGGTTGTAGGACTTGAAACAGGCGTGGATGCGGGCAACCCAACTTCTTTCATGAGCAATCTGTTCTATGAACTGTTTGGGCAGGAGAAGCTGGGTCCCATGCTGCTAATTAATATTGCGCACCACACGGGTCCTCTCCGGAATGGCTCTCACTCTATGATTGTACAAATCCACAGTTTTGAAGTCAAACTGCGAATTGTTCGCCTCGCAGTAGAATCGAGGGCTCTGACCTACAGTGAGGGATTATTTTTTTGATCCCCTGCTGATTTTGTACGTTTGCCCACTGACAAAGAAATGATCAGTCTATAATTTTAATGGTAGGTTTATTTGAACAGTGAGAGACAGAATAACAACAAAAAAATCCAGAAAAACGCATGTCAAAAATGTTATAAATTGATTTGCATTTTAATGAGGGAAATAAGTATTTGACTCCCTCTCAATCAGAAAGATTTCTGGCTCCCAGGTGTCTTTTATACAGGTAACAAGCTGAGATTAGGAGCACACTCTTAAAGAGAGTGCTCCTAATCTCAGCTTGTTACCTGTATAAAAAAGACACCTGTCCACAGAAGCAATCAATCAATCAGATTCCAAACTCTTCACCATGGCCAAGACCAAAGAGCTCTCCAAGGATGTCAGGGACAAGATTGTAGACCTACACAAGGCTGGAATTGGTTACAAGACCATCGCCAAGCAGCTTGGTGAGAAGGTGACAACAGTTGGTGCGATTATTCTCAAATGGAAGAAACTCAAAAGACTGTAAATCTCCCTTGTCCTGGGGCTCCATGCAAGATCTCACCTCGTGGAGTTGCAATGATCATGAGAACGGTGAGGAATCAGCCCAGAACTACACGGGAGGATCTTGTCAATGATCTCAAGACAGCTGGGACCATAGTCACCAAGAAAACAATTGGTAACACACTACGCCGTGAAGGACTGAAATCCTGCAGTGCCCGCAAGGTCCCCTGCTCAAGAAAGCACATATACATGCCCGTCTGAAGTTTGCCAATGAACATCTGAATGATTCAGAGGAGAACTGGGTGAAAGTGTTGTGGTCAGATCGAGCTCTTTGGCATCAACTCAACTCGCCGTGTTTGGAGGAGGAGGAATGCTGCCTATGACCCCAAGAACACCATCCCCACCGTCAAACATGGAGGTGGAAACATTATGCTTTGGGGGTGTTTTTCTGCTAAGGGGACAGGACAACTTCACCGCATCAAAGGGACGATGGACGGGGCCATGTACAGTCAAATCTTGGGTGTGAACCTCCTTCCCTCAGCCAGGGCATTGAAAATGGGTCGTGGATGGGTATTCCAGCATGACAATGACCCAAAACACATGGCCAAGGCAACAAAGGAGTGGCTCAAGAAGAAGCACATTAAGGGCCTGGAGTGGCCTAGCCAGTCTCCAGACCTTAATCCCATAGAAAATCTGTGGAGGGAGCTGAAGGTTCGAGTTGCCAAACGTCAGCCTCGAAACCTTAATGACTTGGAGAAGATCTGCAAAGAGGAGTGGGACAAAATCCCTCCTGAGATGTGTGCAAACCTGGTGGCCAACTACAAGAAACGTCTGAGCTCTGTGATTGCCAACAAGGGTTTTGACATCAAGTACTAAGTCATGTTTTGCAGAGGGGTCAAATACTTATTTCCCTCATTAAAATGCAAATCAATTTATAACATTTTTGACATGCGTTTTTCTGGATTTTTTTGTTGTTATTCTGTCTCTCACTGTTCAAATAAACCTACCATTAAAAGTATAGACTGATCATGTCTTTGTCAGTGGGCAAACGTACAAAATCAGCAGGGGAACAAATACTTTTTTCCCTCACTGTATGTGGAGAAAAGGATCAGCATCTACCCAGATCATAGTGGCGAACTGCTAAAACAGAGGGCGACCTACAATGAGGTGAGATCCCAGCTACACAAGCTAAATCTGAGATGCGGCTTCATCCATCCGGCCTCTTGACCTTCCAGAACACAAGATGCACGTTCTCCACTGCCAAGGAAGCTCAAGACTTCTGCGAGAACCACATCAAACCCAATACGCAAGGGGACAAGTCGACAGATTGAACCCCATTATGACTGGCTCAACATTCAATCACGCAGCCTAGAATATGGCTAGGGTATATGCTGCCCTCAGCATAAGACAATGATGAGGACACCCCCTCAAGTGGGTACAAGGAGAATTATTACTATTATTGTTGAGTATTGGACTTTGTTATTATTATATTGCCTATGGAACAGGAGGACATTAACACAGTGATGACACCACAACAATTAATGAACAATATACTGTATTGAGGTGTCACACAGACTGGGCCTGCTTCCTTATGGGGCTACAGCACATTGAATCCCTAAATGGCAAAATATGGCAATATAAGTTGGAAGCTATTCCCCTACTTTTTGTTACTGGTAATGAGAGATGGCCAGTCCCATACGGACTACTACACAATTGTTTAAGGAAGGGGAGGGAGGGAAGGGGGGGGGGGGGGGGGGGATGGTTTTTGTTACACATCCATGGGCTTATTAACACTAAAGATAACAATTATATCATTAATATAACATTCCTTTCTGAAGAACAATTGCAACGCTAGCTATTCTCTCTTGGAATTTGTAAGGCCTAAATGTTCCTATCAAGCGTTCCAGCTGTCTTGATATCCTAGCAAAAAACAATATTGATATAGCAATGCTCCAAGAAACACACCTGCTCCATAAGGACGCACATACTGTAGAATTTCAGAACCATTTGTACAAACTGGCTGCTTTTTCATCAGCCCCAAACAAAACTAAAAGGTGTTATCATAATGATACATAAGAAACTCAAAATCACCATATTGGGTAAAAGGCAAAGACCAAAAAGGCAGAATCACTTTCCTTAGATGTATCCATAATGGAAAGGAAATTGCCTTTATTAATGCGTACACTCCAAATTCATGTGATCCTATGTTTTTTCTTCTTCTCTGAACAGGATATTGTTAGGAATTCCATCTGGATATTGGGACAGACCTGAATGCCATTTTGGACATGCGAGTCAAATCTAATAAGACCAACTACAATCCACACACAACCAAGGCTCTCCAGCATATACTCTCTGATTACAACCTCATTGATGCCTGGCGAGCACATAATCCTAAAGCAAAAGAGTACACTTTCTACTCAAACAGGCATAAATCAGTCTCACGAATCGATTTCATACTATTATCTACACCTCTATTTTCTTTAATTGAGAAAATATAAATTCAACATATGAGCTTGTCTGACCACCATGCTTACTAATGTCAACTTCAAATCTTAGAATCTACTAAAAGAGCCACAAGATGGCGTTTCACCATTTCATTACTACAATTCCTACCTTCTGTGATCAATTTGAAAGTGAACTAAATTAATTCAAAATGATCAATACAAATTCAGTCGATGAACCCCAGCTTCTATGGGATGCCACCGAAGGTTTTATAAAAAATAATGCAACTGCAATTGCATCTGGGTTGAAGAAATCATAATTAAAGATGCCAGAATTGGAAATGTTGTTAACTGGATTAGAGAGTTCTCAACAAACACTATTTTCAGACCAGGTAGCTATTACTCTTTCCAAAGTCAAGACAGAACTTAATTTATTGATTAAAGAGAGCAGAATTTGCCATCAATCGAGTTAGACTCAACCATTACTTCCATGGTAATCGTCCTAGTCGTTTACTATCCAACAAGCTACACAGTACTGATCTATTAGCTGATATAGCAATTATTGAATCTAAAACAGGGGAATTGCTATCAGAACCCAAATTAATCAATCAAAGATTGTCCCGCTTCTATAAATAACTGTACCTACACCTCTGATTGTAAATCCACACGCCAGACTAAGGCCTTTCTAAAATATTTAAGAACTCCTCTTCTCTCAACTGAAGAAGCCACCTCACTGGGAGCCCAAATCTCTCTTAATTAACTCAAAAGGGCATTGGATAGCATGAATAAAGGCAATGGATGGGACGATATTCCTTCTGAGGTTTATTTAAAATGTTGGAATCAATTAGGTCCACTATTGCTCGAAATGATTAACACAGCCATTCACAAAGGTTCATCAAGGAGATTTGAATACAGCACTAATGTAACTTTTATTTAAAAAAGGTAAGGATGTCACCCAGTGTTCTCACTATCGCCCCCTATCTTTGATAAACACAGATATGAAACTGTTTTCCTAAATGTTGTTGTCCCGTCTCGAGATTTACACAAATTGTTCCACACGGACCAAAGCGGGTTTGTTAAAAAACTTTAATCCTCAGATAAACTCAGTCGACTATTACATATCTTAGATGCTTCATCAGAAACAACAACTCCTTGGGCTGTATTATTTCTCGATACAGACAAATATTTTGATAGATGAGAATGTACATATCTCTGGTCTGTCTTGGAACATATGGGAATTGGCTCCAATTTCATTACTATGATTAAAATGCTATATGCCAATCCCTCAGCCATAGTTATAACAGGCAATATCTGCTCCTTTCAGAATCACTAGAAGCAGCAGACAAGGCAATCCAATTTTCCCTTTGCTATTTTTATTATCCACGGAACCCCTGGCCCAGGCAATTTTTCAATCGAAGGAATAACACCAATTTCCCTAGAATCTACTGATTACTTAATCTCGTTATACACTGACGATATTTTACTTTATCTAGACAATGTATCTCAATCACTCCCAAACGCATTGAAGATCATAGATAAATTCAGCTTAATCTCAAATTATAAAATCAATCTAACCAAAATCAGCCCTACTGCATCTCAAGACCCCGATGGAGGACACCATCTTCTACTTATGGAATCCCAATCGTTTCCCATTTTAAATACTTGGGAGTAGATATATTTCCTTTTATTTAGATAAAACCATCAGCAGAAACTTTAACAGAACGCTAAAGTAAATTCAATCTGACCTGGATGGAATAATGTCCCAGTTGCTTTAACCGGCAGAATATCTATTGTCAAAATAAATATATAGTGCATTCGGAAAGTATTCAGACCCCTTCCCATTTTACACATTTTGTTACGTTACAGCCTTATTCTAAAATGGATTAAAGTAATGTTTTCCCTCACCAATCTACACACAATACCCCATAATGACAAAGCAAAAACAGGTTTTAAACATTTTTGCAAAATTATTAAAAATAAAAAATCTGAAATACCTTATTTACATAAGTATTCAGACCCTTTGCTATGAGACTCGAAATTGAGCTCAGGTACATCCTGTTTCCATTTATCATCCTTGAGATGTTTCTACAACTTGATTGGAGTCCAACTGTGGTCAATTCAATTGATTGGACATGATTTGCAAAGGCACACACCTGTCTATATAAGGTCCCACAGTTGACAGTGCACGTCAGAGCAAACACCATGCCATGAGGTCAAAGGAATTGTCCGTAGAGCTCTGAGACAGGATTGTGTCGAGGCACAGATCTGGGAAAGGGTACTAAAATATTTCTGCAGCATTGAAGGTCCCCAAGAACACAGTGGCCTCCATCATTCTTAAATGGAAGAAGTTTAGAACCACCAAGACTCTTCTAGAGCTGGCCACCCAGCCAAACTGAGCAATCGAGGGAGAAGGGCCTTGGTCAGGGAGGTGACCAAGAACCCGAAGGCTCCAGAGATCCTCTGTGGAGATGGGAAAACCTTCCAGAAGGACAACCATCTCTGTAACACTCCACCAATCAGGCCTTTATGGTAGAGTGGCCAGACGGAAGTCATTTCTCAGTAAAATGCACGACAGCCCGCTTGGAGTTTGCCAAAAGGCACCTAAAGGACTCTCAGACCATGAGAAACAAGATTCTCTGGTCTGATGAAACCAAGATTGAACTCTTTGGCCTGTATGCCAAGCGTCACATCTGGAGGAAACCTGGCACCATCCCTACGGTGAAGCATGGTGATGGCAGCATCATGCTGTGGGGATGTTTTTCTGTGGCAGGGACTGGGAAACTAGTCAGGATCAAGGGAAAGATTAACGGAGAAAAGTACAGAGAGATTCTTGATGAAAACCTGCTCCAGAGTGCTCAGGACCTCAGACTGGGGCGAAGGTTCACCTTCCAACAGGACAACGACCCTAAGCAAACAGCCAAGACAACACAGGAGTGGCTTCGGGACAAGTCTCTGAATGTCCTTGAGTGGCCCTGCCAGACTTCAACCCGATCGAACATCTCTGGAGAGACCTGAAAATAGCTGTGCAGCGACGCTCCCTATCCAATCTGACAGCTTGAGAGGAGAAACTCAACCAATACAGTTGTGCCGAGCTTGTAGCGTCATACCCAAGAAGACTCAAGGCTGTAATCGCTGCCAAAGGCGCTTCAACAAAGTACTGAGTAAAGGGTCTGAATACTTATGTAAATGTCATATTTCCGGTTTTTTTGTTGTTGTACATTTGCAAAAAAATCTAAAAACCTGTTTTTGCTTTGTCATTATGGGGTATTGTGTGTAGATTGATGAGGAAAAAATATTTTAGAATAAGGCTGTAACGTAACAAAATGTGGAAAAAGTAAAGGGGTCTGAATACTCTCAGAATGCACTGTACTGCTGCGGCTGAATTTCTGTAGTCCAATGCTTCCCATGGCTCCCCCTTCTGGCAATTGGGATAAAATTCATAGTGCAGTTTCAAAATGTGTATGGCAAGGTAAACAATCCAGGATAAAATTAACAAACTTACAAAGAGGGAAAGACTTAGGAGGACTATCCGTAACAAACTTTAAATCGTATTTCCAGGCACTAGCATTTCGACACATCCTATTGGTTTAGACATGATTTTTCCCCCCTCTGGCTGAGTATAGAGAGACATATGGTGTCTCCTATTGCCCTAAGAGAGGTAGTATTCACTGATATATCCCTTAAACAATGTAAAGTACACTTTGGTCCTATTAAAATGTAAAAACAAGGTAACTGGGAATCAAAATGGTGTGCTCATTCTCCAATATTTCACAATAATGCCTTGCGATCTGGAGGGCTGCCTTTTGCATCCCCCCAATGGACCAAATATGGAATTCGTACGCTTGCCGATATCATGGACAGTAAATACCAGGCAGCTCCTTTTTTCTAATGCCCTGCAGTTAAATGCTTCAAGGGCAAAGTTACAAAAGTTATTTTGAAGTGCATGAATGTAAATATTCAACGCTTTGCATCTATTATGTTACTTAAAGATGATAGCTCCTAGAATCTCTCAATCAATCAGAGACGATTACTGCTGGCAGGCAGCAATCAGGGGTTGGATGGAGACATGTTGGCTGGGTGGGGTTGGGGATTGGGATTGGAGGTTGGGGGTGGAGGGCCACTTCTTTTTTCTTTTATTTTCCTGTTTATACTGAATGTATTATTACTTAAACTCTGTATATATTTCTTAGTGGCATTTTTTATTTTGAGTGGTAGCCTACGGGTATATGTTTTATAGACTTAAAATGTAAATGGATAATGGACCTGTAACCCCCCCCTGCACTGATTAAACATGGGAGAGTGAAAAGCTGGACTGTGACAGAGGAGATGGGAATGCAGGGCATGGAGGAGAGGAGAGGGATTTCTGCCAAGCCTGCACAGCTCAGTGATCAGAGGGGCCGGGCAGAAAGACATGCAGGCAGGCAGACAGACAGGCAGGCAAAAAGACAGGCAGGCAGGCGTAGTGACAAAGAGAAGCCTGTTTCGCTACTCAGTACTCAGGACCCTGGTGTTGTGTGTTGAGGGGATGGGGATGGGGCCTAGGACAGGTTCTGACAGCACTGTCAGCAGCACACACACACAAACATGGAAGACGAGGATGAGCCCACTCTGGACCAATCATCTATAAGTACCAGAGGAACACACTGTTCAGATACTGCGTCAAGTACAGTTACAGTACCCATTCAAATGCACATTAAGATTATCAATACACAATCATCCATTGAACACCAACTGTTATTGTGATGTGCATGTTTAGATATTACGACCAGCACTTGGAATTGCCTGTGCATTGTCACAGCAATCCACAGTGGAGGTATGGATGGATTCCATACTAAAGAGACTGGACACTAGTGTTTCAGTGGTCCTAATGAGAGTTACTGGGAGAGTTGGGACTGGAGGTTTGCTAAATGAACCAGATGATGGATTTAGTGTAATTTTAAGGAAACCCGGCAGGGAGGAAGGAAGGAAGCCCAGGTTAGCCTGCCCTGCGGTGGTAGTGTTTCATGTGAGGGGGCCCCTATAAGAATACCACTATAGAGGGCTAGGGGCTAACCTCCATCTCACTTCACTGTCCCCACAACATCCAGTAATTGGTTTATTGTCACAAGCCATCAGTTGTTGTTAATCTATTCACACAGAGATACTGTAATTTTCCATCTATATGGAATCAGCACACAATACATTTGACAATGTAGTACACTATATCCACTATCCAGTAACACCTAGCACTTCATCAAATGTACTATGTATAAAATAGTTTCGGCACAAAGTGATTAATATGCCTACAATATATGCAATGAACAATGATAATATAAATACTGTGCTCATATAAAGTCTAACCATGAATGGGTTTGAATACCCCCATTCAAATCTGTAATGAATTCCTTCAAATGTCCCTATTGTAAAAGTGACTGTGTTTAATATAACAATTAAGCTTCTTGGTAACTTCTTGTGTAGTTTGTTACAGGTGTAAAAGCATTCACCTTCCCTGTATGTCTACAGCTTGTACAGTGTCCATGCTGTAAGACTGTGATACAATAGAATTACATCCTGGAACCATTCATTCATACAGTAGACACAGAGTGGTCCTCCAGCTTCACCATGTGGTCATAAACAGAACTGCAGATAAAACCACTCCCTCACAAGAACAACCTAGCATTCACACAGTCTGCCCTAAATGGCACCCTATTCCCTTTGTAGTGCACAACTTTTGACCAGGACCCATAGGACTCTGGTCAAAAGTAGTGCGCTATATGGGGAATAGGGTGCCACAGCAGTCCCTGTCCCTTTAGATTGTCCATAGTGATGTCACCAGAGGTCAGGTTCCTGGGAGGATTACCGTCAATGTGGAGGAGAAGAGCCAACCTGACAGAGGCCAGGCCTCACTAATCAATTAGCAAAGCGAAGGAGGCTTTGCGGGTGAACAAAAACAGAACTTTGCCACATTAAATCACAATCACTGGGAAGCTGTCTTATCAAGAGTCTGACCTTCGAATGTTGTATTAATATTATGGGCAGCAGATCAAGAGCAATCTGGTTTTATTGGGGTGATTTAGTTAGACACATGGGCCCACTGGCCTCTAGTTCAGTTTGGCTTCTTGTAGTCTCTCTCTCAAAAAAGGATTTGTTCCACCATGTAGCCAGACAGACATTCCAATGTCATATTCTTCTTTCAATCTGATTTTGCATGAAAAATAATCAATTATTTGTATGCCATCAGACATTAGGATATTCAGATCCTTCCTCCTGTAACTATCCTCATCAGTTGGTTATACATTTAGCTAAGCCTAAATTTCATCTGAGGGCTGCCAATGTCTTAAAAAAAGTGACAAATCTCAATGACATAAAACTCCTAAATTGCCACATAACTTTCAAATAAGAGGGCATTACTACTAACAAAATGCTAACTTGACATAAAAAGCATAAAACATCACTTTAAATGTACGGTTGGACCAATCTAGCCTTGAAGACAGAGTATGTAGGTAGGCTGTCCATACAGCAGCCAAATTATTTATTGTGTCAGAGGAACAAAACTGATTGGCAGCTCTCCCAGCCAATCCCTGTCTAGATATAAGAGCTACGGGTGGAGACCAGTGGAGAGGTAGACAGTGTGTGACTGTTCTCCACTCTGGAACAGGTAATTATACAGCATTTCACTTTTCAACTCTCTCTTTCCGAACACACACATACATAAGTTCACTTTCCCTCTCAGCGATCCAACTCAATGCAGCCTCTGTTGCAGTTCTGTTTTCCTATGGCTAAATTGCCCCCCCCCCCCCCCCCCTCCCCTCCCCCCCCCCCCTCCCCTCCCAGCAGTGTGTAGGAGGGAGGTTTCTACGTGTGAGAAGTAGAGAGGCAGGTTGAGGTTTCCAGGGTTAGAGTAGTGCAGAAGTTGTCATATGCTGAGGCAGTGAAGAAAGTAGAGGAGGATGGGTCAAGGGGAAGGGATCCTGAGAGGAGTGGTGTGAGTAGTAGATCTGTACCAGTACAGAGGGATAAACCAACAAGTGATATATGGATTTTTGGTATTAATAGCAATGTTTATCAACTGTACTGCAGGGATGGAACATAAGTCGCAGAAAATAGAGGTTGTGGTGGGAGCTGCAGAGAGGCATTTGGGTGTGTGAGACTTGACATCAGAAGAGTTACAGGGTGTGTTAAGTGGTGGTGTCCCATCCTTTCAGGCTGTTGGCCTGAAGAAGGACTAAATAGATTTAAATAGTGGAGTATGGTATTTATTATAATTGTTTATGTTTTGTGAGTGTAGTGTTAGATGGTAGGGTATTAGTATTATAATTGTTTTTATTTTGTATTACATTTTGTATTATTATTTTTTTTTAAAGGAAAGTATAAGGGAGTTATACTCCAGTCAAGTAGAAGGCGGTAATACAACATTTATTGGATGCCAACCGCCGTTAAACCTCATCGAAGAAGAAGAGGGATCATAGCTTTCACCTGGATTCACCTGGTCAGTCTATGACATAGAAAGAGCAGGTGTTCATAATGTTTTGTACAGTCAGTGTACATGACACAGTATACGCAATGAAGTTTTACACAGAGAGAAAGACGAAGATGTTCCTTTTATGGCCTTCTATGTATGAAGAACATTACATTTGCTACCAAAAAGTTACGTCTATTCATGGTTTGCGCGTTGCGTCACAATATTGTTTTGGATGTTCGTTTTAGTATTCCCAAGCTCCTATAGTGTAATTTAGACAAAACAGTAATTAGCCCCAGTTTAAAGTCATTAGCCCCGTTCTACTTTTGAGCATCAATATGGCTGCAGCGTCTGTAGAACGTTGATAACAATGACAACGACACGACCGAGTGACGGAGGTGCAATCCATGAATACAGCAGCATAGTGTCTGTTACATCCTTATACCATAGAGCGTTTTGGTTTGACTGATTGGCCTGTGAGAGGTGCATGTCTGTATAAACCAGCCCTAAACAGGGTTTGACATAAGCTTTGTTTGTGATTAGGTAAAGCTAAGGCCAGTCCTGCCCAACCTTATTGTGATGCAGACTGCCTCCCTCAGGGCAGGTGAACTCCACAGAATGTAAAGAATGCTAGAGCTAAAGTCACCTCCTATTGCCCCTCCAAGAGAGTGAATGCATTTATTTAAAAACTAGGGCGCTCTCTCTATTGTGTCACTGTGGGATCAATAACGGTTGGATAGGGAAGAGAGGTGGTCCTCTGTGGTCCTCTGCAGCTCAATTGGTAGAGCATGGCGTTTGTAACGCCAGGGTAGTGGGTTCGATCCCCTGGACCACCCATACGTAATACATTTATGCACACATGACTGTAAGTCGCTTTGGATAAAAGCGTCTGCTAAATGGCATATTATATTATAGAGGAGGGGTCAGGGGAGACAGGCTAAGTATTGTGGGAAAAGCCCAAAAAAGACAGAACAGAGAGCCTGTCAGTGGATGTGTTGTTACCTAACATGGGGGTGGCCAGAAAGCTGACCTCACAACAAGAATGCCTATTCTAGAATGTCCTCAAATAAAAATAGTTTTGCATGTTTTTTTGGCATTAATACATGTCACATATCAGTTTGTTAACAATGTAAAAAATGTTTTTTTATCATTGAGTTAATAAAGCCGCTTACAAACTTGGTCTCTTTTTTGCTTTCTTGAGTAAGGCAGCTCCAAAATGCAGGTGTTTCAGCCTAGCTCAGTGCTTTCTGTGGTGGTGAGGCAATCAGCTCCTTGGGTGCTGCCATAGAGTTACATTAGAAGTGCCCATCCAAGAAGGCTCAAGGTCATTGGCCACAGATAAAATGACGTCAAATCAGGTTAAATCTACAGTAGCTTTGATTGGACTGATCATGTCAACATCATACTTTCAAAATCTTAGCTAGCAAGCTAGCAGTCATCATCATGAATCATGTCGACAATCTACTGGCAAATCCTTTTCAATCCTTGTCATATGAAGAGAAATAATGAAGAGAAATTATAGATAAAACATATCGGTGCTCATCGGCCACTGGACATAAACATTACACAACAAGTTGGAAATCGCAAATTCAACAATGAGTGGTTTGGAAGGAATCAGTGGCTAACTGCAAGCATTGCAAAGCAGTCACTAGCCTGCTATTCAGTGGAGTGGGTGTGTGGTCCAAGTCTGGGTTTAAGGGTCTCTTTTCCAAGCTTAAAAGGATAAACATTCAACATTGGCCATGCTGTCAATACAGCATGACTTCTGCCTCGCTCAAAACAACTGGAAACTCGGAACTGGGAAATCTCAGACTTCAGTGAGTTCAAGACAACTGGGAACTCTGGGGGAAAAAAAGAGCTCCGACTGGGAAAATACGTTTTGAACAGTCATCCAACTAGGAATTGCAAGTCGGGAACTCTGGCCTCTTTCTAGAGCTCCGACCTGAAGATCACTGACGTCATCATGATCGACCTTGATTTTTTTTTAGAGTTCCCAGTTGTCTTGAAGCATCATAAATCCAGAGAATGCCAGACTTTGATGACAAAGTTTGATGATAAAATTTTCCCACGAAGGACCACCGCACCACCTTCCTGTTTAGGTGAGCACAGCACAACAAGGTGAGTCCAAAAATGTATTGTATGCTGCTACATAAATTATGTAATAGCCCAGGGAGATATGTATACTGTAGCTAAGAAAGTAATACTAAGTGTATATTGTGTAGTAAGCTGTTAGTAGCCCATGTGCCTCACCCTAATAATTTGGTCCCTTTTCCCCTCATAATTTATCCTACGGTTCTGACTTGGTGTACAGGGAGAATACTATAAGAATGGCCAATGTTCTGAATTCTGTCGCTATACATTTCAAAAGTGCTGAACAAATAGTTATATTGACTACGTCCGTCCTAGCTCGCTCATTAATGTCTTAATCATCTGCTCATGCCATGCTTTGTACATCTCAATTGTCAGTAGAAACCACATTTGTTTAAGCAAGTCAGCCTTACCAGCTGTGTTTTTTTTTAAGGCAGTAAATGAGGCTGAATGATCTGTTTCGCTGCCAGACAAGGCTCCGCTGATAGCCAGGTGTAGCAGTGGTAAGTTGTTGGGGCTGTTGTTGGGACTCTGCTGTTGGGACAGCTTTATGTAGGCCCTAACAGTTTGTGGGCACCATTCGTCACTGTTATAGTGCAATTAATGTATTGTTTAGAGTTGTGTAGTGGCTTTGCTGGCATGCATCTAAAAAAGTTTATTTACATGCTAAAATCGCCACTGCCTCAACCTATGCTGTTGAAATACAAAACTGCAGCAACAGTATGTTCGAAATTCTCATCACCTAAGCCTGGGTGGTGACCCTCCTATCTTGTGGAAACCACATAGTGCCGATTGAGTGTAGCATTAGCCTAAACCTGATGTTGAGGTTGTCTGCCAAGTACTTGTTTGAGACGGCATTATGAAGTGCTGATAGACAAGCATTGTCTTTGAGTGAGCTTGTTTGTTATTTTGATGCAAAACTGCTTACTTGAAAAGCGACAACAGGTCTTAAGTTGACAGTGGATAACTTAACCAGAAAAGTACTTTGTATTTCGGCATACAGACTGTCACAACTGTGAAGAGAAGGAATGTGGCTTAGCAGCAAATGAAATATCCCAAAGGGCGCCTTGTAAATGTGTAGAAATGCCTCTATGCCATAAATCCGGAGTTTGGCTTGGGCTCTAGATAAAGCGACACAGCTCTCCACAGTGAGAACAGAGGGGGGTCTCTGTTGACCAATGTGGATGTGATGTTCAGGGTAGGTCATCCAGCCAATTCTATTGGCCTTAAAGGATGTCATGAGAGGAGAATTACAGAACCTCAGACACTCTCCTCTCCTCACATACAGACAGGGGTTCAAAGCGTGTGGCCGTGTGCTGTGACATCCATGTAGGACAGCATTTGAGTAGAACCACAGGTTATTGGGTAATGTATCAGTATTATCCAGTGTGTGGCACTGGCTGATTGAGTGGAATGACTTGTATTAAATGCATTACAGTAAGGTCAGGGAGCATGCACTAAGTCATTTCAGAAGTTATCAGAGTGCACAACGCATGTACAGGAATCATTCAGTTGTAGGATTTGTACACTAATGTCCATAGATCCCATAATACAAGGCATCAAACATTTGAGCAAGAGGTTAACCTCATAGTTCTATTACCCTAACTTCAATTAACTCTTTAAAGTAAAAGTTAGCCTCTTTCAACAGCTGTGTGGCTGCTGACATTGCCTGGCATGCGGGGCTAAGCCTCAGTCAATCTTGACATCTGGCCCATTGAAATACAGTAGACTTAGTTTCCATTGCTTCGAGTGTCCCTCGACCTCAACCTCACTCCCACCATTGTCCTCACCCCAATCCCATCATCCCCTGAAGACAAGGCTGGGTGTAGGGGACAGAGGATGGCCATGTGCTTACGGATGTGGTTTTTCCATTGGGTAATGCTTGCCCCAGATAATTGGGAGAGATGAATAGGCCAATCAGTGTGGTAACACAGATAGACAAGTGGTCAGTCATGGTTGATCTGTATTTTATGAGCTCATTTGGTTGGTGGGGGCCCTGAAGGTTCACTCCCATTGTCAATTGTGTACTTGTTTAACCTAGCTCAAAACCTCCCAAACATGTTGGATTGTACATGAGTTTGAATGGGAGAATTGTATTGAATCTCCAATCAAAGCATTGTTTAATTATATGAATATCAAGTGGCCTCTTTTCTATGGACATTTGTAGAGGTTGGCTAGGAGTCAGCCAGTTGATAGCCCCCGTTTTCCCAGCTGTAAGCCACTGTCTAAACAGAAGTTATTAGCCTGAAAAAACTCTACACTTTTAATCTCTTTAGAACAAGTATGAATCTTCACATCCCATTCTCATTGGAGGGTGCGGTGGGGGGAGGTTAGGAGCTGACATTTTTGGGGTTTCAGGATGTTCACAGAGTATTCTTAGTTCTGAATACATGAGTCCACAATACTGAAATAATAAGATGTTTCATGCCATTTTCAACTGTAAATAGTGTCACTTTTTGGTCCATCAAACACGATCTCTCCTTTCCTGTTTACAATCGAAGCCCCCTAGTCATAGTCACCTCTTAAACATTACCCATTTCGCCTTAACATGGTATCAAATACATCCTGCTTCAGTGGGGAATGTTTATAGTTTATTAATGGCCATGTCTTTCTGTGCTTGGGGCTTGTGTAACTATTAGAGGCTGTGTAAAGAAGCTGAGCTGAACACAGGTCTACAGTACAGTAGTACTGATAGAGCCAGCACGGCCAGATTTGATTTAGTGTTCTCATTGGAAGCAATAACAAACAGAGTTTAGGGTAAACACTTCTGCCTTAAGGGCACATATTTAAAGAGTAGTGGAATTAACAGGAAGCCTTTCTGCCAGCTGATGAGCATCAGATGAGTTTATTTACCTCATTCTAAGACCTTTTAACCTGGAGCAAAGGTGAGTGAGAGGTCAGGATAGTTAAAGAACTACTGTAACATAATGCAATACAATTTGTAAGAACATTCATTTATTATATTGTATGATGGCATGCCAAAATAACACTGTCCTTGATCATCAAGTGCTTAAAGTAGGAAAGGAAAGATTGCTGATAAAGTGTCTGATACAGATTCACAATAACATCTGGGTGTATAGTTTATAAGGACAGATAACGTTCCCGCAACACTGTTCCCACAATTAGTAGTAATGGCTGTGCAAACAGACCTGTGGAGATGCATTGTGTGGTCTGCCACTCATGCTTATTTGGGTCAGACAGAGGAGAGCCCGGCCCGTCTTTCTGAGTCTGCCAAGGGTCCCTTCAGCACACACACGCACTCTGGCAGGTAAGCAGAACACAATGCCTCTGGGTCTGGTTCAGTCTGCTCTATAAAGACCATCAAGCCATTTCACTGGCTCACTCAACCAATTAGAAATCATACAGCACTGGTGACATCACGTCACAAGAGCGTGTTTTATGTGTCTGGACAGAATGGAGATGAAAGATGGTTTGACAACATTTTGGCCACAAAGGAAAACAAAACAGCCCATTGAAAACCTCTATTGAGTATTGTTCAGACTGAGACAGATTTGTTACAGTAGACTGGACAGTTATTCAGCAGAGTTCATTCATAAATTTCCCTGGGTAGGGAGTGAAAGAGGTCAAATTTACAGGTGAGATGACTGAGTAATGTGCCCTCAAACCATGAACTGTCACTGTGGTCATCATCACTGTCTCTACTTTGAGATCTAGATGATCTGTAGCCTCACTGTCAGATTCACCTGTAATTATGGTCTCACAGGAGAAGCAACTGGAGTCACCATACACCAGTAGCCACTTTGATCTCAGAACAACTCTTTCTATTGGATCTCCTTTTAGCCGCTATCTAACAATGAAAACTTAGATTTCTTTTAGATTTAAGTGCTGCCTTCGATACGATTGATCATGGTATTATAATAATAATAATAATAATAATAATAATAATAATATGCCATTTAGCAGATGCTTTTATCCAAAGCGACTTACAGTCATGCGTGCATACATTTTTGTGTATGGGTGGTCCCGAGGATCGAACCCACTACCCTGGCGTTACAAGCGCCATGCTCTACCAGCTGAGCTACAGAGTATTCTCACTAAGAGGTTAGAAGACATGGTTGGTCTACGAGGACAGGTTCTCAATTGGTCCAAATCATACCTCTGAGCGGTATCAATTTGAACAGCTGGCCGATAATTCATTTGAACGTTCCAAGGTTGAATGTGGCGTTTCCCAAGGTTCTGTGCTTGGACCACTTTTATTTTCCTTGTACGTGTTACCCCTTGGTAATGTCATCCGTAAGCACAACATGCACTTTTACTGCTACACTGATAATACTCAATTGTATTTATCTTTTAAACCAGACAATGCTTTACAGTCAGCCCGCCTTGAGACTTGCATCACAGATGTTAAACACTGGATGACAACCAACTTCTTGCTTTTAACCTCTGATAAGACGTAAATGATGCTACTTTGCCATAATAAACATATAAAGTGTCAGACCTCACTCTCAACATTGATGGTTGCCTCATTACACCAAACATAATTGTTGAAAACCTTGGTGTTACATTTGACCCGGCCTAACTTCTGACAACCACATAAAAAGCGCCCAAAACAGCATACTTCCATCTCAGGAACATTTCCAGAATTACACTTAATCTCAGCCAGATGCCTAAAAATTGGTCCATGCATTTGTTTAATCTACTGTAATGCCCTCAGACTCTACTATTAGGCGCCTACAATTTGTACAGAACACTGCAGCTCGGATTTTAACCAACACTAGAAGGTATGGGCACATCACGTCAGTTTTATCAGCACTACACTGGCTGCCTGCAAAGTATCGGTCTGATTTTAAGATCTTACTCTTAACTTTAAGGCACTGCATGGCCTTGCCCCCTCTTAGCTGACAGACTTGCTCATTCCATAAAACCCAGTGAGGGCGCTCCGCTCCCAAGGAGCCGGTCTGCTTACAGTTTGTAGATGCAGAACCAAGGCGGGGGGCGGAGCGTTCTCTATTAAAGCACCTCAGTTGTGGGACGGCTTGCCCTGTCAGGTAAGAGGGGCAGATACCATTTGAGGTTTTTAAATCACTTTTAAAAGCCCACCTTTTTTGCTGGGCTTTTAATAAGTGATTGTTTTCCACACCCTCTGTTCATGTTATTATTATTTTATTTTTATGTAAAGTGTGTTGCGATTTTAAATGCACTTTAAGTAAAGTTGAATTTGATTGAGTCATTATCGGACCCCACTCTGGCACTTTCATGGTGAGATGCTGCTAGACTAAGAGATGATCTGTGCAGCAAAAACACATCAAACAGAGAAAGAGTTCACAGATGAGACAGACGACACAACACAGCAGGCATGTCTCTCTCCTAGATGTCTCACTGGGAGGTGTTGACAGGAGGTAGTCATAATTCTCCACGACCAGTTTGTGCCCACTGAGTAATCTCTCTATACATCTGTGTAAGGTCCTTCCCATCACAGCTGTAAAAATGGCCATGGCTTCCCTTTCACTGGGCGTGTTTCCACAACTTTCACAGGAAAGAACAGCGGCATACAGAGAGAGTGCTGAGTGCCCCCCATGGAGCCTCCAGGAATACTGTACATTCCCCTTCATTTTTACCTCAAAGTGAACAGCTTGTGAACAATTTATCAGGACAATTTCATTTTAAAAAACTATAATTTTCCTCATTGTACTCAGATAAGGTTAGCAGAACACTCTTACAGAAGTCACTTACACAAGACTGTCTTCACATCCAAAAGTGGGTAATCGTTAGATGAGGGAGTTACTAGCCTTTTCAAAAGAAGTAACCAAGGAAACCTCACACCTACAAAACAACATCAGCATATATTTGACGCCACCAACTGTCAAATATAAAAACAGTTGAAGTTATGACATTCCTATGCTTGTATGAGCACATGGAAAAATATTGTATTTTCATGTCAACGTCTCAAAGTACAAATACATGAGTAGGTAGGATATTTTGTAATAAACTTTCCATTGAGTGGTTTTTCCCTTCAAAACCAAAGCTAACCATTACATTATAGCTCCGTGACACCTTTTACAGTTGGTCTTATAACCGTCACCATTCTGCTCTAAATGGCAATATACTGTAAGTGGAACATACTGGGACCCTTTCCAAAAAGGGGAGGGAATTTCTTAGCCCATAAAACTATGAATAAGGTTTATAATGTGAATTGTTCAATGTATTATCACGCTTCAAAAGAAAACTCCCACTGGGTCAGATCAACTGTACTTTATTAACCAAACATGAGTTCATTAGTGAGGAACTGAACCAGACTAAAATCAAATGTGAAAGGCAGTAATATCCAGCCCCACTAAAATAAAATGTGGGTTAGGGTTAGTAAAAGTAGTCAAAGTAAAAGTCCTCATTTACCAGTCTCAAAATCTCAGATAGCGGTGGATTTCGTGAGAAGAATATACAATCCCTGTTGTCTTTCATATCTTTATTAACAGAGGTTTTGGCTAGGGTGATCATCATATTTAAAATGACGACATTCCTACACACATTCCCATATTTTACCTCAGAACTGCAGAACTCTGCGAAACAGATATTATACACGCTTTAGCATTTTTTCTTCTAATTTGATTTGAAGCGTAGTTAACATGATATTCTCCAGAGCCACTCCATTAGACAACAGATTGAAGAGGAACTTTGTATTTCTGAATAGCCCTTCAGAATGTGTGTTAATCAGAGTCAGTGTAATGACAATGTAACAACCCTAGATAATAGTACAGTTCTATCTCTATGGTAGTAACAATGTCCTAGTGAACCATACTTCGCAAGGTGCCACAATGGAGCACTGGCCTGAGAGGACAAGCTGAGTCATAGATTGATCATATCTGCTCACCAACTAAATCACCGTTAGTCTGTAGCCAGAGAGGATGTTTTGGCGTTCTTGGTTGGGCTTAAACCCAGTGTAAGTCCCGCTCTGTAAACACAGAGACCATATTTGACCCCACACGGGGTGGGAGAAAGATCCCTTCCTCTCACGTCCCTGTCTAAAACCCAGAGAGAGGATGGGAGTGTTTTCCTCCTCTCACTTCAAAGTCACTTTTTCACACCGGCTTGGTCAGCATTACAAGCATGTGGACAAGAGGGAAGAGTCCAAACGTACTTCTTTTTTTTTTTTTTTTACATTTTAGTCATTTTAGCAGACGCTCTTATCCAGAGCGACTTACAGTTAGTGAGTGCAAACATTTTTCATACTGGCCCCCCGTGGGAAACGAACCCACAACCCTGGCGTTGCTAACGCCATGCTCTACCAACTGAGCTACACGGGACTACATAAGAAGTGACCACACCAGTTCACACCCAGGTGCTGCATTTAACCAGACCACTGCTTCCAAGTCCTTTGTGTGAACACACTGCCAATAGCGGATGGGGAGGAAACCAGGTCCCATCAAACAAACATCTTATAGCAGGGTATATGAGGACCCATTCAAACAAATTTAAGAAATTAGAAATGCTAAATTGGGGGGTAAATATACACTACTGGTCAAAAGTTTTAGAACACCTACTAAATCAAGGTGTCACGCCCTGACTCAGAGGACGCTTATATGTTGAGTCAGGGTGTGTATATTCCTTGTTGTGTTTATCTATGTTGTATTTTCTATGTTTAGTTCTAGTATGTCTAGATCTATGTTGGCCGGTGTGGTTCCCAATCAGAGGCAGCTGTCGTTCTTTGTCTCTGATTGGGGACCATACTTATAATAATAATAAATAATTGGTCATTTAGCAGACGCTCTTATCCAGAGCGACTTACAGGAGCAATTAGGGTTAAGTGCCTTGCTCAAGGGCACATCGACAGATTTTTCACCTAGTGGGCTCGGGGATTAGAACCAGCGACCTTTCGGTTACTGGCACAACGCTCTTACCCACTAAGCTACCTGCCACTTAGGCAGCCTATTGGCACTAGTGGGTTGTGGGATCTTGTTCCGTGTGAGGTTTGTTGTGTGTACCTTAGGACGTCACGTATCGTTAGTTTATTGTTTTGTCGTTGTGTTTATTCGTTTAATAAACATGTTGGCATATCATGCTGCGCCTTGGTCTGACCCGTTCATCAATGATCGTGACAGAAGATCCCACCAGACCTGGACCAAGCAGTGTGCCGAGGAGGAGCAGAGAGGATGGACTTGGCAGGAGATGAGAGAGGATCTGGCAAGAAAGAAGGAGGCCCTGATCAGGGTGGAGAGGCAATCCCCCCAAAAAAATTTTGGGGGGCACACGGTGTGGACGACGAGGCAGCAGGAGGCCGCGACAGGGCGGATCTGCTGGTTAGGAGAGGAGGCCACCAGATTACGGGGGCCATTGGTTCAGAGGGAGCAGAAGGAAGGTGTAGAGGCACGGCGAGAGGAGCTGGTTAGACAGCAGAAGGAGCGGGGGTTAATAAAGGAACCCAGTCCCGCTCCTCGCACCAAGCAAGTGGTGTGTGTCGCCAGTCCGGTCCGGCCCGTTCCTGCTCCCCGCACTAAGCCAGTGGTGCGTGTTCCCAGTACGGCCCTGCCCGTTCCTGCCCCTCGCACCAAGCCAGTGGTGCACGTCGCCAGCCCAGCCCGGCCTGTTCCTGCCCCTCGCACCAAGCCAGTGGTCCATGTGTCCAGTCCGGCACGGGCCGTGCCTGTTCCACCGGTGCCTGGTCCGGCACCGGTAAGCTGCTCTACTCCGGAGCCAGAGCAGTCCGCTCCACCGGAGCCCAGTTCAGCTCCGGTCAGCTGCTCCACTCCGGAGCAAGAGTAATCCGCTTCACTGGGGTTCAGTCCAGCTCCGGTCACCGGCTCCACTCCAGAGCCAGAGCAGTCCGCTCCACCGGTGCCCGGTCCAGCTCCGGTCAGCGGCTCCAGTCCAGACCCAGACGTCAGCCCCTCTCCAGGTTCGGGGTCTCCCACACCAGGGTCCAGACAGGGCTTGGAATATAGTGGGAGGAAGGAGAGGGGAATCAACGCGCCGAGGTCTAGACCAGACCAGGGGCGCAACAGGGAGGCGAAGAGTGAGAGGTCCTCACGCCCTGAGCCGGATCCGCCAACGAGGCGGAATGCCCACCCGGCCATGTTTATGTTGTGCGGTCGGAGTCCGCACCTTTGGGGGGGGGGGGGGGGTACTGTCACGCCCTGACTCAGAGGACGCTTATATGTTGAGTCAGGGTGTGTATATTCCTTGTTTTTTTTTCTATGTTGTATTTTCTATGTTTAGTTCTAGTATGTCTAGATCTATGTTGGCCGCTGTGGTTCCCAATCAGAGGCAGCTGTCGCTCGTTGTCTCTGATTGGGGACCATACTTAGGCAGCCTATTGGCACTAGTGGGTTGTGGGATCTTGTTCTGTGTGAGGTTTGTTGTGTGTACCTTAGGATGTCACTATTCATTCGTTTATTGTTTTGTCTGTGTTTATTCGTTTAATAAACATGTTGGCATATCACGCTGCGCCTTGGTCTGATCCGTTCGTCAACGATCGTGACACAAGGGTTTTTCTTAATTTTTACTATTTTCTACATTGTAGAATAACTATGAAATAACACATATGGAATCATGAAATATATTTTATATTTGAGATTCTTCAAATAGCCACCCTTTGCCTTGATGACAGCTTTGCACACTCTTGGCATTCTCTCAACCAGCTTCATCTGGAATGCTTTTCCAACAGTCTTGAAGGAGTTCCCACATAAGCTGAGCACTTGTTTGGCTGCTTTTCCTTCAATCTGCGGTCCGACTCATCCCAAACCATCTCAATTGGGTTGAGGTCGGGGGATTGTGGAGGCCAGGTCATCTGATGCAGCACTCATCACTCTCCTTCTTGGTCAAATAGCCCTTACACAGCCTGGCGGTGTGTTGGGTCATTGTCCTGTTGAAAAACAAATGATAGTCCCACTAAGCCCAAACCAGATGGGATGGCGTATCGCTGCAGAATGCTGTGGTAGCCATGCTGGTTAAGTGTGCCTTGAATTCTAAATATATCACAGACAGTGTCACCAGCAAAGCACCCCCACACCATCACAACACCTCCTCCATGCTTTACTGTGGGAGATCATCCGTTCACCTACTGCGTCTCACAAAGACACAGCGGTTGACTTCCGGTATACAAGTTTACATACACTAAGTTGACTGTGCCTTTAAACAGCTTGGAAAATTCCAGAAAATTATGTCATGGCTTTAGAAGCTTCTGATAGGCTAATTGCCATCATTTGGATGTATTTCAAGGCCTACCTTCAAACTCAGTGCCTCTTTGCTTGACATCATGGGAAAATCAAAAGAAATCAGCCAAGACCTCAGAATAAAAATTGTAGACCTCCACAAGGCTGGTTCATCATTTGGAGCAATTTCCAAACGCCTGAAGGTACCATGTTCATCTGTACAAACAATAGTACGCAAGTATAAACACCATGGGACCACGCTGCGGTCATAACGCTCAGGAAGGAGACGCGTTCTGTCTCCTAGAGATGAACTTACTTTGGTGCGAAAAGTGCAAATCAATCCCAGAACAACAGCAAAAGACCTTGTGAAGATGCTGGAGGAAACAGGTACAAAAGTATCTATATCCACAGTAAAACTAGTCCTATATCGACATAACCTGAAAGGCCTCTCAGCAAGGAAGAAGCCATTGCTCCAAAACCACCATAAAAAAGCCAGACTACGGTTTGCAACTACACATGGGGACAAAGATCGTACTTTTTGGAGAAATGTCCTCTGGTGTGATGAAACAAAAATAGAACTGTTTGGCCATAATGACCATCGTTATGTCTGGGGGAAAAAGGGGGCTGCTTACAAGCTGAAGAACACCATCTCAACCGTGAAGCACAGGGGTGGCAGCATCATGCTGTGGGGGTGCACTTCACAGCATAGATGGCATCATGAGGAAGGAAAATTATGTGGATATATTGAAGCAACATCTCAAGACATCAGTCAGGAAGTTAAAGCTTGGTTGCAAATGGGTCTTCCAAATGGACAATGACCCCAAGCATACTTCCAAAGTTGTGGCAAAATGGCTTAAGGACAACAAAGTCAAGGTATTGGAGTGGCCATCACAAAGCCCTGACCTCAATCCTATAGAAAATTTGTGGGCGGAACTGAAAACAAACCTACAAACCTGACTCAGTTACACCCACTCTGTCAGTAGGAATGGGCCAAAAATCTTATTGTGGGAAGCTTGTGGAAGGCTACCCGAAACATTTGACCCATGTTAAACAATTTAAAGGCAATGCTACCAAATACTAATTGAGTGTATGTAAACTTCTGATCCACTGGGAATGTGATGAAATAAATAAAAGCTTAAATAAATCACTATTTCTACTATTACTCTGACATTTCACATTCTTAAAATAAAGTGGTGATCCTAACTGACCTAAAACAGGGAATTCTTACTAGGATTAAATGTCAGGAATTGTGGAAAAACTTAGTTTAAATGTATTTGTCTAAGGTGTATGTAAACTTCCGACTTCAACTGTATATGTAGGCTTAAATATCCTGATCTAGTGAGATATACATGGCGGAGACTCTTGACTTCTTTCTTATGTCATGCTCGTTGGCACCAAACGTTTAAAAAAAGTGTTGATGGGGACAGAATGCAGTCGGACCATCATATAATTGGCATATATATATATATATTTAACTAGGACAGAGGAATATATAGCTGATTTTTTCTGACATAACATAGCAAATCCCCTTATTGTATGGGACACCTTTAAATGTGCCTTTAGAGGCCATGCAATTCAGTACTCATCTCGAAAACAAAAGCAATTTAGGTCAAAAGATAGATAGCAATAAAAACTAACATAGAGGCTCAGAATACATTTGAGGAAAAACTAAAAGTAATGGAGAAACTTATTCAAGAAAATCAAGTGTAATATATTATAAAAATAAAGCACACTGGATAGAATGAGGAAAAATGCACCAAATTATTTTTAAATCTTCAACATAGGAATGCTACCAAAAATAATTTACTGAAACTGGTTACAAATGACGGAGTCGCCCATGATTCACCAAATTATATTTTTAAGGAAACGAAGTAATTTAAGCATATGTTTTCGTTTCAGTCGCCTCCATCTCCTCTAACTGAAGCTAATTGTAGAGATTTCTTTTCTATTGATAATGTAAAATTAACAGCCATACAGAAAGACTAATGTGAAGGTGAAATTACAGAGGAGGAACTTCTGGATGCAGTTAAAGACGTTAAGTCCGGGAAAACTCCAGGGTTGGATGGCATACCAGTCGAGGTATACCAAACCTTTTTTGATATACTCAGAGGACCGTTATTAGCATGTTTTAACCACTCCTATGTAAATGGTAGATTATCAGTCACTCAAGAAGAAGGTCTGATTTCATTATTACTGAAACAGGATACAAGTGGAAAATATAAAGATCCAGTCCATTTAACAAATTGGAGGTCCCTTACACTTCAGTGTTGTGATGCAAAAATTATAGCAAAATGTATAGCGCATAGAATTAAAAAGGTAATGTCGGACATTATTCATTCTAATCAGACAGGTATTTTACATGGACGATACATTGGAGATAACATAAGGCAAGTACTGGAAACAATAGAACACTATGAAACATCTGAGAAACCAGGCCTGCTATTCATAGCAGACTTCAAAAAGGCATTTGATAAAGTACGACTGGGGTTTATATATAAATGCCTGGAGCATTTCAATTTTGGAGAATCTCTTATAAATTGGGTTAAAATCATGTATAGTAACCCTAGGTGTAAAATAGTAAATAATGGCTATTTCTCAGAAAGTTTTAAACTGTCAAGAGGAGTGAAACAAGGTTGTCCACTATCGGCATATCTATTTATTATGGCCATCGAGATGTTAGCTATTAAAATCAGATTCAACAATAATATCAAGGGATTAGAAATCCAGGGTTTAAAAACAAAGGCGTCATTGCACGCTGATGATTCATGTTTTCTTTTAAATCCACAACTTGAATCCCTCCATAGCCTCATAGAGGATCTAGAAACATTTTATAACCTCTCTGGATTACAACCAAATTATGATGAATGTACTATATTACGTATTGGATCACTAAAAAATACAAATTTTACATTACCATGTAGTTTACCAATAAAATGTTCTGATGATGATGTGGATATACTCGGAATACATATCCCAAATTAAATAAATGATCTCACTCCAATACATTTTAATAGAAAGTTAGCAAAAATAGATAAGATCTTTCTACCATGGAAAGGTAAATACCTGTCAATTTGTGGAGAAATCCCCCTGATTAACTCTTTAGTATGCAGTACCTATTTGCTTATGGTCTTGCCTACGCCTAGCGAACAGTTTTTAAAATTATATGAGATAGAAATATTCCATTTTATTTGGAACGGCAAGCCAGACAAAATTAAACGGGCCTATTTATATAATGAATATGAATTCGGAGGACAGAAATTATTAAATATTAAAGCATTAGATCTATCACTAAAAGCTTCAGTCATACAAAAGTTATGCTTAAATCCGAACTGGTTCTCTAGCAAATTAGTAAGATTGTTTCACCCAATGTTCAAGAATGGCCTTTTTCCCTTTATTCAGATTACAACCTCTCACTTTCAGTTATTTAAAAAGGAAATCATCTCCCAAATATCACTATTTCTAAAACAAGCCATAGAAAGTTGGTTGCAATTTCAATTTAATCCTCCAGAAACGACAGAACAAATAATGCAACAAATATTGTGGTTAAACTCAAATATACTAATTGATAAAAAAACTTTTTTTTTAAAACAAAATGTTGAAAAAAGTTATAATCTTTGTTAATGATATCATCAGTAGGACTGGTGGAGTTATGTCGCACATGCAGCTAACAAAAACATATGGAAATGTCTGCTCTACCCAAAATTACAACCAAATAATTGCAGCATTACTGCAAAAATGGAAGAGGAAAGTGGAAGGGGGAAAAAGTAAGGAACTTGTCTGTCGGCCTTGCATTAAAGAACATAATTGGTTAAAGAAAACTGTGATAAATAAAAAAAGTATACCAGTTTCATTTAAGGACCAAAGGATTGACAGCCGTCCCATATAGATTGCAAAATAGTTGGGAAGAGATTTTTGACGTACCGATTCCATGGCATAGTGTTTATGAACTAATACGCAAAACGACGCCAGATTCAAAACTTAGTATTTTCAATTTAAATTATTATATAAAAATTTTGCTACCAATAGAATGTTATTTACATGGGGGATACAATCTTCCCAGCTCTGCAGATTTTGCTGCGAAGAGACAGAATCATTAGATCATTTGTTTTGGTACTGTCCATTTGTAGCTTGTTTTTGGACACAGGTCCAGGAATGGCTAAAGGATTGCAATATTTACCTGGAGCTAACCTTGCAGATAGCATTACTGGGTGATCTGAAAAGGCATAGTCAATCGATCAATAATATAATAATACTTTTAGCAAAAATGTTTATTTTCAATTCACAATCTGTAGAAACAATGAGAATAGTAAGGTTCAGAACTTTTGTAAGACATCACAGTACAGTTGAAATATATATGGCAAATAGAAATCCTATATGGATGGTGTTAAGAGACAGATGGGTGGTGTTGAATGAAGTTGAAGGATGGAACTAATAACAAAAACGAATAACAACAAGATAACTAATAATGTAAAGCATACTGTGTCCATAATAAGTATATAGGTTATAGGTTGAGAGCTTTGTGAAAGAGCACAGTTAGAAAGATATGGCATATAGAAGCAAACCGGATGGACATCATGAAAATGATCGGAGAGGTTGAGGGTAGAGGAAGTTCAGGAGTAAAAACAAACAAAATATAATTATTGTAAAATTGACTGTGTCCATAAAATGTATATTTAACTTTTTTTTAAACATTTAACATTTTAGTCATTTAGCAGACGCTCTTATCCAGAGCGATTTACAGTTAGTGAGTGCATACATTTTCATACTGGCCCCCCGTGGGAATGGAATCCACTATATAGTATGGATAAGCTGGAAGTAGAGGCCTAAGTATTGTTGTTCACTAGATTACTCCAATTAGGGAAGGGGTGGTGGGGTTGGAAAGTAATAAAATGAAATATATGTGTATGAATATATGTGTATGAATATATATATATATATATATATATATATATATATATATATATATATATATATATATATATATATATATATATATATATATACAGTGGGGAAAAAAGTATTTAGTCAGCCACCAATTGTGCAAGTTCTCCCACTTAAAAAGATGAGAGAGGCCTGTAATTTTCATCATAGGTACACGTCAACTATGACAGACAAAATGAGAAAAAAAAATCCAGAAAATCACATTGTAGGATTTTTAATGAAGTTATTTGCAAATTATGGTGGAAAATAAGTATTTGGTCAATAACAAAAGTTTCTCAATACTTTGTTATATACCTTTTGTTGGCAATGACACAGGTCAAATGTTTTCTGTAAGTCTTCACAAGGTTTTCACACACTGTTGTTGGTATTTTGGCCCATTCCTCCATGCAGATCTCCTCTAGAGCAGTGATGTTTTGGGGCTGTCGCTGGGCAACACGGACATTCAACTCCCTCCAAAGATTTTCTATGGGGTTGAGATCTGGAGACTGGCTAGGCCACTCCAGGACCTTGAAATGCTTCTTACGAAGCCACTCCTTCGTTGCCCGGGCGGTGTGTTTGGGATCATTGTCATGCTGAAAGACCCAGCCACGTTTCATCTTCAATGCCCTTGCTGATGGAAGGAGGTTTTCACTAAAAATCTCACGATACATGGCCCCATTCATTCTTTCCTTTACACGGATCAGTCGTCCTGGTCCCTTTGCAGAAAAACAGCCCCAAAGCATGATGTTTCCACCCCCATGCTTCACAGTAGGTATGGTGTTCTTTGGATGCAACTCAGCATTCTTTGTCCTCCAAACACGACGAGTTGAGTTTTTACCAAAAAGTTATATTTTGGTTTCATCTGACCATATGACATTCTCCCAATCCTCTCCTGGATCATCCAAATGCACTCTAGCAAACTTCAGACGGGCCTGGACATGTACTGGCTTAAGCAGGGGGACACGTCTGGCACTGCAGGATTTGAGTCACTGGCGGCGTAGTGTGTTACTGATGGTAGGCTTTGTTACTTTGGTCCCAGCTCTCTGCTGGTCATTCACTAGGTCCCCCCGTGTGGTTCTGGGATTTTTGCGATCATTTTGACCCCACGGGGTGAGATCTTGCGTGGAGCCCCAGATCGAGGGAGATTATCAGTGGTCTTGTATGTCTTCCATTTCCTAATAATTGCTCCCACAGTTGATTTCTTCAAACCAAGCTGCTTACCTATTGCAGATTCAGTCTTCCCAGCCTGGTGCAGGTCTACAATTTTGTTTCTGGTGTCCTTTGACAGCTCTTTGGTCTTGGCCATAGTGGAGTTTGGAGTGTGACTGTTTGAGGTTGTGGACAGGTGTCTTTTATACTGATAACAAGTTCAAACAGGTGCCATTAATACAGGTAACGAGTGGAGGACAGAGGAGCCTCTTAAAGAAGAAGTTACAGGTCTGTGAGAGCCAGAAATCTTGCTTGTTTGTAGGTGACTAAATACTTATTTTCCACCATAATTTGCAAATAAATAAAAATCCTACAATGTGATTTTCTGGATTTCTTTTCTCAATTTGTCTGTCATAGTTGACGTGTACCTATGATGAAAATTACAGGCCTCTCTCATCTTTTTAAGTGGGAGAACTTGCACAATTGGTGGCTGACTAAATACTTTTTTTCCCCCACTGTATATATATATATATATATATACACTGCTCAAAAAAATAAAGGGAACACTTAAACAACACATCCTAGATCTGAATGAATGAAATAATCTTATGAAATACTATTTTGTTTGCATAGTTGAATGTGCTGACAACAAAATCACACAAAAATTATCAATGGAAATCAAATTTATCAACCCATGGAGGTCTGGATTTGGAGTCACCCTCAAAATTAAAGTGGAAAACCACACTACAGGCTGATCCAACTTTGATGTAATGTCCTTAAAACAAGTCCAAATGAGGCTCAGTAGTGTGTGTGGCCTCCACGCGCCTGTATGACCTCCCTAAAATGCCTGGGCATGCTCCTGATGAGGTGGTGGATGGTCTCCTGAGGGATCTCCTCCCAGACCTGGACTAAAGCATCCGCCAACTCCTGGACAGTCTGTGGTGCAACGTGGCGTTGGTGGATGGAGCGAGACATGATGTCCCAGATGTGCTCAATTGGATTCAGGTCTGGGGAACTGGCGGGCCAGTCCATAGTATCAATGCCTTCCTCTTGCAGGAACTGCTGACACACTCCAGCCACATGAGGTCTAGCATTGTCTTGCATTAGGAGGAACCCAGGGCCAACCGCACCAGCATATGGTCTCACAAGGGGTCTGAGGATCTCATCTCGGTACCTAATGGCAGTCAGGCTACCTCTAGCGAGCACATGGAGAGCTGTGCGGCCCCCCAAAGAAATGCCACCCCACACCATGACTGACCCACCGCCAAACCGGTCATGCTGGAGGATGTTGCAGGCAGCAGAACGTTCTCCACGGCGTCTCCAGACTCTGTCACGTCTGTCACGTGCTCAGTGTGAACCTGCTTTCATCTGTGAAGAGCACAGGGCGCCAGTGGCGAATTTGCCAATCTTGGTGTTCTCTGGCAAATGCCAAACGTCCTGCACGGTGTTGGGCTGTAAGCACAACCCCCACCTGTGGACATCGGGCCCTCATACCACCCTCATGGAGTCTGTTTCTGACCGTTTGAGCAGACACATGCACATTTGTGGCCTGCTGGAGGTCATTTTGCAGGGCTCTGGCAGTGCTCCTCCTGCTCCTCCTAGCACAAAGGCGGAGGTAGCGGTCCTGCTGCTGAGTTGTTGCCCTCCTACGGCCTCCTCCACGTCTCCTGATGTACTGGCCTGTCTCCTGGTAGCGCCTCCATGCTCTGGACCTTCTTGCCACAGCTCGCATTGATGTGCCATCCTGGATGAGCTGCACTACCTGAGCCACTTGTGTGGGTTGTAGACTCCGTCTCATGCTACCACTAGAGTGAAAGCACCACCAGCATTCAAAAGTGACCAAAACATCAGCCAGGAAGCATAGGAACTGAGAAGTGGTCTGTGGTCACCACCTGCAGAACCACTTCTTTATTGGGGGTGTCTTGCTAATTGCCTATAATTTCCACCTGTTGCCCATTCCACTTGCACAACAGCATGTGAAATGTATTGTCAATCAGTGTTGATTCCTAAGTGGACAGTTTGATTTCACAGAAGTGTGATTGACTTGGAGTTACATTGTGTTGTTTAAGTGTTCCCTTTATTTATTTGAGCAGTACATATATATATATATATATATATGTATGTGTATGAATATATATATATACAGTGAGGGAAAGAGTATTTGATCCCCTGCTGATTTTGTACATTTGCCCACTGACAAAGAAATGATCAGTCTATAATTTTAATGGTATGTTTATTTGAACAGTGAGAGACAGAATAACAACAAAAAATCCAGAAGAACGCATTTCAAAAATGTTATAAATTGATTTGCATTTTAATGAGGGAAATAAGTATTTGACCCCCTCTCAATCAGAAAGATTTCTGGCTCCCAGGTGTCTTTTATACAGGTAACGAGCTGAGATTAGGAGCACACTCTTAAAGGGAGTGCTCCTAATCTCAGCTTGTTACCTGTATAAAGGACACCTGTCCACAGAAGCAATCAATCAATCAGATTCCAAACTCTCCACCATGGCCAAGACCAAAGAGCTCTCCAAGGATGTCAGGGACAAGATTGTAGACCTACACAAGGCTGGAATGGGCTACAAGACCATCGCCAAGCAGCTTGGTGAGAAGGTGACAACAGTTGGTGCAATTATTCGCAAATGGAAGAAACACAAAAGAACTGTCAATCTCCCTCGGCCTGGGGCTCCATGCAAGATCTCACCTCGTGGAGTTGCAATGATCATGAGAACAGTGAGGAATCAGCCCAGAACTACACGGGAGGATCTTGTCAATGATCTCAAGGCAGCTGGGACCATAGTCACCAAGAAAACAATTGGTAACACACTACGCCGTGAAGGACTGAAATCCTGCAGCGCCCGCAAGGTCCCCCTGCTCAAGAAAGCACATATACAGGGCCGTCTGAAGTTTGCCAATGAACATCTGAATGATTCAGAGGAGAACTGGGTGAAAGTGTTGTGGTCAGATGAGACCAAAATTGAGCTCTTTGGCATCAACTCAACTCACCTTTTTGGAGGAGGAGGAATGCTGCCTATGACCCCAAGAACACCATCCCCACCGTCAAACATGGAGGTGGAAACATTATGCTTTGGGGGTGATTTTCTGCTAAGGGGACAGGACAACTTCACCGCATCAAAGGGACGATGGATGGGGCCATGTACCGTCAAATCTTGGGTGAGAACCTCCTTCCCTCAGCCAGGGCATTGAAAATGGGTCATGGATGGGTATTCCAGCATGACAATGACCCAAAACACACGGCCAAGGCAACAAAGGAGTGGCTCAAGAAGAAGCACATTAAGGTCCTGGAGTGGCCTAGCCAGTCTCCAGACCTAAATCCCATAGAAAATCTGTGGAGGGAGCTGAAGGTTCGAGTTGCCAAACGTCAGTCTCGAAACCTTAATATCTTGGAGAAGATCTGCAAAGAGGAGTGGAACAAAATCCCTCCTGAGATGTGTGCAAACCTGGTGGCCAACTACAAGAAACGTCTGACCTCTGTGATTGCCAACAAGGGTTTTGCCAACAAGTACTAAGTCATGTTTTGCAGAGGGGTCAAATACTTATTTTCCTCATTAAAATGCAAATCAATTTATAAATTTTTTTACATGCATTTTTCTGGATTTTGTTGTTGTTATTCTGTCTCTCACTGTTCAAATAAACCTACCATTAAAATTATAGACTGATCATGTCTTTGTCAGTGGGCAAACGTACAAAATCAGCAGGGGATCAAATACTTTTTTCCCTCACTGTATATATATATATATATATATATATATATATATATATATATATATATATATATATATATATATATATATATATATATATATGTACAGTTGAAGTCGGAAGTTTACATTCACCTTAGCCAAATACATTTAAACTCAGTTTTTCACGATTCCTGACATTTAATCCTAGTAAAAGTTCCCTGTCTTAGGTCAGTTAGGATCACCTCTTTATTTTAAGAATATGAAATGTCAGAATAATAGTAGAGAGAATGATTTATTTCATATTTTATTTCTTTCATCACATTCCCAGTGGGTCAGAAGTTTACATACACTCAATTAGTATTTGGTAGCATTGCCTTTAAATTGTTTAACTTGGATCAAACGTTTTGGGTAGCCTTCCACAAGCTTCCCACAATAAGTTGGGTGAATTTTGGCCCATTCCTGACAGAGCTGGTGTAACTGAGTCAGGTTTGTAGGCCTCCTTGCTCGCACACGCTTTTTCAGTTCTGCCCACAAATGTTCTATAGGATTGAGGTCAGGGCTTTGTGATGGCCACTCCAATACCTTGACTTTGTTGTCCTTAAGCCATTTTTCCACAACTTTGGAAGTATTCTTGGGGTCATTGTCCATTTGGAAGACCCATTTGCAACCAAGCTTTAACTTCCTGACTGATGTCTTGAGCTGTTGCTTCAATATATCCACATAATTTTCCTTCCTCATGATGCCATCTATTTTGTGAAGTGCACCAGTCCCTCCTGCAGCAAAGCACCCCCACAGCATGATGCTGCCACCCCCGTGCTTCACGGTTGGGATGGTGTTATTCGGCTTGCAAGCAACCCCCTTTTTCCTCCAAATATAACGATTGTCATTATGGCCAAACAGTTCTATTTTTGTTTCATCAGACCAGAGGACATTTCTCCAAAAAGTACGATCTTTGTACCCATGTGCAGTTGCAAAACGTAGTCTGGCTTTTTTATGGCGGTTTTGGAGCAGTGGCTTCTTCCTTGCTGAGCGGCCTTTCAGGTTATGTCGATATAGGACTTGTTTTACTGTGGATATAGATACTTTTGTACTAGTTTCCATCTTCACAAGGTCCTTTTGCTGTTGTTCTGGGATTTATTTGCACTTTTCACACCAAAGTACGTTAATCTCTAGGAGACAGAACGTGTCTCCTTTCTGAGCGGTATGACGGCTGCGTAGTCACATGGTGTTTATACTTGCGTACTATTATTTGTACAGATGAACGTGGTACCTTCAGGAGTTTTGAAATTGCTCCAAAGGATGAACCAGACTTGTAAAGGTCTACAATTTTATTTCTGAGGTCTTGCCTGATTTCTTTAGATTTTCCCATGATGTCAAGCAAAGAGGCACTGAGTTTGAAGGTAGGCCTTGAAATACATCCACAGTTACACCTCCAATTGACTAAAATTATGTCAATTAGCAGAAGCTTCTAAAGCCATGACATCATTTTCTGGAATTTTCCAAGCTGTTTAAAAGCACAGTCAACTTAGTGTATGTAAACTGCTGACCCACTGGAATTGTGATACAGTGAATTCTAAGTGAAATAATCTGTCTGTAAACAATTGTTGGAAAAATGACTTGTGTCATGCACAAAGTAGATGTCCTAACCGACTTGCCAAAACTATAGTTTGTTAACAAGAAATGTGTGGAGTTGTTGAAAAACGAGTTTAATGACTCCAACCTAAGTGTATGTAAACTTCCGACTTCAACTGTATATATATATATATATATATATATATATATATATATATATATATATATATATATATATATATATATATATATATATATATATATATTGCGAGAAAAAAATACATATGGGGATTGGAAGTGATGCAGACAATTACATTGATGGAAGTTACACTCTATATTCAATATTAAAGCTGATCTACCCCCTAAAAAAAAAAAAGACACGGCTGTTGGAACCAGAAATCTCAAATTTGGACTCATCAGACCAAAGTACAGATTTCCACCGGTCTCTTCTTCTTATTGGTGTCCTTTAGTAATGGTTTATTTTTAGCAATTCGACCATGAAGGCCTGAATCACGCAGTCTCCTCTGAACAGTTGATGTTGAGATGTGTCTGTTAGTTGAACTCTGTGAAGCATTTATTTGGGCTGCAATGTCATAGGCTGATAACTCTAATGAACTTATCCTCTGCAGCAGAGGTAACTCTGGGTCTTCCATTCCTGTGGCGGTCCTCATGAGAGCCAGTTTCATAATTGTGCTTGATGGTTTATGAGACTGCACTTCAACAAACTTTAAAAGTTCTTGAAATGTTCCGTATTTACTGAACTTCATGTCTTAAAGTAATGATGGACTGTCGTTTCTCTTTGCTTATTTGAGCTGTTCTTGCCATAATATGGACTTGGTCTTTTACCAAATCGGGCTATCTTCTGTATACCCCCCTTACCTTGTAACAACACAACTGATTGGCTGAAACACATTAAGAAGGAAAGAAATTCCACAAATTAACTTTTAATCTCAAATATAAAATATATTTTGATTTGTTTAACACTTTTTTGGTTACTACATGATTTCATACAAAATTAAGAAAAACCCTTGAATGAGAAGGTGTTCTAAAGCTTTTGACTGGTAGTGTACATACACTCTAAAAAGTGTTCCTTTACACGTATTGTATGTGACTCACATTATTTGGAATACAGATGCAAAAAATGCTGTCCACATTCTTGTCGAATAAGGACAGCTCATCCTATGATCATATAACTTAGACTAGCTCGGAGTCTTTTTACTACATGCTACTACTGTATGTTACATGAGAATCTGTGAGATGGAAAATAATATTCCTTCAGCTATTCACCCAAAAAATCAGTTGCATTCAACTTTCAGTAGGGAGGTAAAAGATGCAGCTGACAGTTCATTTCAAAAGTATCTGCAGCATAGGTGGTTCAATAATGTACACTAAAGTAAACTACATAAGCCTACATCTCACAACTTAAATCTACTTGTCCTTGCAAATGTATCATGTATATCCATTTAACATACTGTATCTAACTATTTTGACATGAAGAAGGCTATTTGATAAGAAGCTACTTTGTCTTACAATTCATTCCAAGAGTGTCAAGACATTTAAAATCCACACGCAGCAGGTCGATAGTCTAGGCGTTTTTTTAGGCAATGTTTGAGTCCATCACATCAGCACTTCCAAGAAATACATCAAATAGGCCTGCATTAATTATGAATAATTACATTTCAAAATGTCTTACCTTCAATGACCTGAACTGCAGTAGAAAAGTGGTACATCAGGAAGAGATGAATAACCAAAGACCACCTGAGGAGGCTGGAGGTAAGAAAATGATGTTGCATGAGTTAGCCTGAATATCTTTTTGGCCTTTAAAATTAAGCACAGAACATTAAAATAAACACCCTTACCGAATAATCATTTTGGGATAGAGATGTAAAATCCAAGCCTCCAAAATTGTCCTCAACGTGCTTAGAGTTGGAATCTGCTCTTTGTCTATTTCGGACCTTTGCCTCTCCTGCCACTGAGTCACTCTCCCTCCCTCTCTCTACTCTGTCTCTCTCTCTCCCTGACAGGCTGGAGTACCAATCGAACAAAGAAGGCCTCAGTTCTTCAGTGAGTCACTGGCCCACGGACACGGAAATCTGACTCCTTAAAAACCCCTCACTAAACCACTGCCTTAAACTTCTTAACTTCGTATGGCGACTATCTGAATTTGTCCATCACCATTATTTTATCGCATTATTACCGGTAGTTGAAGTTGATGGTATGAAAGATATTTTGCAATCCATCTATCAAGCTGGCTGGGGAACCTCAATAAAATTAAGCAGCTCCAAAAGTGTTTAATTTCAAGTGAAAATAAAAAAAGGTGTACTTTTTACCCCATTTTCGTGATATCCAATTGGGAGAGGCGAAGGTCGAGAGCCGTGCGTCCTCCAAAACACGACCCTGCCAAGACGCACTGTGTTACTGAAATTGTTCTGATTCATTAGACAAGTTAGTCAACTATGGAAATAATTTCATCACAAATACGTGTAAATTATGTCAAATATTGGAAAACTAATTGTAAACGTCTGTTCATGGCCTATACCCAATAACAGGTAATGGCACCCTTACAGTGAAATTTAGTAATAAGGTGAAGACCTTGCAATTCTGTTTGAAGTTTGGTTGTCATCAACCACTGAGGACTGCTAAAGTTTTTCCATAGACTCTTCATCATGTGACTCTCAGCACCCTGTCTAGATGCTTATCTGACTCAGACTCCATGAACTCGACCTACTGAAGATGTAGGTAGAGTTCCCTGTTGGCATGTTGACTACAAGGCATCCCCACAAATACCTGATTCCAATTCAGTTGATATGCAACTACACTAGATACATCCAGAACGCTGCCAGAGTATACATTTTAAAAAGGATGTGATCTCTGAAAATTATAGTATTTTAGTATAGATCATTTTACATAAATCTAACATAATTTAATAATTGTGGATCAACTGATTTTTATTACATTACATAGTTGTTTATGACATGATGTTTCCAAGAAAGCTAGGGGAAGAAAGCTCTTATAGAAGCATTCCTGGTGAAGATTTTATGTTACTTGTACTTGAAAACAATCCAATTGGACAATTTGCGTGATTGTTATTCTAGCTGGACTCCTCTAATCAGTCAGCCACACTTTCCTCTGCCCTACAAAACACATCCTGACAAAACAACTACATGACATACCCACACCAAAGCCATTACATTCTGCCATAACAGAACTAGTGGCATAGCCACACTGACAATAGTGAAGAGGGTGAGCAAGTTGTATGGCAAACCATTGCACTGTAACATAATAAAAGCAAATAGGTTGTTGGTTGGCCCAGTTGAACAGTTTAAAGAGATCCATGTGTTATTATCTCAAGCAGGGAATGGGCAAGTAGAGAAAATGTTGTCAGGATCCTTCTGGACCAAAGCTGCATTCAGATCTATCTGCCTATAACAACCTTTCTCTCACCAAGCACAGAGAAGAGGCTGTGAGGCCATGCTGTTTTCAGTGAAAATGGTTGGGTTGGGATGTTAACAAGCTACAATTAGTAGATCTTGGAATGAAAGGGTCCCTACTCTACCTTTTAAACTGAGGAGAATGCAGACAACCTGGCTTGTTTTTGCCTGATGATTAGAATGTACATGCTCTTCTATCATCTAAGGACAACACTAGCAAGATACCATCTGATCTGTTGTTGTGTCTGTGAAAAATTTCTGCTGAGAATCAATTCTTACAATATGTTTTAAAAAAGCATGCTAGGACATCTGATTTGAAGTATTTAATTCAAGGCCAAGATACATCAACAGATATTACTCAGAGTTTAGCAGGGACCTGGGTGTCCTCGCATTAAAGTAGTCTCTTGGGACAATGAAAACAGAGGCCAGTGCTCATGAGATTTGGTTCTGGGTTGCCAGATTAGCAGGAAAGTTACGCTTACTATGCTTTTTGGGAACCACAACAAACACTACCCTCTCATAAGGCTTTAAGACTTGTGAGTCGTGATACCTGCATGAGGTTTTGAGCAGCACCGGTCTCCTCAACCTCTGTCTTCTACAACCCCATGTATTGGGAAAGAGAGCTAGGAAATCCCCCCTCCCCTCCCCCCCCAATATATAATGGTCCTGTGGCTGTTCTGTATCATGTTTTAACACACCAGGTTACAGCCTTTCCTAAACAAAGCCACTCAACAGAAATAATGTGTTGTTTACAAGGTCAGGTGTCAGCCGACCTCCTTCTTCTGGGGTTAAGTGTAGCAGGGCCTCAAGTTGAGACAAGACACAGCTAATGTCACAACACAAGCTCTTGTTCTCCTGTTATTGTCAATGATCAGCTATTGGCTCTCTCTCACAAGTCATAATCCCTGGCCTATAGAGTGAACCCATTACTCCCTTGGCAGATTGTGAATAAATTGTTGGCAATTGTTGTTCTGTCGATTTATCACCCATAGAGTAATTTGATATAAAGATTACAGTCATAGTATGGTTCTTTATCTTTTTGCATCTGTATGACCTACAGTAGTAACCCCATTTGAGTCTATAGTAACACCATTTCTCAGTCTGCACGGAGTGTACATTCCTCACTTCACTTGCATCTTGGGCAAGCATTTTGATGATAGCTAAGCACTGAGCACATCACTTTATATACCATGGCTTAGTTGAATTCTACTCTCAGCAAGATGCAGCTGACACATTATCACTTTAATTTGACATGTTCAAAGCTTAAGTATATTTTTTCTCCATCGAAACATAGCAAACAACTATTTATTTCTAAACAACTAAATGTATACAACCAAATGTGCACATTCTTAAACTGAGATTATGTGTGATGTCCTAGACACCAATAGAGATATTAGGAGGCACTCAACAAGCTTAGTTAGATTAGCTACATTTAGAATGAGGGGCGAATCAACTTTAATGTCCCGTAAATGACTTAAACTGATTTGAGTAGAGCACGCATGGCATATGTGGCTGGTGGTGAAAAGAGACTCTGAAATGAAAGGGAGTTTCAATGGGCAAGCAGGAAACTGTTCATTAATTCACTGTTCATTTGATCTCCAGGGTCAAGGATTCCATTCACAGTGTAGTACTTCAAACCACCAATCTGACAAACCTGTATGTTATGGTCAACAAACTGTGGCTAAGGAAGGGTTACACCATAGGCATTTAGAAGTGGCCCTCACAAGCATATCATTATATGTATATGAGACCAGTATAAACATTCTCAGAGGTAGATAAAGAGACCTAACCAAACCCCTTTTTTACATTAATAGAATTGAAGGGTTTCCATTTTATGCTGTAGGCCAATTTAACTCACAGTTTTATCATACTCACTATAGTAGAGTGAGTTTGAATTGGTCATTTTAGGCTTGAAAGTGGAGTGGATGAATCTTTTCCCAATGCGTCTAGGCCTACATGGTGAGTTTAAATCGGAGAAATTCTACATGATGGCAAACCAGGTCAAATGAGTCAATTCTGATTGAGCATAAGGAAAATAGACAGGTTGAATGTATAGTAAATGTGCATAGTGGATGAATGTCATGTCATGATTGACCGTGAATGATTTCAAAGAAGCTTTCAAAGAAGGAGCAAATAAAGTTACCTTTGCACAGAATTGTTTTGTTTCACCATGACCCTCGTTCAATCCAACACACTTTAGCCCCCAGTATTTTATACAATCTCTGGTAGAATCACAGTTTATGATAAACTAGTTTGTATTACATTTATACAGTTATATACTGTATCAGTGGAAAATGCACTTTCATACTTCCCTTAGTAGGAGGAAAGCGTATATAAAATGAGTGACAAGAAAACACCCCCATACCTCTGAAGCAGCCTCTTATAGACTGGGTGTGTATAATGGGGGGAAAGGGGACCCACTCTGTTATACTTCTGTCAGGCTTTGAACAGGCTGATAATCTGTGGAGCAGCCAGGGTGACACTGAGCTGAAATGGCCAAAGTCTACTCTCTTTAAGTCACAGACCTTCAAACAGACAGGGGAAGAGAGGTGAAGCACGGATTTGGGCAGGGGGCATGACCTGATTTAAACTTCCTACATTAAATGTTTAAAAATAACAACAGTGAAACTAAGTCATGACAAAGTACACACAAAAGCAGAGAAGTTTGATAACTGGGTAACGGTTATGAGGGTGACAACCCACTGGGTACACTATGTACAGTGCATTCGGAAAGTACCAAGACCCCTTCACTTTTTCCACATTTTGTTATGTTACAGCCTTATTCTAATATTGATTAAATTGTTTTTTCCCCTCATCAATCTACATGGTCCGTCATGGTCTGGGGCGGTGTGTCACAGCACCATCGGACTGAGCTTGTTGTCATTGCAGGCAATCTCAACGCTGTGCGTTACAGGGAAGACTTTCTCCTCCCTCATGTGGTACCCTTCCTGCAGGCTCATCCTGACATGACCCTCCAGCATGACAATGCCACCAGCCATACTGTCCGTTCTGTGCGTGATTTCCTGCAAGACAGGAATGTCAGTGTTCTGCCATGGCCAGCGAAGTGGCCGTATCTCAATCCCATTGAGCACGTCTGGGATCTGTTGGATCGGACGGTGAGGGCTAGGGCCATCCCCCCCCAGAAATGTCTGGGAACTTGCAGGTGCCTTGGTGGAAGAGTGGGGTAACATCTCACAGAAAGAACTGGCAAATCTGGTGCAGTCTATGAAGAGGAGATGCACTGCAGTACTTAATGCAGCTGGTGGCCACACCAGATACTGACTTTTGATTTTGATCCCCCCTTTGTTCAGGGAGACATTATTCAATTTATGTTAGTCACATGTCTGTGGAACTTGTGTAGTTTATGTCTCAGTTGTTGAATCTTGTTATGTTCATACAAATATCTACACATGTTAAGTTTGCTGAAAATAAACGCAGTTGACAGTGAGAGGACGTTTCTTTTTTTTGCTGAGTTTATCTACTGCTTGGATAGCTCCATCTGAGCCACTGACTTAACCTCATTCTTTAACTTCTAGGTTTGCTTTAGTTGGAGATGTGAATCCAACATATAATTTGTTATTGTTGACAAGTTAATCGGCCATTTATTGTATTTCAAAAGTGATATTGGATTGTGTTTGGTTGTCATCACAACCAAATATCAACATTTGAAGGAGAATGTTATTTATATGGGGGATACAATCTTCCCAGCTCTGCAGATTTTGCTGCGAAGAGACAGAATCATTAGATCATTTATTTTGGTACTGTCCATTTGTAGCTTGTTTTTGGATACAGGTCCAGGAATGGCTAAAGGATTGCAATATTTACCTGGAGCTAACCTTGCAGGTAGCTTAGTGGTTAAGAGCGTTGTGCCAGTACCCGATAGGTCGCTGGTTTTAATCCCAGAGCCGACTAGGTGAAAAATCTGTCGATGTGACCTTGAGCAAGGCACTTAACCCTAATTGCTCCTGTAAGTCACTCTGGATAAGAGCGTCTGCTAAATGACTAAAATGTAAATCTGAAAAGTCATAGTCAATCGATCAATAATATAATAATACTTTTAGCAAAAAAAATTATTTTCAATTCACAAACTGTAGAAACAATGAGAATAGAAAGGTTCAGAACTTTTGTAAGACATCACAGTACAGTTGAAATATATATGGCAAATAGAAATCCTATATGGATGGTGTTAAGAGATAGATGGTAGGTGTTGAATGGAATTGAAGGATGGGACTAATAACAACTAACAACAAATAATACAAGATAACTAATAATGTAAGCATACTGTGTCCATAATAAGTATATAGGTTGTAGGTTGGGAGCTTTTGTGAAAGAGCACAGTTAGAAAGATATGGCATATAGAAGCAAACCGGATGGACATCATGAAAATGATCGGAGCGGATGAGAGTCAAAGTAGTTCAGGAGAAAAAACAAACAATTATTGTAAAATTGACTGTGTCCATAAAATGTAGATAGTAAGTATAAGCTGGAAGTAGAGGCCTAAGCATTGTTGTTCACTAGTTTACTCCAAGTAGGGAAAGGGTGGCGGGGTTGGAAAGTAATAAAGGGGAATTTATATTTTTTAAAGGATGTATGTATGTATGCATGTGTATATATATTTATAGAACATGTGGGATTGGAAGTGATGCAGACAATTACATTGATGGAAGTTACAATCTATCTGCAATATTAAGCTGATCTACCCCCCCCCCCCCCCCCCAAAAAAAGAACAAAAAAAAAACATTTGAAGGAGATTTATCTTCTGCTTGGATACTTCCATCTGTGCCACTGACTTTGTCTTTAACTCCAGTTTGTCTACAAATTAATAATTTATATGTTGGATTCACGTCTCCATCTCAACCAAAAATCTAAGTTAAATTTTTATATTTTATCGCTTTGGTACTATTTTAACAAGAATGTGGTGAATTTTCAAAACTATTAGTACAAAACTCCAAGCACTTGTAATGCAGCCAGTCTTACATTAAAAACCTTTCATTGTGCATTTATTTTGTTTGTAGACATCTTTCACCACACAACCATTGATCCAAAAGTTTACTGTGAAATATGAGTACATTGGTTTAATCACCAAAACACAACGTAATGATATAATCTCAATTTAGTTATTTTAACAACCAGTTAATCCAATAGCAAAAACTGTAAGATACAGTTGAAGTCGGAAGTTTACATTCACTTAGATTGGAGTCATTAAAACTCGTTTTTCAACCACTCCACAAATTTCTTGTTAACAAACTATAGTTTTGGCAAGTCGGTTAGGACATCTACTTTGTGCACGACACAAGTAATTTTTCCAACAATTGTTTACAGACAGATTATTTCACTTACAGTGGGGAAAAAAGTATTTAGTCAACCACCAATTGTGCAAGTTCTCCCACTTAAAAAGATGAGAGAGGCCTGTAATTTTCATCATAGGTACACGTCAACTATGACAGACAAAATGAGAAAAGAAAATCCAGAAAATCACATTGTAGGATTTTTTATGAATTTATTAGCAAATTATGGTGGAAAATAAGTATTTGGTCAATAACAAAAGTTTCTCAATACTTTGTTATATACCCTTTGTTGGCAATGACACAGGTCAAACGTTTTCTGTAAGTCTTCACAAGGTTTTCACACACTGTTGCTGGTATTTTGGCCCATTCCTCCATGCAGATCTCCTCTAGAGCAGTGATGTTTTGGGGCTGTCGCTGGGCAACACGGACTTTCAACTCCCTCCAAAGATTTTCTATGGGGTTGAGATCTGGAGACTGGCTAGGCCACTCCAGGACCTTGAAATGCTTCTTACGAAGCCACTCCTTCGTTGCCCGGGCGGTGTGTTTGGGATCATTGTCATGCTGAAAGACCCAGCCACGTTTCATCTTCAATGCCCTTGCTGATGGAAGGAGGTTTTCACTCAATCTCACGATACATGGCCCCATTCATTCTTTCCTTTACACGGATCAGTCGTCCTGGTCCCTTTGCAGAAAAACAGCCCCAAAGCATGATGTTTCCACCCCCATGCTTCACAGTAGGTATGGTGTTCTTTGGATGCAACTCAGCATTCTTTGTCCTCCAAACACGACGGGTTGAGTTTTTACCAAAAAGTTCTATTTTGGTTTCATCTGACCATATGACATTCTCCCAATCCTCTTCTGGATCATCCAAATGCACTCTAGCAAACTTCAGACGGGCCTGGACATGTACTGGCTTAAGCAGGGGGACACGTCTGGCACTGCAGGATTTGAGTCCCTGGCGGCGTAGTGTCTTACTGATGGTAGGCTTTGTTACTTTGGTCCCAGCTCTCTGCAGGTCATTCACTAGGTCCCCCAGTGTGGTTCTTGTGATCATTTTGACCCCACGGGGTGAGATCTTGCGTGGAGCCCCAGATCGAGGGAGATTATCAGTGGTCTTGTATGTCTTCCATTTCCTAATAATTGCTCCCACAGTTGATTTCTTCAAACCAAGCTGCTTACCTATCGCAGATTCAGTCTTCCCAGCCTGGTGCAGGTCTACAATTGTGCTTGACAGCTCTTTGGTCTTGGCCATAGTGGAGTTTGGAGTGTGACTGTTTGAGGATGTGGACAGGTGTCTTTTATACTGATAACAAGTTCAAACAGGTGCCATTAATACAGGTAACGAGTGGAGGACAGAGGAGCCTCTTAAAGAAGAAGTTACAGGTCTGTGAGAGCCAGAAATCTTGCTTGTTTGTAGGTGACCAAATACTTATTTTCCACCATAATTTGCAAATACATTCATAAAAAATACTACAATGTGATTTTCTGGAGAAAAAAAATCTCAATTTGTCTGTCATAGTTGACGTGTACCTATGATGAAAATTACAGGCCACTCTCATCTTTTTAAGTGGGAGAACTTGCACAATTGGTGGCTGACTAAATACTTTTTTTCCCCACTGTATAATTCACAGTATCACAATTCCAGTGGGTCAGAAGTTTACATACACTAAGTTGACTGTGCCTTTAAACAGCTTGGAAAATTCCAGAAAATTATGTCATGGCTTTAGAAGCTTCTGATAGGCTAATTGCCATCATTTGAGTCAATTGGAGGTGTACCTGTGGATGTATTTCAAGGCCTACCTTCAAAAGCAGTGCCTATTTGCTTGACATCATGGGAAAATCAAAAGTAATCAGCCAAGACCTCAGAAAAACAATTGTAGACCTCCACAAGTCTGGTTCATCGTTGGGAACAATTTCCAAATGCCTGAAGGTACCACGTTCATCTGTACAAACAATAGTATGCAAGTATCAACACCATGGGACCACGCAGCAGTCCTACTGCTCAGGAAGGAGACGCGTTCTGTCTCCTAGAGATGAACGTACTTTGGTGCGAAAAGTGCAAATCAATCCCAGAACAACAGCAAAGGACCTTGTGAAGATGCTGGAGGAAACAGGTACAAAAGTATCTATATCCACAGTAAAACGAGTCCTATATTGACATAACCTGAAAGGCTGCTCAGCAAGGAAGAAGCCACTACTCCAAAACCGCCATAAAAAAAGCCACACTACGGTTTGCAACTGCACATGGGGAAAAATATCGTACTTTTTGGAGAAATGTCCTCTGGTCTGATGAAACAAAAATCCACAATGTAATCAAATAAAATAAATGAAAGAAAATGTTTAGCAGGATCTAGTTTGTATCAAGCCTGTCTAGAGCATTTGGCCATTATTTCTCATCTTAATATCAGTAAATATCTTTATGCACCTGAGGAAATACCTTTTGGCATGGTGAATCTAAGCCTGACATAGGTCTGGATTGAAATCATTGCATGCCTCATCCATGGCCTAAAAGAGGGTGGTACACTCATTGGGATGGCAATCATACATCTTCCACCTTTATTTTAATTGTGTATTGATTTTACAGTATTGAACGTATGTATTGTAGTGGTCCAGTTCATAAGAGCATGTCACAAGCAACACCAGAGTTGTGGGTTTGATTCCCACTGGGGTCACATACCAAAATGTGTGGACTGTTGTCACTTTGGATAAAAGTGTCTGCTAAATAAATGGAATATATTACAGTAGTGTATTGGCCAATGAGATTTTAGTAAAGCAGTGTAAACCCCAGTGACTGTATGATTTTGTGTGTTGTAATGAAATTGAAAATGTGCTTAGAGTTAAGAAACGGTCTTTTTGATTATGTGTTTTGAGTTTTGTACCGAGTTGTGAAAATGTACCACATACTTGTGAAAATTGCTCCAAAGCGATAAAAATAACAGGACTAAATCAAATCAAACTTTAAATGCACTTTAAATTAAGTTTGATTTGATTTAGTCCTATTCTTTATCTTAGATTTTTGGTTGAGATGGAGACGTGAATCCAACATATCAATTATTAATTTGTCGACAAACTGTAATGAAAGAGACTAATTAATGGAATTATCTCCTTCAAATCTTGATATTTGGTTGCATTGACAACTAAACACAATTCAATATCACTAAACATCATTAAATTAAAGTTGAATTCTGGGTTAAATTGAAACATTTGCTGTTGATGACTTTGCAAATGCTATAGGCCTAAATACAGCAGCATCATTGATGATATGAGTGATAAAGTATGTTCACATTTTATTTGCTCTTTTAAACCTACCCTTTCGAATGACTTCATAGCAACAGTGAATCTACTTACTTTTTAAGTGGAGATCTCTCAACAATCATTCTCATGATAGCACATTGGTAATAATCAGTGACAAATATCATAGCTAAGCAGGGCTGGGCTTGGTTAAAACCTTGGGAGATCAACGGGTAGCTGTAGATAGATCAATTCTCCAGTAGGAGGTGCTGCCCATCCTAGAGTTTTTTTCTGATAGTGGATAATTCAACATATTTTTTTGTTCTGTGTTGAAATTTGGTTACCATGACGTAATCCTGTGGTTGAAATTTCACCCTCAAAACAACAGTTTACGTTGATAACTTCAAATCCAATGTATTTTCCATGTAGATTCCACATCACAATGCGTTGACAAATTACATTGAAGCAACATTGATTTAACCGGTTTGTGCTCAGTGGAAAAGCTCTTTAATGTAACTGTATAATCTCAAAACCCATGTCACCCTTCTGTATCCCAAATGCTAAATCAGTCTGTTCAGTTCAGTTCTCACAGCATCATTTCTCTAAGGACGCTAAAAGCAGCCAGTGAGCAAAAAGAGATTTCCCCTTCCTGAGTCAGACTCTATAAAAAGAGCACAAAACATAGTGCAAGGCTATAGAGGTCCCAGAGTAATGTGGCACAATGTTAGCAGAAGGCTAAAATGATATTATAACACCCCCATCATGCCATTTATAAGTGGGCCAAGTGTAAAATAATTGCATAAAATCGTGTGATAATAATAAATCAACCCTTAAAGGGAAACAAAACACCATGGAGATCTTAGTCTTTCTGGAATTTCCTGCCCAATCCTAATTTCCTAATTTGTCTGGTTTTGTCACGCATCAGGGCACACCCATATTTGAGAACTGTCTGGGAGGGAGAAGAGTTTTAGTTAGTGAGGGCTTATCTGACAAGTGATGGGTGACTGTACTGACCTAATTGGGAAAATACAAAAAACATCATCGATAAACATGGCTCGCATGATTTAAATGCTCATGTGCTTTTGGACACAAATGCATGTTGTTAGATGCATTATACTTCTTTCTAGAACATTCGCTAGTATTTTGTCTGTGACCCTTTAGTCTGGAAGGACTTACATAATAACAGTTGGTTTAACACAGTAGCTGTTTGTGCTGGGCAGTTGGGACAGTTTCAGAAGTTGTTAGGCATTGATTCCCAGCCACATGATAAGAAGCCTTGCCAGTGGAAAGCACCCAAGCAGAAAATAGGACATCATCATGGGAAATGTAATAGGATGTACTTCAACAGCTACATGTTGGAAAGTATTTTCAAATGCATGTTATGATACAGGGGATGTTGGCTAAAATTACAAACTTTGTTTGAGTGCAATACAGTTTTCCAGTCCCAATTCAATGGCATCCTATTAAATTGCTCCTGATAACTGACTGATCCAGTGTAGTGCACAGTTACATGAATCCTAAGCCCTTGCATTTATCAGGAGTCACTGTAGGCTATGCAGTATCCAGGTACAAGTTATTGACAGTGGGAGGTCTTCACCTTATCCTGATTGCCATCAAGATCTTGCCAGTAAAATATTTTGAGATCATTTTCTATTGTAAGCAATGCCCCCTGCTGGACAAACCAGGAATAAAAACATGAACTTGGTACAACTACAGTATTTAGCCCCAGACGTTACATACATTATACAGTTATGGTCACTTATAGAAACTATGATGCAATGAAAGCTCTAGTCTGGAGTCACACATATGAAATTGTAAAGACAACATTTTATTTATTTTCAGGAATGTCATTCATTTTCTTAAAAAAACAACAGTCAAGTCTTTTTTCGAACAGTTCATTTTCTCAACACATTTTAGCAAAAATGGGAGTCTCTACTTTAACTTTAAGAACGACATAACATGAAAGGAAACGGTAAATACTATGCTAACGATTGTTGATGTAGAGAGAGCTAAAATGAGAAACGTGGACTAGTAAATGAGTCTTAAGAGTTTACTAAGAGATTTGATATCATGTACTCCAGCTATACTATCAAATGAATTATGCTACTGATATGCTGATACATTTACATTGAAATACATGAACTCAGTTATTCATTCAGTCATTCATAACATCTTTGGCACATTATAGACTATCTGAACCTATAGGGCTCATATTAGTACACATGAGAGCAGAATCACCTGACATGTTTGCATCTCCCACTATATTTCTATAAGGTGGATTACAGTATATAATAGAACAGCAACATGCAATACCGTCACAAACAAATGTATAGTATAATTTTGAAAAAGTGCCAATCTTTGCATTCATCTACCATCTATCTTAAATGATGGATTAAGACACCATGTCATACACCAAGTCATAGTCTTATAGTTCTTCCATATTCAGCTAACTCTTGTAGTTAAAAACAACATCAGCTAACTCTTATTGTAAAAAAAGACATACAATATGTCTTGCATAATTGTATATGGTGCAGACCGCAGACACATACAGGCTCCCTCAAACACACCGTAACCTCAACATTGGATTCAAAAAAGCATACCGCATGTAGATACGCCATAACCACTAGGGGAGAGTACAACCATGTAGTACAAACAATGGTGACCCCATAGTCCTATGTTTGCCTGCAATACTCATTAGGGACAAAATAAATACAGTACTTGAATTCACGTCCAAAATCTATCAACAGAGTGTACAGTCAGAGTACAACATTGAATAAATCAATACCAGAAACTTTAAGGATCTCAATAGACACACAATGGCTGCTTTTCTATAAGAATGTACAAGTACGGTTGGACTCACACACACAATACCCAGCATCACAGACAACTAAATAAGGTATTCAACTCTTTTCCTATTACTGTGATATGTTAAGAGCAGAAGCAGACTTAGTGACTTGAAAAAATAAACAATAATGACATACTGAGCAGTTGGCCTATAGTGCACTAGCCAACTTACACATCAATCTGTGCTGCAAAATGTGACATGGACACTTTTTATGTTACTGGGATACACTGTACACCCTGTACTGTACCATTCATTCTCTATATAACACCTAAATGATAGACTGTGTCCCAAATTGCCTTTTGGGGGCCCTAAACAATATTTGGTTGTAAAAATTTAAGTTAACGTTAATTTCCTACAATTCTACACATCTTGCCATGGAGCGTAGAGAAAATACAACTTTTATATTACCGCGTAGTTTGCCAAAAAAATGGTCTGACGTGAAGTGGACATACTCGGTATTCAAATCCCGAAAGAAAGAAATGATCTCACTACAATACATTTTAATAGAAAGTTAGCAAAAACAGATAAGATCTTGCTACCATGAAATATACCTGTCTATTTGTGGAAAAAATCACCCTGATTAGCTCCTTAGTCATATCCCAGTTTACATATTTGCTTATGGCCTTGCCTACACTTGCGACTAGTTTTTAAATGATATGAGTAAAAAATATTCCATTTTACTTGGAACGGCAAGCCAGATAAAATTAAACGGCCTATTTATATACAGTTGAAGTCGGAAGTTTACACACTCCTTAGCCAAATACATTTAAACTCAGCTTTTCACAATTCCTGACATTTAATGCAAGTAAGAATTCCCTTTCTTAGGTCAGTTAGGATCACCACTTTATTTTAAGAATGTGAAATGTCAGAATAATAGTAGAGAGAATGATTTATTTCAGCTTTTATTTCTTTCATCACATTCCCAGCGGGTCAGAAGTTTACATACACTCAATTAGTATTTGGTAGCATTGCCTTTAAATTGTTTAACTTGGGTCAAACGTTTTGGGTATCCTTCCACAAGCTTCCCACAATGAGTTGGGTGAATTTTGGCCCATTCCTCTTTACAGAGCTGGTGTAACTGAGTCAGGTTTGTAGGCCTCCTTGCTCGCATATGCTTTTTCAGTTCTGCCCACAACTTTGGAAGTATGCTTGGGGTCATTGTCCATTTGGAAGACCCATTTGCGACCAAGCTTTAACTTCCTGACTGATGTCTTGATATGTTGCTTCAATAGATCCACATAATTTTCCTTCCTCATGATGCCATCTATTTTGTGAAGTGCACCAGTCCCTCCTGCAGCAAAGCACCCCCACAGCATGCTGCCACCCCCGCGCTTCACAGTTGGGATGGTGTTCTTCGGCTTGCAACCCTCACCCCTTTTTCCTCCAAACATAACGATGGTCATTATGGCCAAACAGTTCTATTTTTGTTTCATCAGACCAGAGGACATTTCTCCAATAAGTACGATCTTTGTCCCCATTTGCAGTTGCAAACCATAGTCTGGCTTTTTTATGGCGGTTTTGGAGCAGTAGCTTCTTCCTTGCTGAGCGGCCTTTCAGGTTATGTTGATATAGGACTTGTTTTACTGTGGATATAGATACTTTTGTACCCGTTTCCTCCAGCATCTTCACAGGGTCCTTTGCTGTTGTTTTGGGATTGATTTGCACTTTTCGCACCAATGTACATTCATCTCTAGGAGACAGAAAGCGTCTCCTTCCTGAACGGTATGACGGCTGCGTGGTCCCATGGTGTTTATACTTGTGTACTATTGTTTCTACAGATGAACGTGGTACCTTCAGGTGTTTGGAAATTGCTCCCAGGGATGAACCAGACTTGTGAAGGTCTACTATTTTTTTTTCTGAGGTCTTGTTTGATTTCTTTTGATTTTCCCATGATGTCAAGCAAAGAGGCACTGACTTTGAAGGTAGGCCTTGAAATACATCCACAGGTACACCTCCAATTGACTCAAATTATGGCAATTAGCCTATCAGAAGCCATGACATAATTTTCTGGAATTTTCCAAGCTGTTTAAAGGCACAGTCAACTTCTGACCTACTGGAATTGTGATACAGTGAATTATATGTGAAATAATCAGTCTGTAAAATTTTTGGGGAAAAATTACTTGTGTCATGCACAAAGTAGATGTCCTAACCGACTTGCCAAAACTATAGTTTGTTAACAAGAAATGTGTGGAGCGGTTGAAAAACAAGTTTTAATGACTCCAACCTAAGTGTATGTAAACCATCGACTTCAAATGTAATGAATACGAATTCGGAGGACAGAAATGATGAAATATTAAAGCATTAGACCTCTCACTAAAGGCTTCAGTCATACAAAAGTTATACTTAAAGTAAGAATGTCTCACCCCATGTTTAAGAATGGCCTTTTCCCCTTTATTCAGATTACAACCTCTCACTTTTGGTTATTTGTAAATTAAATAATCTCCAAAATATCGCTATTTTTAAAACAAGCCATAGAAAGTTGGTTGCAATTGCAGTTTAATCCACCAGAAAAGACACAACAAATATTACAACAAATTTTACGGTTAAACTCAAATATACTAATTGATTAAAAAAAACATTATATAAAAAAAGATATAATCTTTGTAAATTATATCATAAATAAGACTGGTGGAGTTATGTCACACATGCAGCTAACAAAAATATATGGAAATGTCTGCTCTACCCAAAATTCCAACCAACTAATTGCAGCATTACCGCAAAAAAATGGAAGAGGCACGTGGAAGGGGGAGAAAGTAAGGAACTTGTCTGTCGGCCATGCATTAAAGACCAAAATTGGTTAAATAAAATTGTGATAAATAAAAGTATACCAGTTTCATTTAAGGACCAAAAAAATGACAGCTGTGCCATATAGATTGCAAAATAGTTGAAGAGATTTTCGATGTACCAATTCCATGGCACATGGTTTATGAACTGATACACAAAACGACGCCAGATTTAAAACTTTTTTCAATTTAAATTATTATACAAAATTCTTGCAACTAATATAATGTTATATATATGGGGGATACAACCATCCCAGCTCTGCAGATTTTGCTGCGAAGAGAATCATTAGATTATATGTTTTTGTACTGTCCATATGTAGTTTGTTTTTGGTCGCAGGTTCAGGGATGGCTGAAGAATTGCAACATTTACCTGGAGCTAACTCTGCAAATAGCACTGCTGGGTTATTTGAAAAGTCGTAGTCAATCGATCAATAATACAATAATACTCTTAGCAAAAATGTTTATCTTTAATTTACAATCTGTAGAAACTATGAGAAAGGTATACAACAGTAAGTTGAGACTCCGACTGAGTTCCTTTTTTGGTCTACGCAACCACTTATGTCGCATATGCCCAGGGCCGGGCCTGCCAAATGGCACCCTATTTCCGATACAGTGCATTACATTTGACCATGGAGCTCGTCAAAAGTAGTGCACTACAGGACAAGTGGCTCGCTCACCTGGGATTTAAAAACACCCGTCTACTATCTGGACTTACAAGCTACATCCCATATCAGCTAGACTAGACCACACTCCACTACAGCACTTTCCCAAACTCAGTCCTCAGGACCCCAAGGGGTGCACGTTTTGTTTCTTCCCCTAACACTACACAGCTGATTCAAATGATCAAAGCTTAATGATTACTTGTTTATTTGAATCAGCTGTGTAGTGCTAGTGCAGAAAACAAAACGTACACCCCTTGGGGTCCCGAGGACCGAGTTTGGGAAACCCTGGACTAGACCATACTCCACTAGAGCCCTGAGCCATGCCATCCGAGGACATCTCTATCTATCCTAATATCATTACTTATGCACTTTGTTCTACTGAAATAATTCCTATTCCTAACGACTGACATAGAAAACCTGAATGGAAGACAATAAGAAATGGAAAGGGAAGATGATCCAGAGTGCCCTCTGTTGTCCTCCAGTCAGCAGCAGTGTGTGCTTAGTCTGCTCCGAGGGAGGCGGCAGCCCCCTACTGTCCTCCCATAATATAGGGGGCGCCTCACTCCTCTCCTGGCACTGTGGTGGAGGCCGAGGCCCAGCCATTCGTTCCAGATGGCCCCGCCGGAGGCTCTGAGGCTGCACCATGCCCGCCCGTGTCTTCTGGCGTTAGGAATAGATGGTTATCACCTCCCTGCCTCCGCCGCGTACCAGTAGCACCCGGTCCAGGCCGTCCATAAGAACCTCCAGAAACTCCATGTCTACAGGCCATGGGCTCAAGGAGAAACAACTGCATAGACACTGATGTGGAAGAGTACTAATGGTACAGTGATTTCAAATGTCAAAAGTAAAAGTAATGGGGGCAATAACCTAAAAGTCTGGAATTTTACAAGCAGTTCCTCATCAACAGTTCATGCCTATGTACAGTGCCGTCCGTGAAAAAGTATTTGCCCCTTTTCAGATTCTCTATATTTGCATATTCTTAACACTGAATGTTATCAGATCTTCAACCAAAACCTAATATTGAATAAAGCGAACCTGAGTGAACAAATAACACATTTGTATACTTATTTCATTTATTTAATTAGAAAAGTTTTGCAACACTAGTGCTGAGCGATTAATGGAAATGTTGGTTATTTTTTCTTTTTTAAACAACTAATTGACCAACGTCAGTTGAATTATTTGAATTCCATTTAATTCTTTTTTTTCTGTGAGCTCAATGTGCACATTGCGCAGTTTCTCTAGAGATAAATCAGATCAAGCCTGAACTGTGCGATGTAGTAGGGAGTTTAAGTTTCCAACACCCCTTCAAATTAGTGGATTCTGCCATTTCAGCCACACCCGTTGCTGACAGGTGTATAAAATCGAGCACACAGCCATGCAATCTCCATAGACAAACATTGGCTGTAGAATGGCCTTATTGAAGAGCTCAGTGACTTTCAACGTGGCACCGTCATAGGATGCCACCTTTCCAACAAGTCAGTTTGTCAAACTTCTGCCCTGCTAGAGCTGCCCCGGTCAACTGTAAGTGCTGTTATTGTGAAGTGGAAAGGTCTAGGAGCAACAACGGCTCAACCGCGAATTGATAGGCCACACAAGCTCACAGAACGGGACCACCGATTGCAGTCCTCGGTTGCAACACTCACTACCGAGTTCCAAACTGCCTCTGGAAGCAATGTCAGCACAATAACTGTTTGTCGGGAGCTTCATGAAATGGGATTCCATGGCCGAGCAGCCGCACATAAGCCTAAGATCACCATGCGCAATGCCAAGCGTAGGCTGTAGTGGTGTAAAGCTTGCTGCCATTGGACTCTGGAGCTGTGGAAACACGTTCTCTGAAGTAATGAATCACGATTCACCATCTGGCAGTCCGACGGACGAATCTGGCCAGATTCCAGGAGAATGCTACCTGCCCCAATGCATAGTGGCAACTATAAAGTTTGGTGGAGGAGAAATAATGGTCTGGGGCTGTTTTTCATGGTTCGGGCTAGGCCCCTAAGTTCCAGTGAAAGGAAATCTTAACGCTACAGCACACAATGACATTCTAGAAGATTCTGTGCTTCCATCTTTGTGGCAACAGTTTGGGGAAGGCCCTTTCCTGTTTTACATGACAATGCCCCTGTTTACAAAGGGAGTTCCATACAGAAACGGTTTGTCGAGATTGGTGTGGAAGAACTTGACTGGCCTGCATAGAGCCCTGACCTCAACCCCATCGAACACCTTTGGGATGAATTGGAACGCCGACTGTGAGCCAGGCCTAATCGCCCAACATCAGTGCCTGACCTCACTAATGCTCTTGTGGCTGAAAGGAAGCAAGTCACCACACCAATGTTCCAACATCTAGTGGAAAGCCTTCCCAGAAGAGTGGAGACTGTTATAGCAGCAAAGGGGGACCAACTCCATATTAATGCCCATTATTTTGGAATGAGATGTTCGACGAGCAGGTGTCCACATACTTTTGGTCATGTAGTGTAGTTTAGCGCAGAAAACGTGGTAATTAACAACAATGATCATAATCCATTGCGCGCCTACTTGTCTGGTCTGTGTGTTTCTTTTACAACTGCTACAGTGGGGAAAAAAAGTATTTAGTCAGCCACCAATTGTGCAAGTTCTCCCACTTAAAAAGATGAGAGAGGCATGTAATTCTCATCATAGGTACACGTCAACTATGACAGACAAAATGAGAAAAAAAAATCCAGAAAATCACATTTGTAGGATTTTTTATGAATTTATTTGCAAATTATGGTGGAAAATAAGTATTTGGTCTATAACAAAAGTTTCTCAATACTTTGTTATATACCCTTTGTTGGCAATGACACAGGTTAAACGTTTTCTGTAAATCTTCACAAGGTTTTCACACACTGTTGCTGGTATTTTGGCCCATTCCTCCATGCAGATCTCCTCTAGAGCAGTGATGTTTTGGGGCTGTCGCTGGGCAACACGGACTTTCAACTCCCTCCAAAGATTTTCTATGGGGTTGAGATCTGGAGACTGGCTAGGCCACTCCAGGACCTTGAAATGCTTCTTACGAAGCCACTCCTTCGTTGCCCGGGCGGTGTGTTTGGGATCATTGTCATGCTGAAAGACCCAGCCACGTTTCATCTTCAATGCCCTTGCTGATGGAAGGAGGTTTTCACTCAAAATCTCACGATACATGGCCCCATTCATTCTTTCCTTTACACGGATCAGTCGTCCTGGTCCCTTTGCAGAAAAACAGCCCCAAAGCATGATGTTTCCACCCCCATGCTTCACAGTAGGTATGGTGTTCTTTGGATGCAACTCAGCATTCTTTGTCCTCCAAACATGACGAGTTGAGTTTTTACCAAAACGTTCTATTTTGGTTTCATCTGACCATATGACATTCTCCCAATCCTCTTCTGGATCATCCAAATGCACTCTAGCAAACTTCAGACGGGCCTGGACATGTACTGGCTTAAGCAGGGGGACACGTCTGGCACTGCAGGATTTGAGTCCCTGGTGGCGTAGTGTGTTACTGATGGTAGGCTTTGTTACTTTGGTCCCAGCTCTCTGCAGGTCATTCACTAGGTCCCCCCGTGTGGTTCTGGGATTTTTGCTCACCGTTCTTGTGATCATTTTGACCCCACGGGGTGAGATCTTGCGTGAAGCCCCAGATCGAGGGAGATTATCAGTGGTCTTGTATGTCTTCCATTTCCTAATAATTGCTCCCACAGTTGATTTCTTCAAACCAAGCTGCTTACCTATTGCAGATTCAGTCTTCCCAGCCTGGTGCAGGTCTACCATTTTGTTTCTGGTGTCCTTTGACAGCTCTTTGGTCTTGGCCATAGTGGAGTTTGGAGTGTGACTGTTTGAGGTTGTGGACAGGTGTCTTTTATACTGATAACAAGTTCAAACAGGTGCCATTAATACAGGTAACGAGTGGAGGACAGAGGAGCCTCTTAAAGAAGAAGTTACAGGTCTGTGAGAGCCAGAAATCTTGCTTGTTTGTAGGTGACCAAATACTTATTTTCCACCATAATTTGCAAATAAATTCATAAAAAATCCTACAATGTGATTTTCTGGATTTTTTCCCCTCAATTTGTCTGTCATAGTTGACGTGTACCTATGATGAAAATTACAGGCCTCTCTCATCTTTTTAAGTGGGAGAACTTGCACAATTGGTGGCTGACTAAATACTTTTTTCCCCACTGTATGTTAGGTTAGTGTGGGACACAGAGAGAATAGAGAAGAATGAACAAACGAGAGGGATAGAGAGCAGTTGCTTCGCGAGGTATCTCTACCTGAAAATACATGATCTGTGATTGATAGTTGGTATTCAGCAGTCATAAAAGTATGCCTGAAATAGTGATGGGTCCAGTTATGTCAGGCGAAAACCCTGCGTTCCACAATAAGCTCCTCATACCAACAGTCAAGCATGGTGGTGGTGGTGTGATGGTTTGGGGATGCTTTGCTGCCTCAGGACCTGGACAACTTGCCATCATTGAAGGAACCATGAATTATGCTCTGTATAGGAGAATTCTACAGGAGAATGTCATGCCATCTGTCCGTGAGCTGAAGCGCAACTGGGTCATGCAACAAGACAATGATCCAAAACACACAAGAAATTCTACATCAGAATGGCTGAAAAGCAACAAATATAACGTTTTGAAATGGCCTAGTCAAAGTCCAGACCGAAATCCAATTGAGATGTTGTAGCAGGACCTGAAACGAGCAGTTCTGCATGGAAGAGTGGGCCAAAATTCCTCCACAGCAATTTGAGAGACTGATCAACATCTATAGGAAGCGTTTGGTTGCAGTCATTGCAGCTAAAGGTGGCACAACCAGCTATTGAATGTAGGGGGGTAAATGCTTTTTCACACAGGGGCATTGGGTGTTGCTTAACATTGTTTAATAAATAAATAAGTATCACATTTTTGTGTTATTTGTTCACTCAGGTTTCCTTTATCTAATATTAGGTTTTGGTTGAAGATCTGATAACATTCAGTGTAATAAATATGCAAAAATTTAGAAAACATAAATGGGGAAAATACTTTTTTCACAGCACTGTACATCAGTTTAGCTTCAGTCCCTCTCAGTCTATATATTACTGTAAGATGATACTGACTCAGCCAGTGGACACTCAGTTATCCAGTTCAGTGTATACTAGTGGTTTAAAAAAAGGATACAATTCTCGTCACCACCCTTGTTTTTGGGCGGACCAGGCATGTTCAGCAGCACCAGCTGAGCTCCCTGGGATTTGTTTACCACAACCTCATTCAACTTAACCGCGGTGTGCATCCTCCGCACGTTAGACTGGTTCCTACAAAATAACAGGTTAAACTCAAGAATAACAACTCTTAAATGTCTTCTACTTGGACTGAGTCCCAAATGGCACCCTATATAGTGCACTACATTTGACCAGAGCCTGACAGGCCCTGGTCAAATGTAGTGCATTATATAAGGAATAGGTTGCCATTTGGGATGCAATGTATGCCTTCTATCCCACTACAGGATGCTATTATAAACATGACATCACACCAGTCATAAGCATTCGTGATAAGTGACTTGACGGCATCATGACAAAATTGTAATCACAAAAATGGACAGTAAGCCAATTAGCTACCCTAAGTCATGTATACCGAATGCCTCCATAGACATGCTACAGTATAGTCATACTATAGATTATATTGATATAACATGGTTCATGGTTGAATATGTCAGGAGTTATGTAATGTTGATACTGCATGTAACAGTAGGCTTAAAAAATAAAATCTAGTTAAGGAATATTGTAGGTAGAAGTAATTGTATGATAGAAGAACTTTGATTTTCCATTAATAACAATATCACGCCTCACTTACCTAAGCATCAAGGCATATTTGTTATATCATTATAAGCATATATAAAATAGTCTAGGTAAGTTAGGCAATGTTACAGATGCAGAGTGAATGTTATATTTTCCAAGTAAATCAACTGAGAGATTAATATACATGCTGTTAGAAGAGGAGGAGAGAACACACACACACACACACACACACACACACACACACACAGTTAAGAGTAAGGGAAACTTCACTTACAGACTCTCCCACTCTCTAGAAGCGAGGAAACAAAACAAAACATAGAATGACTTAGGTATGTTTACAATATATACATCTCACCATGGTTAATCACACATTTCACACACAAATAAGAGATTGATGACAGGTTATTCACTAGTCCGAACATCCTGAGAACAGTGTAGTTCAGGTCAAGGTGCATCACACTCTGTCTAGATATTTCAAGTATGTAACAGTACTATTGCTTTTGTAGCCATTATTCTATATGTGCACTAGACAGGTGCATCTATGGATTGTGTAGTTTCTGTTGGCAGTGCCAATACCGTATTCACACTACCATAACCAGGCCAGTGCAAAACAGCAAGACTCAGTTCGACTCAGTAGTGTGAAAGGGGCATGTCTGACTGCGTGCTGCAGTGTGAGCCTGAGGCCTTTAGAGGGAGATACCTACGGTTTCATATTGAAGAGATCCTTCACGCCCAAATTCGGCTCGCCGCGTTTACGGTTCCTCTCAGCGATCAGCTTGTCTTTGGTCCAGGTCATGTGGACACAGTGGTCGGGCGTGGCGGTAGATGTGTCATTGAGGTTGGCGTGGGACTTGGTGCCCAGCTTAGTGATCAGCTGAGCCTGGGGAATAACAACACTGGTGTCACTACAGACCAAGGCAGGATGCTAAACAAAGTGGTGCCTCCTGTCAGATAGGATCAGGAGGCTGGCACAACTGTAGAATGGAGACTATCCTTATGTTTTGCATTATTGGCAAGAATGATAATGTTACTCCAAGCAATAGATTCAAAATGGATTATGGAAGACATTCTCATGGTTGCATTGCTTCATCTGTCTCCTCCATGGAAAAGGCATGAAATATTACTGTACATTTCAATGCTTCAACATTAAAATAACAAAGCACCATACAAACAATGCATGACATAGAAATAATAAAGTGTACTATAGCAAACAATAATAAAAAACATATTACAAATAAGTGAAGATGAAAAATGGAAATGATGGAAAAGATTAGGAAAAATGCGATTACATTTCTAATCCAAGTTGAAGTTGGAGGTTTGGGGTTGGCGGTTTTTCCAGCTTACCAAGAACGTTCTAAGTTTTTAGTTCTAAGAAGATTGTTTTAAAAATATCTAAGTGTAATACCTGCTACAAAGTTACTGAGCCGATAACTCTCAGGTAAATTGATGCAGGAGTAGGGTGACAATGACGCTGAGAGGACCACAGCCATAGAAATCCTATAATGCAGTTCTATTTCATTAATTTGCCACAGCCATATTCATTCAGGGTAATGCTTCGGGGTACTGCTTCCAGAAATGCATACAGTATTGACAAAAAAATCCTTAATAGCTGTGGCTCTGTCCATGTCAGATACATGCATGAGGATGGGCTAGAGGGTGGAGTGGGAGAGGGAGATGCTTATGGGATGGTTCTGAGGCAGACACATCACATGGCTGCTGGGCTACCTCCTCATCCTCCCGTATGTCCCTGGATATGGACAGGCTTGGGACCTGTAGTGTGTTTGGGGCCTGTAGTGTCTCCACCACGGATGATTTCTTCCTCTTGATGGAGTTACGCGACTCGTCTGTGATGCTCTGAATCTGAAGCCCAACCCAATGCGAGCCCAGAACATCCAACACAGCAGCAGCAAATCAGGACAGGCCAAAATGGCACAACAGTCGATCCATATTACGAGTCACAAACAACAAGGAAGTAAAGAACTACTGTAACAGGAAAAAACACAGATATAATCTATCCTGTGTGTGAAGTACAATCTTTGTCCCTGTCTTTGATTTAAACATTGTGCATAGGCCTACAGATAACATTCAAAGCAGTGATCATGTGTTTGCTTGTCAATATAATTATGTTTTGTCCACTATTGAACCACCTGGTTATACCACAGGAGGCTCCTGAGGGGAGGACGGCTTATAATAATGGCTGGAATGGAGTGAATGGAATGGTATTAAACACATGGAAACCATGTGTTTGATGAGTCTGATACCATTCCATTGATTCCATTCCAGCCATTACTTTGAGCCTGTCCTCCCCAATTAAGGTACCTTCAACCTCCTGTGGGTTACACAGTGTTACGGTTAAACAGAGCCTGACAGAGTTGAACATCACATTACCTCTCTCTCCCTCTCGGTCCTGGACAGCTGCATCTGTTTCAGCATCTGAGAGCGCTGCTCCATCACCAGGGTCTTCTCATAGGTGAAGGCTGCAATGTCACTATCGTGCTGAGGACAGAAATACAAAAAAATACTTGACAAATGCTTTCTTATTGATACTATAGCAAGTATGATTGATTAAGTGTGACTGTAGCTGCTTACCATCTCCACCACCTCCACTACAGCATTGAGACGGAGGTGATACAGGAACATCTGCAGGTCCTTCTTCATCTGAATACTGTTGTCATCCATCTGAGCCACGGTGAAGATACGCATCTTACACTTCCTCCATACCTAGGACAGACAAGGACATGGAAAAGAGAGACAGAAAAGAGGAAAGAAACTATGCGTGTCAGTGAAACTGTTCTAAATGCTTAAATGCTAATAGTGCTTCAGTCTAATATCAGTTGTGGAAATTGTTTAATGGCCCCCTGCAATTCACTTTTTATTTTATTTTATTTTTTATCTGGCCACCATTAGAATGTAGTTGATTTTTTACAAAGCAACAGTATATAGTACCCAAAGGCATATGGTGCCAATGCCACAGTACCTTGTGTTGGCGCAGTAAGAAAGGCAGCAGCATGAGAAGACCTCCATCATGGACAATCCACCACACGTCTATGGTGCCCTCCCCCAGACGGTCCTGGTTGCTGGGGAACTTGTCAATGTTCTTAGCAACCAGCAGGGCCTGATGGGCTGACGTAGTCTCTCTCACCGTCTCTGTGGGATAAGGAGGATATTTACTGTACTGTTTGTATTATTATCAGTTCAAGAAATACACATAATTAGGGCTGACAGTTTTGACTGGTCAGGTCATTTGGTCAGGATAAAGTCTTGACCCTGCCCATAAGACATTCACTTACTAAAATGTTCACGGAACCTAAAACCAAATCTCACTAGGTAGCTAGCTAGCTTAATTTTTCAGATGTATGTGAATGTCGTCACAAGGGGCTACTTAGTATGACAAACTTGATGCTACTTAAATCAACTGTAGACTAGTATAGCAAACTATGGGGTGTACTGTGGAATATAGTAGAGTATGGTGTGCGTACCAATGAAGTTCTTCCAGGGGTAGGAGTCCTCTGCCTGTTTCCAGCCCCCAGGCCAGGCCATGAGGACGGCGTTGTGTTTCATGCCTCCCAGCCCTGCCGACTGGATCAGGTGGGAGAAACCATCCCGCAGGTTAGAGGACACCACCACGTGGCAGAAACCTTTGGTACGCTCTGCGTGCATGGCCGACTTGACGTTCTGCACCAAGAAAAGAAGACATACATCAGGAGAAAATATAAGGAAAGAGTGAAGAGGAGGATGAATGTATGGGAGAGTGAAAATAAATAGTTTCCATAAATACACTTTTTTACACTTGCAAGACACTGATAGTGGAAGAAACATTTGATGCAAGTATACTATGCAGAAAGTATGAAGGAAAATCACCCATGGTCTTTTTTTACAGAATTGTGATGTAAGTCTTTATGAACGCTTTCTAAACTTGGACATTAAGTCAAGAGTGAGGGACCAAAATAATGTTTTAACATGTGTGGCTAATAAGTGGAAACATACAGCTGACTGCAGGAATCTTTACAGAGCCAGTGGAGTTTGACATCGCAAAGCGTTTTATTGACCTCTTTGTGCTTGAATTAGACCAGTCAGTATTTATCATTGAACTTGGCCAGAGGGTAGCATGACGGAGTAAAATAACGAAATGCAGCTTTCATCAGACTGTAATCTGGGATGAGGAAGAGGATAGAGAGTGAGGTGCATAGAGAGAATCATGTAATTATGCATAAAGTTCCAACTTTATTTGTCCCAGAGGGCAATTGGCTTTGCATCAGGTAGAAAACATATACAATCTACATGGATCACAATGATAAACAATAATACTTCACCAGTTTCACCAGTATTAATCTCTAACAGTTTGCCTCAATGATATTCCAGTGCACCCCTCTGACCTGCTAGCAGGTGGCAGAGTTCTCAGTTTTGAGATCATGAATTGAAACTCCCCAATGAGGTGAAAGCACAGGAGTAAGCCTTTTAGAGTCAGGGATAATATTGCATATACTAGCACCTGTAGTGTGCTTGCCAAAGACTCCAGCCACCCGAGACATGGACTGTTCTCGGTACCTGTGCATCAAGGCTCAGACCAACAGACTCCTAAACAGCTTCTATCCCCTGACTCCTAAACAGCTTCTATCCCCTGGCCATAAGAGTGATAAATGGTTAACAACTACTGCTCTCCCTCTCTCACCGACTATCCACACCGACTCTATGCCCATCCACAGGTCTTGACCCATTCAGACAAGCTACACTGCTGCTAAAATGATTAGATGTATTACTCCATTACGCGGTTGTCCATTGGTTATTGATTTTTACCATTACCATTAGTATGTATCCTGCTACTGGTCCCTATTACTACTGTTTACATGTCTATATTACCATTAGTATATTATATTTATATTTTGCTGTTACCAGTTACTTTTACAGCTGTGTTTACATGTACACTGAGTATACAAAACTTTAAGAACATATGCTCTTTCCATGACAGACTGACCAGGTGAATCCAGGTGAAAGCTATGATCCCTTATTGATGTCACTTGTTAAATCCACTTCAATCAGTGTAGATGAAGGGGAGGAAACGGGTTCAAGATGGATTTCTAAATCTAGATAAAATTCAGACATGGATTGTGCCATTCAGAGGGTGAAAAGGCAAGACAAAATATTTAATTGCCTTTGAACGGAGTATGGTAGTAGGTGCCAGGCGCACCGGTTTGAGTGTGTCAAGAACTGCAACACTGCTATGTTTTTCACGCTCAACAGTTTCCCGTGTGTATCAAGAATGGTCCACCACCCAAAGGACATCCAGACAACTTGACACAACTGTGGGAAGCATTGGAGTCAACATGGTCCAGCATCCCTGTGGAACGCTTTCGACTCCTTGTAGAGTCACGCCCAGACGAATTGCGGCTGCTCTGAGGGCAAAATAATAGAAAATAATATTTTATATTATGATCTATACTGAACAAAAATGTAAAGCGCAACATGCAACAATTTCAATGATTTTACTGAGTTACAGTTCATTTAAGGAAATCAGTCAATTGAAATAAATTCATTAGGCCCTAATCTATGGATTTCACATGACTGGGCAGGGGCACATCCATGGGTGGGCATAGGCCCACCTACTTGGGAGCCAGGCCCAGGCAATCAGAATGAGTTTTTCACCACAAAAGGGCTTTATTACAGACAGAAATACTCCTCAGTTTCATCAGCTGTATGGGTGGCTGGTCTCAGATGATCCCGCAGGTGAAGAAGCCGGATGTGGAGGTCCTGGGCTGGCGTGGTTACACGTGGTCTGCGGTTATGAGTACGGTTGGACGTACTGCCAAATTCTCTAAAACGACGTTGGAGGTGGCTTATGGTAGAGAAATTAACATTAATTTCTCTGGCAACCGCTCATGCCAATTGCATGCTCCCTCAAAACTTGAGACATCTGTGGCATTGTGTTGTGTGACAAAACTGCACATTTTAGAGTGGCCTTTAATTGTCCAGAGCACAAGGTGCACTTGTGTAATGATCATGCTGTTTAAATCAGCTTCTTGATATGCTACACCTGTCAAAATTTGAGAGCAACACGTTTTCTGTGCATATGGAAATTATTTCTAGGATCTTTTATTTCAGCTCATGAAACATGGGACCAACACTTTACATGTTGTGTTTATATTTTTGTTCAGTATATATTATTATTATTATTATTATTATTTTTATCATTATTATCAGTGCATTGTTGGAAAGAGCTCTCAATGTAAGAATTTCACTGTACTGTTTTACACCGGTTGTATCCTGTGCACGTGGCAAATAAACTTTGAAAGTTGAAACCTGGCTTTATAAACTGGAGATGGAGTCTCTATACTCTTTGCGTAGGTCGCTGAATTGCACCTGCTCCCAGTGAGCACAAAACACTTGTAATGTAGTGCTATGTATCATATTGACTAGGCCTGAGAATCAGTAGCCAAGGGTGAATTTGTTGAAACTGTAGCTGTTCTGGACATGATGGAAAATTGACCTGCTAGGGGTTAACGCGTTATATGTTAAGTGTTAAATAATCAGATTACCTTTGAGTAACGGCGTAATGAAACACATTACTTTTTAAACAATTGGGTAATATCATCTCTCTACCGGCGTGTTATATACAGTTGAAGTCATTAAAACTTGTTTTTCAACCACTCCACACATTTCTTGTTAACAAACTATAGTTTGGGCAAGTCGGTTAGGACATCTACTTTGTGCATGACACAAGTAATTTTTCCAACAATTGTTTACAGACAGATTATTTCACTTATAATTCACTGTATCACAATTCCAGTGGGTCAGAAGTTTACATACACTAAGTTGACTGTGCCTTTAAACAGCTTGGAAAATTCCAGAAAATGATGTCATGGCTTTAGAAGCTTCTGATAGGCTAATTGACATCATTTGAGTCAATTGGAGGTGTACCTGTGGATGTATTTCAAGGCCCATCTTCAAAATCAGTGCCTCTTTGCTTGACATCATGGGAAAATCAAAAGAAATCAGCCAAGACCTCAGAAAAAGAATTGTAGACCTCCACAAGTCTGGTTCATCCTTGGGAGCAATTTCCAAACGCCTGAAGATACCACGTTCATCTGTACAAACAACAGTACGCAAGTATAAACACCATGGGACCATGCAGCCGTCATACCGCTCAGGAAGGAGACGCGTTCTGTCTCCTAGAGATGAATGTACTTTGGTGCGAAAAGTGCAAATCAATCCCAGAACAACAGCAAAGGACCTTGTGAAGATGCTGGAGGAAACAGATACAAAAGTATCTATATCCACAGTAAAATGAGTCCTATATCGACATAACCTGAAAGGCCACTCAGCAAGGAAGAAGCCACTGCTCCAAAACCGCCATAAAAAAGCCAGACTACGGTTTGCAACTGCACATGGGGACAAAGATCGTACTTTCTGGAGAAATGTCCTCTGGTCTGATGAAACAAATATAGAACTGTTTGGCCATAATGACCATCGTTATATTTGGAGGAAAAAGGGGGTTGCTTGCAAGCCGAATAACACCATCCCAACCGTGAAGCACGGGGGTGGCAGCATCATGCTGTGGGGGTGCTTTGCTGCAGGAGGGACTGGTGCACTTCACAAAATAGATGGCATCATGAGGAAGGAAAATTATGTGGATATACTGAAGCAACATCTCAAAACATCAGTCAAGAAGTTACAGCTTGGTTGCAAATGGGTCTTCCAAATGGACAATGACCCCAAGCATACTTCCAACGTTGTGGTAAAATGGCTTAAGGACAACAAAGTCAAGGTATTGGAGTGGCCATCACAAAGCGCTGACCTCAATCCTATAGAACATTTGTGGGCATAACTGAAAAAGCTTGTGCGAGCAAGGAGGCCTACAAACCTGACTCAGTTACACCAGCTCTGTCAGGAGGAATGGGCCAAAATTCACCCGACTTATTGTGGGAAGCTTGTGGAAGGCTACCCGAAACGTTTGACCCAAGTTAAACAATTTAAAGGCAATGCTACCAAATACTAATTGAGTGTATGTAAACTTCTGACCCACTGGGAATGTGATGAAAGAAATAAAATATGAAATAAATCATTCTCTCTACTATTATTCTGACATTTTATATTCTTAAAATAAAGTGGTGATCCTAACTGACCTAAAACAGGGACTTGTTGTCAGGAATTGTGAATTGTGAGTTTAAATGTATTTGGCTAAGGTGTATGTAAACTTCCGACTTCAACTGTATATATATTTTTAAAGCCTTGTCTCTACCGAATTCATGCTGTAACTCGTTTCCTGTTGTCTTTTTTTTTTTTGCAATGGCCATCTCAGTCTAAGGACTTGAACCCCATTGAAGACCTGTGGTTTGAATTGAAGAGGGCAGTGCATAAGCACAGACAGAGGATATCAAGGATCTTGAAAGATTCTGTATGGAGGAATGGTCTATGATCCCTCCCAATGTGTTCTCCAATCTCATAAAACATTGTAGAAAAAGTCTCAGTGTCATTATGGAGTATTGAAAACAGGGGTGACAATTTTGACCCCTATCTTTTTGAGATTATTTTAAATGACTTTATAAACAAAATCTCTTTCTCTGAGCAATTGTATTAGTATAAAGTAATATCTAAATTATTTTGAGCATAGAATGTAGTTCAGTACTTGTATTATTTATTTTACAGTCTTTTTTGCTCATATTTATCAAGGGTGCCAATAATTATGGACCTAACTGTATGTGACTGACTGTGATAAAGGCAATGGAAAAAGAGTGTATTGTCTTTTACATAAACAAATGAACAACGCTATAGTTGATTTAATTGCATGCCGCATAGCCATACAGCCTAGGCTACTAAGCACAGTAACATAATTAAACTCTAAATATGCTATTCTCTTCTTTTGAAATACATTTTATTTGTTGCATAATGTTTCTTAAGGCCTGCCTAAACGGAAATAATAATGCATTTCTTTGTGATCGTGTATATTAAATGGATTTATTAGACTGTTAAAATAGATGCCTGCAGCATTGGTATTCGTCGAGGCCCGGCTATTCTAGTGTTAAAAAATGTAAAATATGATTTTGTGTCTGTTATATCATTAGTATTGTATCCTCTTCTACATTATTAAATTGATGGATGACCAACATGCCTCGTTGCCAAGATTCATTTGAGGATGTTTGTGAAAGAAAGTAATGCAAAAGTAATATAATGAGTATTTATTTTTATTTTTTATTTTACCTTTATTTAACTAGGCAAGTCAGTTTAGAACAAATTCTTATTTACAATGACGGCCTACACCGGCCAAACCCGGACGACGCTGGGCCAATTGTGCGCCACCCTATGGGACTCCCAACCATGGCCGGTTGTACAGCCTGGAATCGAACCAGGGGGTCTGTAGTGACGCCTCAAGCACTGAGATGCAGTGCCTTAGACCACTCCGCGTTACTCTGCACAGAAAGTAATATTCATAACGTAACGCGTTACTTTGAAAGTAAGGAGTTATATGTAATATATTACTTTTTCAAGTAACGAATCCCAACACTGGATACGAATTCCCTGCCTCCATGATCATGTGATATGAGTGTCTCAGTCTCACCTGCTCTGCGCTCTTGGCCTTGGCCTCCAGGGTCATGTAGGTGCCCTCCAGCACAGAGCTGACAATGGTCAGGCCTTTCCCTGCCTTCAGCTGGGTGGTGAAGGACAGCAGACGAGGGTGTTTCACCCCCAGGTCTGCATCCAGCTTCAGTAGCACCAGTAGCTGAGGTCTGGGGGGAGAGATAAGGTAAAGTACAGTCAGTATGTGTCAATAGATAGGCATCAGGAAAAGTCCCTAAACTAGGTCACCAGACAGAACAGCAAGACAACTGTGTGTATGCTAGTCATCAGATCTACACTAGATTCTACAGTCTTCAAACTGACAATGCAGCCCATATACAGTCATGTGAAAAAGTAAGTACACCCCCTGGAAAGTTTATTTTATTTTTTACATATTTGGACAGATGGATATGTAATCTTCACTTCAACACTATTGACAGATAAAGGTAACCTAATTTAACAAATGACACTGAAAGATTATACTTTGCAATAATTTATTCATCAAAAATCTACAGAAATGCAATTCCATAGAGCAGAAAAGAATAAGTACACCCCTAGCTTCAATAGCTTGTGTTGCCCCCTTTGGCTGAAATAACTTAATGTAGACGTTTCTTGTAACTGTCTATCTGTCTCTTACATCGACTGGGAGACATTTCTGCTCACTCTTCTTCCCAGTACTGCTTCAACTGTGTCATGTTCGAGGGGCTTTCTTGCATGCATGGCCCGCTTCAAGTCCCCCCGCAGCATTTCGATAGGATTAGGATCTGGGCTTTGACATTCCATATCCCTTCATTTCCTCTCTTTGAGCCATTCTGTTGTAGCTTTGCTTTTGTGTTTTGGATCATTGTCCTGTTGCAAGATCCATGTTCAGTTCAGCTTCAGCTTTTTGACAGATGGCCTCACATTCTCCTCAAGAATTCTCTGGTACAATATAGAATTCATGGTTGACTCAATGACAGCAAGTTGGCCAGGCCCTGAGGCAGCAAAGCAGCCCCAAACCATAATGCCACCGTCTCCCATGCTTTACGGTTGGTATGAGGTTCTTCTGTTCAAAGGCAGTGTTTCATTTTTGCCAAACATTGCATCTGGCATTGCGGCCAAACAACTCCACCTTTGACTCATCTGTCCAGAGCACATTGTTCCAGTAGTCTTGGTCTTTACCCAGGTGTTGTCTAGCAAACATCTGTCGTGTCTTGATATTCTTTTTTGAGAGCAGAGGCTTCTTCCTTCCTGACGTCCCATGTAGGCCAAATTTGCGTCTCTTTCTGACAGTTGACTCATGCACTTCAACATTGATTGTGGCAGGAGAGGCCTGTAGATCCCTTGATGTTACCCCCTGGGGTTCTTAGAGACTTTTATGAGCATCTTTCGGTCAGCTCTTGGGCTGTATTTGGTGGGATGACCTGTCCTAGGTAGATTGCCAGTGGTCTGGAATTTTCTCAATTTATAGATGAGCCGTCGGACAGTGGAATGATGTACTTCGAATTGCTTGGAAATGGATTTGTAACCCCTCCCAGACTCATGGCCATCAATAATCTTTCTTCTGAGGGCCTCGGGGAGGTATTTTGATCTTGGCATGATGTGTTACCACACACCCATATGGTTAAGACCAAACCAGACCAAGTTTCTAATCTTTATGGAAGTTTCTCTCTAATGATTTTCTAATCATTTGCACCTGTTTTGGTGCACCTAATTCTAATTTTAGCCATTTTATGTGATGGTAAAGGTAGGGGTGTTCTAACTTTTTCCGCATAAGGAAAATGAATTTCTGTTTATTTTAATTGCATAAAATTTTCAAAGTAATTTTTTTTGGTGTGATTTGTTAAATTGGGTTACCTTAAATCAATGAATCTGGTGGGAATTTAGCTCAAATATCCATGTGTCCAAATATGTAATAAAAATAAAAAAAATAGAAACACCACTTTCCAGGGGGTGTACTTACTTGACTGTATGTTTTAATTTCAAAGACATTCTAAGGTTTGTATCATTCACAACTAAAGCTACCAAATAACTAAATCTAGCATATAGAACCAGTTTCAAATTATCACTTTTACGCTCAACATAGCCACTTCATATGCGCACTCGCTCTGTAATGGAAAAAATATCCTTTCTATTTTATTCAGCTAAATTCAATTATATTCTTCTTACTATAAAATGCCACAGGACTTATAAGCATATCTTGTCAGCTTAATGAACAGGCCTACAACCTATGGCATGGAGCATAGCCAGATAACATAGACCTACAGTAGGCCAACTCATATTCTGTTCTTCTGAAATACATTCTCTTCATATCATAATGTTTGTTTAGACCTGACTAAAATAAATAATGGAGTTATTGTGATGGTGTAAATTACATTTATTTATTAGACTTTCTAAACGTTCCAAAGGCGCACATCAGCAGCTGTATGCTTAGAGGCCTGGAGATGCTCAATGTGTTTATGTTAGGAGGGGGATTATTTAACATACTCTTTGAAGAGGCAGAGTTTTATCATCACTACACTTTGGCCCTTAGTCCAGGAGTCATCCCCACCCTACGCTCTACACTGTTCTCAGCCTCTCACCTCCAGTTCTTAGTGTGTGTTGGCACCTCCTCCAGGCGGATCAGAGCATAGCGAGCAGCGTTCAGGGACAGACCTCTGATCCCGTCTCCCCACTCCTTCATTGCCCTGAGAGGAAAAAGAGATCAGGTAGTGGGTTAAAAAAGGCAGAAACACTATAGGATTTCAGAGATCTCACACATTAGGTAACAAAAGCAATGCACCAAACTGTAACCAAACTGAAGCCAATTATAACACAGAGTCCAGAACATGGGTTAAAGAAAGGGTGGGACATGCGTAGAGATGTATGATACTGTGTTATATTTTATTGTGTGGGGAATGGGCACACTACATAAAAGCTGTTAGTCACACATTTAAGGACCACAACCAATGTAATTACAATACAGTACAATGTTATTGAGCTGTTATTGGGAAACCAAACTCTTACCCTCTGTACTCAATGTACTTATAGATGCATCCAGCGATGGACATGGCTAGCAGGGCATAGTACCAGGAGGAGATGAACATGAGGGAGAGACAGAGACTCATCCCCAGGAATGACAGAGTCCTGCAGGGACCAGAGAACAGGGGCTTATTGATTGGGCTTATTGTTTGGCTAGACATTAGGTCAGTGTTCCTTAGTCCTGGTCTTTCTTGGACACCTACTTTTATACCATACCAACACTAACACACCTGATTTAATTAATCAAGGGCTTGATGATTAGTTGATTGGGTGAATCAGGTGGGTTAGTGCTTTGTTGAAAAAAACACCTGCACTCCTTGTGGGTCCAAAGGTCCAGAATGGAATATAATAGCATTTGGTGCTTTTGGAATGAGAAATGAACTCACCAGTGGTAGAACTTAAACCTGGGCCTCCAGTTGGGAGTGCGTAGCAGTGTCTGGACGGCACAGGCTAGGTTGACAAACAGGTAGCACATCAGGAAAAACCTGAAACCCATCCCCACAGAATAGACAAAGAAAAGTGACTTACTTCAGACCAACAGGCCTTTTAAAAGGGCAATGAGAGGTAGGATTCACAGAGGAGAAAGGATTGGGATTTCCCTTGCAATTCAAACAATACTCAGGTACAGTGAGCGAAAAAAGTATTTGATCCCCTGCTGATTTTGTACGTTTGCCCACTGACAAAGAAATTAAATGGTAGGTTTATTTGAACAGTGAGAGACAGAATAACAACAAAAAAATCCAGAAAAACGCATGTCAAAAATGTTATAAATTGATTTGCATTTTAATGAGGGAAATAAGTATTTGACCCCCTCTCAATCAGAAAGATTTCTGGCTCCCAGGTGACTAAAAGGGAGTGCTCCTAATCTCAGCTTATTACCTGTATAAAAGACACCTGTCCACAGAAGCAATCAATCAATCAGATTCCAAACTCTCCACCATGGCCAAGACCAAAGAGCTCTCCAAGGATGTCAGGGACAAGATTGTAGACCCACACAAGGCTGGAATGGGCTACAACACCATCGCCAAGCAGCTTGGTGAGAAGGTGACAACAGTTGGTGCGATTATTCGCAAATGGAAGAAACACAAAATAACTGTCAATCTCCCTCGGCCTGGGGCTCCATGCAAGATCTCACCTCGTGGAGTTGCAATGATCATGAGAACGGTGAGGAATCAGCCCAGAACAACACGGGAGGATCTTGTCAATGATCTCAAGGCAGTTGGGACCATAGTCACCAAGAAAACAATTGGTAACACACTACGCCGTGAAGGACTGAAATCCTGCAGTGCCCGCAAGGTCCCCCTGCTCAAGAAAGCACATATACAGGGCCGTCTGAAGTTTGCCAATGAACATCTGAATGATTCAGAGGAGAACTGGGTGAAAGTGTTGTGGTCAGATGAGACCAAAATGGAGCTCTTTGGCATCAACTCAACTCGCCGTGTTTGGAGGAGGAGGAATGCTGCCTATGACCCCAAGAACACTATCCCCCACCGTCAAACATGGAGGTGGAAACATTATGCTTTGGGGGTGTTTTTCTGCTAAGGACAACATCAAAGGGACGATGGACGGGGCCATGTACCGTCAAATCTTGGGTGAGAACCTCCTTCCCTCAGCCAGGGCATTGAAAATGGGTCGTGGATGGGTATTCCAGCATGACAATGACCCAAAACACACGGCCAAGGCAACAAAGGAGTGGCTCAAGAAGAAGCACATTAAGGTCCTGGAGTGGCCTAGCCAGTCTCCAGACCTTAATCCCATAGAAAATCTGTGGAGGGAGCTGTTCGAGTTGCCAAACGTCAGCCTCGAAACCTTAATGACTTGGAGAAGATCTGCAAAGAGGAGTGGGACAAAATCCCTCCTGAGATGTGTGCAAACCTGGTGGCCAACTACAGGAAACGTCTGACCTCTGTGATTGCCAACAAGGGTTTTGCCACCAAGTACTAAGTCATGTTTTGCAGAGGGGTCAAATACTTATTTCCCTCATTAAAATGCAAATCAATTTATAACATTTTTGACATGCGTTTCTCTGGATTTTTTTGTTATTATTCTGTCTCTCACTGTTCAAATAAACCTACCATTAAAATTATAGACTGATCATTACATTTACATTTTAGTCATTTAGCAGACGCTCTTATCCAGAGCGACTTACAGTTAGCGCATACATTAATTTTATCGAACCCACAACCCTGGCGTTGCAAACGCCATGCTCTACCAACTGAGCTACATCCCCTGCCGGCCATTCCCTCCCCTACCCTGGACGACGCTGGGTCAATTGTGCGCCGCCCCATGGGTCTCCCGGTCACGGCCAGCTACAACAGAGCCTGGATTCGAACTCAGGATCATGTCTTTGTCAGTGGGCAAACGTGCAAAATCAGCAGGGGATCAAATACTTTTTTCCCCTAACTGTAAGCACTATAGAATTCATGAAGTAAAAAACAAAACAAAATAAACAACTGAAACACCTGACGCAAACTCACATTTGGTAGATTTACACACAGACCGTGAAGAAAATAAATACTCGCATTGAGGCAAGATTATTCACAATGAGCGAAACACTCACATTGAGAGAATGGGGGCAACAGCATCCAGTGATGCAATGAGGATTCCAATCTCACAGATCCCAGCAGTCATCAAGAGGGCCCAGGTAGGTTCCCCATTGGCTTTACCATGACCAAACACCTAAAGGAGAGAGAGAGAGAGAGAGAGAGAGAGAGAGAGAGAGAGAGAGAGAGAGAGAGAGAGAGAGAGAGAGAGAGAGAGAGAGAGAGAGAGAAAGAGACTAGCTGAAGTGTTTCTGTTGTCCAGATGCAATAGCAAGGACAGAGTCTATAGGACCTTCTTACCTGCAGGAAGGGGACGATCCCATCGCGTGCTATGGCCTGCAACAGGCGAGGGGCGCCGGTGAGACTCTGCAGCCCTGCCCCACAGCAGGAGAAGAAGGAGCCAATCACGATTACCCACGGAGAAGGCCATGCCAGAGTTCCAATCACCAAGTTCTTCTTAACCGAGTCCCCAAATCTGTAGCAGAAACACACACAGTTGAATGTTATACAAACACAGGTACTGTATAGGGTGGAGGTCAGAGACCTGGCCATGTGGTGCCAGGATAACAACCTCTCCCTCAACGTGACCAAGACAAAGGAGATGATTGTGGACTACAGGAAAAAAAAGAGGACTGAGCACGCCCCCATTCTCATCGACGGGGCTGTAGTGGAACAGGTTGAGAGCTTCAAGTTCCTTGGTGTCCACATCACCAACGAACTATCATGGTCCAAACACACCAAGACAGTCGTGAAGAGGGCACGACAAAGCCTATTCCCCCTCAGGAGACTGAAAAGATTTGGCATGGGTCCTCAGATCCTGAAAAAATTCTACAGCTACACCATCAAGAGCATCCTGACTGGTTGCATCACCGCCTGGTATGGCAACTGCTTGGCCTCTGACCGCAAGGCACTACAGAGGGTAGTGCGTACGGCCCAGTACATCACTGGGGCCAAGCTTCCTGCCATCCAGGACCTCTATACCAGGCGGTGTCAGAGGAAGGCCCTCAAAATTGCCAAAGACTCCAGCCACCCTAGTCATAGACTGTTCTCTCTGCTACCGCACGGCAAGCGGTACCGGAGTGCCAAGTCTAGGTCCAAAAGACTTCTCAACAGCTTCTACCCCCAAGCCATAAGACTCCTGAACAGCTAATCATGGCTACCCGGACTATTTGCACTGCCCCCCACCCCATCTTTTTACGCTGCTGCTACTCTGTTAATTATTTATGCATAGTCACTTTAACTCTACCCACATGTACATATTACTTCAACTACCTCAACTAGCCGGTGCCCCCGCACATTGACTCTGCACCGGTACCCCCCTGTATATATAGCCTCCCTACTGTTATTTTATTTTACTTCTGCTCTTTTATTCAACAATTTTTTTGTTGTTGTTTTATTTAACTTTGTTATAAAAAAATTAATGCACTGTTGGTTAAGGGCTGTAAGTAAGCATTTCACTGTAATGTCTGCACCTGTTGTATTTGGCGCATGTGGCCAATAAAATTTGATTTGATTTGATATTGTACAGAACAGAACTAGACTGAAAGAAAGACTGTTTGAGACAAATTGAGAGACATAAATCTGAGCACATACTGTACACATCATGAAAAACCCATGTAATAAGCTTAGGCTGATTGGGACAGAACAGCTAAACACCCTACATCATGACATTGAACTTATTGGCACACAATGTTCTCTTTACAACGCTGTCCGTTTACGTGCAGTCTTTCCTTCTAAATGCGCAACAAGGGGCTATCTGTATGAATGACACAAATAGATATTTGATATAGAAATGATACAGAGCAGTGAAGGCTTCCGCATCAAAGTTACATAATGACATAACAGCTATTGACATGTTGTAAATAATAATAGTACTTACTTGGAATACTAACTGTGGAATAATAATAGATGTACAGTGGCTTGCGAAAGTATTCACCCCCCTTGGCATTTTTACTATTTTCTTGCCTTACAACCTGGAATTAAAATTGTTTTTTGGGGGGGTTGTTTCATTTGATTTAAACAACATGCCTACCACTTTGAAGATGCAAATTATTTGTTATTGTGAAACAAACAAGAAATAAGACAAAAAAACAGAAAACTTGAGCGTGCATAATTATTCACCCCCTCTGATTTATGCCCTCCTTGCCTGGTCTGTGAGTTTTGGTGGGCGGCCCTCTCTTGGTAGGTTTGTTGTGGTGCCATATTCTTTCCATTTTTTAATAATGGATTTAATGGTGCTCCTTGGGATGTTCAAAGTTTTGGATATTTTTTTATAACCCAACCCTGATCTGTACTTCTCCACAACTTTGTCCCTGACCTGTTTAGAGAGCTCCTTGGTCTTCATGGTGCCGCTTCCTTGGTGGTGCCTCTTGCTTAGTGTTGTTGCAGACTCTGTGACTTCTGAAGGTAATTGGTTGCACCAGATCTTATTTAGGGGCTTCATAGCAAAAGGGGGTGAATACATATGCACGCACCACTTTTCCATTTTTTTGTTTTTACACTTTTTTGAAACAAGTAATTTTTTTCATTCCACTTCACCAATTTGGACTATTTTGTGTATTTCCATTACATTAAATGCAAATAAAAATCCATTTAAATTACAGGTTGTAATGCAACAAAATAGGGAAAAACAACAAGGGGGATGAATACTTTTGCAAGGCACTGTATTTTATATAGCACTTTTCATTATAAAGATAATGCTTAAATAGTACTTACTTGTCTCTCAAAACGACACCCTCGATACAGGCACCAAATAGGACCACACAGGTCATGTCTGGGAGTTGTGTTTAAGATAGAAATAGTGCTGTATCACAGATCATACATGGACACACACCACACACAAACACACCACACCGGTTTCCCCAAGGATACAAATAAAAGAAGTAGTTGCTATGGCCAGGATGGTGCCGATGGGAATCGATCTCTGGGCATCTCTCAGGTCTCCAGATCTGTTGGAGCCCGCCATGATTCCTGTGACAGAAACACACACATACAGTGGGGGAAAAAAGTATTTAGTCAGCCACCAATTGTTCAAGTTCTCCCACTTAAAAAGATGAGAGAGGCCTGTAATTTTCATCATAGGTACACGTCAACTATGACAGACAAAATGAGGAGGAAAAAAATCCAGAAAATCACATTGTAGGATTTTTAATGAATTTATTTGCAAATTATGGTGGAAAATAAGTATTTGGTCACCTACAAACAAGCAAAATGTCTGCCTCTCACAGACCTGTAACTTCTTCTTTAAGAGGCTCCTCTGTCCTCCACTCGTTACCTGTATTAATGGCACCTGTTTGAACTTGTTATCAGTATAAAAGACACCTGTCCACAACCTCAAACAGTCACACTCCAAACTCCACTATGGCCAAGACCAAAGAGCTGTCAAAGGACACCAGAAACAAAATTGTAGACCTGCACCAGGCTGGGCAGACTGAATCTGCAACAGTTAAGCAGCTTGGTTTGAAGAAATCAACTGTGGGAGCAATTATTAGGAAATAGAAGACATACAAGACCACTGATAATCTCCCTCGATCTTGGGCTCCACGCAAGATCTCACCCCGTGGGGTCAAAATGATCACAAGAACGGTGAGCAAAAATCCCAGAACCACACGGGGGGACCTAGTGAATGACCTGCAGAGAGCTGGGACCAAAGTAACAAAGCCTACCATCAGTAACACACTACGCCGCCAGGGACTCAAATCCTGCAGTGCCAGACGTGTCCCCCTGCTTAAGCCAGTACATGTCCAGGCCCGTCTGAAGTTTGCTAGAGTGCATTTGGATGATCCAGAAGAGGATTGGGAGAATGTCATATGGTCAGATGAAACCAAAATAGAACTTTTTGGTAAAAACTCAACCCATCGTGTTTGGAGGACAAAGAATGATGAGTTGCATCCAAAGAACACCATACCTACTGTGAAGCATGGGGGTGGAAACATCATGCTTTGGGGCTGTTTTTCTGCAAAAGGGACCAGGACGACTGATCCGTGTAAAGGAAAGAATGAATGGGGCCATGTATCGTGAGATTTTGAGTGAAAACCTCCTTCCATCAGCAAGGGCATTGAAGATGAAACGTGGCTGGGTCTTTCAGCATGACAATGATCCCAAACACACCGCCCGGGCAACGAAAGAGTGGCTTCGTAAGAAGCATTTCAAGGTCCTGGAGTGGCCTAGCCAGTCTCCAGACCTTAATCCCATAGAAAATATTTGGAGGGAGTTGAAAGTCTGTGTTGCCCAGCGACAGCCCCAAAACATCACTGCTCTAGAGGAGATCTGCATGGAGGAATGGGCCAAAATACCAGCAACAGTGTGTGAAAACCTTGTGAAGACTTACAGAAAACGTTTGACCTGTGTCATTGCCAACAAAGGGTATATAACAAAGTATTGAGAAACTTTTGTTATTGACCAAATACTTATTTTCCACCATAATTTGCAAATAAATTCATTAAAAATCCTACAATGTGATTTTCTGGATTTTTTTTTCTCATTTTGTCTGTCATAGTTGACGTGTACCTATGATGAAAATTACAGGCCTCATCTTTTTAAGTGGGAGAACTTGCACAATTGGTGGCTGACTAAATACTTTTTTCCCCACTGTACAGAAGTTGAAATTCAGGAAATCACCATCATACATGAAGCAGAAAACACCATAACAGAAAATACATAGTTCTTCCAAACCGTAAGTTACAGTAGCACCCCTACATTCTGCTTGAGGGTGACAATCAATAAATAATGTAATATTATGGTAGCTACATTATGTCTATGGTGCCAATATGGCCGATATACCAACCTGTGACAGAGGGGAAGTAGATTCCCACCAGCAGAGTGAAGAAGGTTGAGATGTCATTGAAGATGTAAGGCTTGTAGATATCTCTGGAGTTATCCTGGGCTGGGACAGACGACAGATTCTTCTTCTCTACCAACATCCCACTCGGCCCGTAGTCACCCCACATGTTGTCTAAGGGGGACACAGAGGAGTCACATTATAGTAGACTATAAACTGTTTATATCCAAATGTTTTGTCATTAGCCATTTAAACATTTGTATTATGCAATAACACATGTATTCCAATTGAGAAATAACACAAAAAAAGATAGAACTATTTTGACTTCCTAATTCAAACAACAGGTTGAGAAGACAAACCTGGAATTTGTATAAGGATCCCCATTAGCCACTGCCAAGGCAGCAGCTACGGTTGCTGGGGTCCAAACAAGATTAAGGCAACTACATCACCATTTAAAAAATACACTGCTCAAAAAAATAAAGGGAACACTTAAACAACACAATGTAACTCCAAGTCAATCACACTTCTGTGAAATCAAACTGTCCACTTAGGAAGCAACACTGATTGACAATACATTTCACATGCTGTTGTGCAAATGGAATAGACAACAGGTGGAAATTATAGGCAATTAGCAAGACACCCCCAATAAAGGACTGGTTTTGCAGGTGGTGACCACAGACCACTTCTCAGTTCCTATGCTTCCTGGCTGATGTTTTGGTCACTTTTGAATGCTGGCGGTGCTTTCACTCTAGTGGTAGCATGAGACGGAGTCTACATCCCACACAAGTGGCTCAGGTAGTGCAGCTCATCCAGGATGGCACATCAATGCGAGCTGTGGCAAGAAGGTTTGCTGTGTCTGTCAGCGTAGTGTCCAGAGCATGGAGGCGCTACCAGGAGACAGGCCAGTACATCAGGAGACGTGGAGGAGGCCGTAGGAGGGAAACAACCCAGCAGCAGGACTGCTACCTCCGCCTTTGTGCAAGGAGGAGCAGGAGGAGAACTGCCAGAGCCCTGCAAAATGACCTCCAGCAGGCCACAAATGTGCATGTGTCTGCTCAAACGGTCAGAAACAGACTCCATGAGGGTGGTATGAGGGCCCGACGTCCACAGGTGGGGGTTGTGTTTACAGCCCAACACCGTGCAGGACGTTTGGCATTTGCCAGAGAACACCAAGATTGGCAAATTCGCCACTGGCGCCCTGTGCTCTTCACAGATCAAAGCAGGTTCACACTGAGCACATGTGACAGACGTGACTGTCTGGAGACGCCGTGGAGAACGTTCTGCTGCCTGCAACATCCTCCAGCATGACCGGTTTGGCGGTGGGTCAGTCATGGTGTGGGGTGGCATTTATTTTGGGGGCCGCACAGCCCTCCATGTGCTCGCCAGAGGAAGCCTGACTGCCATTAGGTACCGAGATGAGATCCTCATCCTCGAATTGCCAAACGTCAGCCTCGAAACCTTAATGACTTGGAGAAGATCTGCAAGTGGGACAAAATCCCTCCTGAGATGTGTGCAAACCTGGTGGCCAACTACAAGAAACGTCTGACCTCTGTGATTTTTTGCCACCAAGTACTAAGTCATGTTTTGCAGAGGGGTCAAATACTTATTTCCCTCATTAAAATGCAAATCTATTTATAACATTTTTGACATGCGTTTTTCTGGAATTTTTTGTTGTTATTCTGTCTCTCACTGTTCAAATAAACCTACCATTCAAATTATAGACTGATCATGTCTTTGTCAGTGGGCAAACGTACAAAATCAGCAGGGGATCAAATACTTTTTTCCCCTCACTGTAACACATTATTACACCACTACTCTACCACTAAATATCTACAATACAACAAGTATAATACCACAATGCAACAATATTATAACATTACAATGTACGTTTGTTAGCGTGTGTGTGTGCCTGTGTGTGTGTGTCTCTTCCCAGTCTGCGTTGTTCATGATAATACTTTGATAAGTTATGATATGACCATGGTAAGTGAGTAACTAGTAGTAAGAATGTAGTAGGCCTGGTAACATTTCTACTGTGTTGGTCTTCACCAAGCCTGTCCAGTGTAGTAATGTTCCCCAGACAGTGGGTTGTGGCTGACCTTTGATGACCCCGCTGAGCAGGCCTGGGATGCCCTGGATCTCAGTCACGTTGTTCAGGGTAAAATATTCATCACAGGTAGCGTTGAGGTGGGGGCTGCCACAGAACAGCTCCCACAGCTTGGTGGTATACGTCACGTTCTTGATCACCTCAGTCTTCAAACACTTCTCAAAGTTGTGGTTCTGCAAGGAACGGTTCCCCAGGAGACAGATTCTGTAGGAAACATACAAATATCCATAAGGAGATTTTCTTGTGTAAAGAAAATATAATATTTTCCTTTTGGCCACTGTAACCGCTGCATAAAAGAGTCTATTAATATGTGTCTCTCTGATATCAGCCCCATAAGATCAGATGACTGGTCATATACAGTGTGCATATTACTCTGACTAGACAAACACAGGCACAAGCATTTCCTATGCCAATAGACTAACTATAACTCATAAATCGAACTCACGGGAAGTCTGGTCGTTCTATGACGGTCTTGATGACTCCGGCGTAGATAGCCATGATGGAGAGCACCACACAGGTCAGGAAGACCAGGGCCAGCTTGTTGACATATCTGACCCCCACAAACACCACTAGAGCCATAAGTGCCAGACAGCAGGTCCCGTACACACGCATGTTATTCAGCATGGCTTCCGTCTCGTCCTCCTTCTTCTCTGCCACAAACACTGCATTGTTCGGCACGATGTACGTCTGGAACAAGAATAGGAGACAGCTAGGACACTAACTTCATGAAACATTGTTTGGGCCTGACCATGTGACATGTTCAGGAAAAACTCTGGGCCATTGTTATAGGCTATAACAAGGTATCAACTTCTGGAAGAGTCATGCGGTCATTAAAAACGCCTGGCTCGAAACATTGTGTACATCCTACAGTATATCATGACCAGGCATTCTGTTCCATCCTTACCAGTAGGATTTCAATAGTACCCAGAATGTACATGGAGCCAGCGAACGTTGTGCCAAGGTAGAAGCACAAGCCCACAGCCCCACCAAACTCTGGTCCCAAAGACCTGGAGATCATGTAGTAGGAGCCTCCGGCTGCATGGGGAAAGAGAACAGATCCAGGTAAAACCACCAAAATAAACCACCAAGGTAAAATATTGACAGTACTATAGTGTTAAATAACCATGTCTCCATAAAATCACAGGTTGAGGTTTCTTATTCAAGGTGAAAATAAGTTGAACTGGCATTACCTGGCACTACACCATTTGTTGCAATAGCGCTCATTGATATCGCTGTCAGCATGGTCTGTAAGGGAGGAAAAAATACAAAATACTAGCATTGTTGGGTGTATGGATACAATTTCCTCAGGGAGTGAAAAATGAGATGGCTAAGATAGACAGAGAATACTACAGTATAGTACAACTCCCCAAAAGAAAGGAAAGTAAAGTGCCTCCCGAGTGGCGCAGTGGTCTAAGGCACTGCATCGCAGTGCTAGCTGTGCCACTAGAGATCCTGGTTAGAGCTCTGTCGTAGCCGGCCGCGACCGGGAGACCCATGGGGTGGCGCACAATTGGCCCAGCGCCGTCCAGGGTAGGGGAGGGTTTGGCACGCTAACTCGGTCGCCAGGTGTACGGTGTTTCCTCCGGCACATTGGTGCGGCTGGCTTCCGGGTTAAGTGGGCACTGTGTCAAGAAGCAGTGCGGCTAGGTTGGGTTGTGTTTCGGAGGACGCACGACTCTCGACCTTCGCCTCTCCCGTGTCCGTACGGGAGTTGCAGCGATGGGACAAGACTGTAACTACCAATTGGATACCACGAAATTGGGGAGAAAAAAAGGGGGGTAAACTCCCCCACCCCCAATAAAGAAGAAAAAAAAGAAAGGAAAGTAAATACCGTATTTTCCGCACTATAAGGCGCACCGGAGTATAAGCCGCAGCAGCTAAATTGAATGATATTGAATGATGTGTACATATATAAGCCGCACTGGACTATAAGCCGCAGGTGTTTTAATGTTTAATTACCATATGTAAGGGTTCGTGCACAGAGGGGATTGTCGGGAAAGAGACAAACTGTCTCGCTCTCGTAATGTCTGTCTGTCTTGCTCTCGTTCTGTCTCTCGTTCTGTCTCTCGTACCACTCTCGGTTCCACGCGCTACCCGTCTCACTCTTTTCCGGCCTCCAGCTTTTCCTGCTGGAGCCCGCCGCTTAAAGGTGGGGGGCGCGGACCGGTCATAGAGCCCATAGAGTTAAAGTTGGTGGACTGTAACCTGTAAAATCCATAGATTTAGGAGGTCTTCTAGTGGCCGTTAGCTGTAAAAATCCATAGATTAGCCGCACCGTTATATAAGCCGCAGGGTCGAAAAATGGGAAAAAGGCGCGGTTTATAGTCCGAGAATTACGGTAGTCAAAAGGGAGGAAAGTAAATAGTCATACTAGATGTATTGTAGACCTATATTACTCACACCTTAGTACTCTTACATAGTTCTATTGAAAAGTACTCACACAGGTGCAGCACATGACGACAATAGCGAAGGACTCCATGATGCCAGCGGTGCCAACGATCCAGGTAAGACGCAGGAAGAGGATGACTCCCAGGAGGTTCTGCATGCAGGGCAGGTACACACCGATGAATGTGCCCATCTGAGGACTCTAGAGGTGCCAATGTAGAGGGCCAGGGAAGAGGAGATAGGATTACCATGAGTCAGGTTATGGTACAGTAGGGCCTTGTAAGGTATACTGTAACGCCGCAATAAAGAGTACAATACAATATAATATTGTACAATCCTGTATTTTATTTAATTTTTATTTATTTTTCATTTATTGAATATTAAAACATACAATCTACCTGTAGTGAAGCCGCTCAACATTTACATTACATTCAGTCATCTAACAGAGCGGCCCACAGAAGCAACCAGGGTCAACACCCTACCCAAGGGCACGTTCACAGATCTCCCACCAAGTCAAAACAGGGACCCAAACCAGCGACCTATCGGCTCGATTGAGCAGACCTTCCCATACAATTCATAACTCTACCATTCCAATATCATTTAAAAACAAAATACCCTTTTTCAAATATATTTTCCATAAATACAGGTATTTTCTCAACCGGCACATTTGAGTTCAACCATAATATTTATTGTCATATTTATTCTATCTTTTCAGGGGGATGAAATTGGTATTGTAACCAGCTCTGCAATGCTTGTTTGAAAAAGAGAGATACTTTGAAAAAGGTTTTATTTAAAAAAAATGGAAATTAGACATGGCAATCTGCACAAAGGCAAAAAGGCCATTTTTTAATAATGGATAAGCTTTTCTTAGTAATCTAAGTAAAAAGTTTCAGGAGTAGCTAGCGCCATAAGTAAGTGAGTAAAATGAGATATGACTAAGGAGTTAATCAGTGTAATTCTTCCATAAATAGACCGGTATTTACCTCTCCATGGTTGCAGGATCTTGTCTATTTCTACTAGTTACCTATTGAAATTAATGTTTTAATACGTAATATGTTACACTTACCATAATTAGGTTTTAGCCCAGAGAGTCCAGAAGTGTTACCTTCAATGAGATATTGCAGGGATCTAGCTTGCGGACTTAATATAAAACTTGAGTCGTCGGCATACACGGTCACCTTTGTTTTTAAGCCTTGGATTTCTAATCCTCTAATGTTGTTATTTGATCTGATTTTAATAGTTAGCATTTTGATGGCCATAACGAATAGATATGGTGACAGCAGACACCCTTGTTTAACTCCTCTTGACAATTCAAAACTGTCTGAGAAGTGGCCACTATTTACTATTTTACACCTGGGGTTGCTATACATTACTTTTACCCATTGAATAAGAGTCTCACTGAAATTGAAGAAAATCCAGGCATTTATACAGTGCATTCGGAAAGTATTTCCCGAGCTCTTCAATTTTTCCACATTTTGTTATATTACAGCCTTATTATAAAATTTATAAAATTGTTTTTTTCCCCTAACCAATCTCCACACAATACCCCAACTTGACAAAGCAAAAACAGGTTTTTAGAAATGTTAGCAAATGTATTAAAAAGAAAAAACTGAAATACCTTATAAGTATTCAGACCCTTTGCTATGAGACTCGAAATTGAGCTCAGGTGCATCCTGTTTCCATTGATTATCCTTGAGATATTTATACAACTTGATTGGAGTCCACCTGTGGTAGATTCAATTGATTGAACATAATTTGGAAAGGCACACACCTTCTATATAAGGTCCCACAGTTGACAGTGCATGTCAGAGCAAAAAACAAGCTATGAGGTCGAAGGAATTGTCCGTAGAGCTCCGAGACAGGATTGTGTCAAGGCACAGATCTGGGGAAGGGTACCAAAAAAGTTATGCAGCATTGAAGGTCCCCAAGAACACAGTGGCCTCCATCATTTTTAAATGGAAGAAGTTTGGAACCACCAAGACTCTTCCTAGAGCTGGCCGCCCGGCCAAACTGAGCAATCGGGAGACAAGGGCATTGGTCAGGGAGGTGACCAAGAACCCAAATTGTCACTCTGAAAGAGCTCCAGAGTTCCTCTGGGGAGATGGGAGAACCTTCCAGAAAGACTACCATCTCTGCAGCACTCCAACAATCAGGCCTTTATGGTAGAGTGGCCAGACGGAAGCCACTCTTCAATAAAAGGCACATGACAGTCCGCTTTGAGTTTGCCAAAAGGCACCTAAAGGACTCTCAGACCATGAGAAACAAGATTATCTGGTCTGATGAAACCAAGATTGAACTCTTTGGCCTGAATACCAAGCGTCACGTCTGGAGGAAACCTGGCACCATCCCTACCGTGAAGCATGGTGGTGGCAGCATCATGCTTTGGGATGTTTTTCAGTGGCAGAGAATAGTCAGGATCAAGGGAAGAGAAAGATCATTGAAGGAAAGATGCTCCAGAGCACTCAGGACCTCAGACTGGGGTGGAGGTTCACCTTCTAAAAGGACAACAACCCTAAGCACACAGCCAAGACAACGCAGGAATGGCATCGGGACAAGTCTCTGAATGTCCTTGAGTGGCCCAGCCAGAGCCCAGACTTGAACCCACTCGAACATCTCTGGAGAGACCTGAAAATAGCTGTGCAGGGATGCTCCCCATACAACCTGCCAGAGCTTGAGAGGATCTGCAGAGAAGAATGGGAGAAACTCGCCAAATACATGTGCCCCAAGCTTGTAGCGTCATACCCAAGAAGCCTCGAGGATGTAATCACTGCCAAAAGGTCCTTCTCCGTGGCCGACGTGAGTAAGACATTTAAGCATGTTAACCCCCGCAAGGCTGCCGGCCCAGACAGCATCCCTAGCCGCGTCCTCAGAGCATGCGCAGACCAGCTGGCTGGTGTGTTTACAGACATATTCAATCTCTCCCTATCCCAGTCTGCTGTCCCCGCATGCTTCAAGATGGCCACCATTGTTCAAGTACCCAAGAAAGCAAAAGGGACTGGACTAAATGACTATCGTCCCGTAGCACTCACCTCTGTCATCATGAAGTGCTTTGAGAGACTAGTCAAGGATCATCTTTTTTTTTGTCATATCACCTCTACCTTACCGGTCACCCTAGACCCACTTCAATTTGCTTACCGCCCCAATAGATCCACAGACGATGCAATCGCCATCACACTGCACACTGTCCTATCCCACCTGGACAAGAGGAATACAAACAGTGGGGAGAACAAGTATTTGATACACTGCCGATTTTGCAGGTTTTCCTACTTACAAAGCATGTAGAGGTCTGTAATTTTTATCATAGGTACACTTCAACTGTGAGAGACGGAATCTAAAACAAAAATCCAGAAAATCACATTGTATGATTTTTAAGTAATTAATTTGCATTTTATTGCATGACATAAGTATTTGATACATCAGAAAAGCAGAACTTAATATTTGGTACAGAAACCTTTGTTTGCAATTACAGAGATCATAAGTTTCCTGTAGGTCTTGACCAGGTTTGCACACACTGCAGCAGGGATTTTGGCCCACTCCTCCATACAGACCTTCTCCAGATCCTTCAGGTTTCGGGGCTGTCGCTGGGCAATGCGGACTTTCAGCAAGATTTTCTAATGGGTTCAGGCCTGGAGACTGGCTAGGCCACTCCAGGACCTTGAGATGCTTCTTACGGAGCCACTCCTTAGTTGCCCTGGCTGTGTGTTTCGGGTCGTTGTCATGCTGGAAAACCCAGCCACGACCCATCTTCAATGCTCTTACTGAGGGAAGGAGGTTGTTGGCCAAGATCTCGCGATACATGGCCCCATCCATCCTCCCCTCAATACGGTGCAGTCGTCCTGTCCCCTTTGCAGAAAAGCATCCATTATGTTTCCACCACCATGCTTCACGGTTGGGATGGTGTTCTTGGGGTTGTACTCATCCTTCTTCTTCCTCCAAACACGGCGAGTGGAGTTTAGACCAAAAAGCTATATTTTTGTCTCATCAGACCACATGACCTTCTCCCATTCCTCCTCTGGATCATCCAGATGGTCATTGGCAAACTTCAGACGGGCCTGGACATGCGCTGGCTTGAGCAGGGGGACATTGCGTGCGCTGCAGGATTTTAATCCATGACGGCGTAGTGTGTTACTAATGGTTTTCTTTGAGACTGTGGTCCCAGCTCTCTTCAGGTCATTGACCAGGTCCTGCCGTGTAGTTCTGGGCTGATCCCTCACCTTCCTCATGATCATTGATACCCCACGAGGTGAGATCTTGCATGGAGCCCCAGACCGAGGGTGATTGACCGTCATCTTGAACTTCTTCCATTTTCTACTAATTGCGCCAACAGTTGTTGCCTTCTCACCAAGCTGCTTGCCTATTGTCCTGTAGCCCATCCCAGCCTTGTGCAGGTCTACAATTTTATCCCTGATGTCCTTACACAGCTCTCTGGTCTTGGCCATTGTGGAGAGGTTGGAGTCTGTTTGATTGAGTGTGTGGACAGGTGTCTTTTATACAGGCAACGAGTTCAAACAGGTGCAGTTAATACAGGTAATGAGTGGAGAACAGGAGGGCTTCTTTTAAAAAAACTAACAGGTCTGTGAGAGCCGGAATTCTTACTGGTTGGTAGGTGATCCAATACTTATGTCATGCAATAAAATGCAAATTATTTACTTAAAAATCATACAATGTGATTTTCTGGATTTTTGTTTTAGATTCCGTCTCTCAGTTGAAGTGTACCTATGATAAAATACAGACCTCTACATGCTTTGTAAGTAGGAAAACCTGCAAAATCGGCAGTGTATCAAATACTTGTTCTCCCCACTGTATGTAAGAATGCTGTTCATTGACTATAACTCAGCATTCAACACCATAGTACCCTCCAAGCTCATCATTAAGCTGGAGGCCCTGGGTCTGAACCCCACCCTGTGCAACTGGGTCCTGGACCTCCTGACATGCCGCCCCCAGGTGGTGAAGGTAGGAAACAACATCTCCACTTCACTGATCCTCAACACTGGGGCCCCTCAAGGGTGCATGCTCAGCCCCCTCCTGTACTCCCTGTTCACCCATGACTGCGTGGCCAAGCACGCCTCCAACTCAAATCATCAAGTTTGCAGACGACACAACAGTAGTAGGCTTGATTACCAACAATGACGAGACAGCCTACAGGGAGGAGGTGAGGGCTCTGGGAGTGTGGCGCCAGGAAAATAACCTCTCACTCAATGTCAACAAAACAAAGGAGATGATCGTGGACTTAAGGAAACAGCAGAGGGTGCACCCCCCTATCCACATCGACGGGACAGCAGTGGAGAAGGTAGAATGCTTCAAGTTCCTTGGCGTACACATCACTGACAAACTGAATTGATTCACCCACACAGACAGTGTGGTGAAGAAGATGCAACAGAGACTCTTCAACCTCAGGAGGCTGAAGAAATTTGGCTTGGCACTTAAAACCCACAAACTTTTACAGATGCACAATTAAGAGCATCCTGTTGGGCTGCATCACCACCTGGTACGGCAACTGCACCACCCGCAACCGCAGGGCTCTCCAGAGAGTGGTGCGGTCTGCCGAATACATTACTGGGGGCAAACTACCCGCCCTCCAGGACACCTACAGCACCCGATGTCACAGGAAGGCCAAAAAGATCATCAAGGAGATCAACTACCTGAGCCACTGCCTGTTCACCCCGCTATCATCCAGAAGGCAAGGTCAGTACAGGTGCATCAAAGCGGGGACCGAGAGACTGAAAAACAGCTTCTATCTCAAGGCCATCAGACTGTTAAATAGCCATCACTAGCACATTAGAGGCTGCTGCTGCCTATTGAAATCACTGACCACTTTAAGAAATGGAACACTAGTCACTTTAATAATGTTTACATATCTTGCATTAGTCATCTCATATGTATATACTGCATTCTATAATATTCTACTGTATTTTAGTCCATGCCGCTCTGTCATTGCTCGTCCATATATGTATATATTCATAATTCCATTCCTTACTTAGATTTGTGTGCATTGGGTATATGTTGTGAAGTTGTTAGATATTACTTTTTAGATATTACTGCACTGTCGGAGCTAGAAGCACAAGCATTTCGCTACACCCGCAATAACATCTGCTAAACACGTGTATCTGACAAATAACATTTGATTTGAAAGTACTGAGTAAAGGGTCTGAATACTTATGCAAATGTGATATTTCCGTTTTTTATATATATACATTTGCACACACACAAAATGGGGTATTGTGTGTAGATTTGGTGAAACAACAATTTAATCAATTTTAGAATAAGGCTGTAACGTAACAAAATGTGGAAAAAGTCAAGGGGTCTGAATATTTTACGAATGCAATGTATATAAAATCCAGTCTTACTTTATCAAAGTCCTTTTAAAAATCTGCTATAAATAGCAGGCCTGGTTTCTTAGATGTTTCATGTTGTTCTATTATTTCTACTAGTTGTCGTATATTATCTCCAATGTATCATCCATGTAAAAAACCTGTCTGATCAGGATAAACAATACCCGGTAAAACCTTTTTAATTCTGAGTGCTATATATTTCACTAGTATTTTTGCATCACAACATTGACGTGTAAGAGGCCTCCAGTTTTTTAGATGGACTGGATCTTTAGATTTGCCATCTGGGTCTTGTTTTAATAATAGTAAAATCAGAACTTTCTACTGAGTACCTGACAGACTACCATTTCTATAGTAGATAAAACATGCTAATAATGGAGCTTTGAGTATATAAAAAAGGCTTGATATACCTCTACCCGTTTAACTTCAAGCCCTGGGTTTTTTCCAGACTGATAGAATTCAGTCTGAAAAAGTTATTCCTCTGTAAAACTTCTGCTTAAAATATTTAGCTTCCTCTTTTAAAATATAATTCAGAGAATCATAGCTGACTCCGTCTTTAGTAACGGGTTTCTGCAAATTCATTTTGGCAGCATTCCTGTGTTGGAGATTCAGGAAGAATTTGTTGCATTTTTCTCCATATTCCATCCAGTTTGCTTTATTTTCGTAATAGATTACATTAGATCATCCTTGAATAAGTTCCTCCAGTTCTTTTTGTTTTCCTCTAACTTGTTATTCGTGTCTCTGTAGTACCGTTTTTATTGCTATCTACCTGTACTATTAGTTTGTGTATTTCCCTTGTTAGTCTTGTCTCTTTAGACAGAAACTGTTTGTTTTTTTACTGATGAATATTGAATGACCTCTGAAGGTACATTTAAAGGTATCCCAAACAATAAGGGGATTTGCTTAAACCTATATTGCACTGGAAAAATTCAGTTAAGAATTATTTGACTTAGTTAAGAATAAATTCTCCTCCAGTAGACTTGGATAAAATGTCCAATATCTCCGTCCACGTGGAAATTCTGTAAGAGTCATGTGAAGGCCAATTAGATGATGGCCCGATTGCATTCTGTCTCCTGTCAATACTTTTTAACCTTCGAAAGTAGTCAAGACGACTAGCTTGATTAAATCTCCTGTACAATACATTTTACAGCTGAGATTACAAGGTCAATTGGCATTATCCGGCAGATTATTTTTAGTCTACACATGTAATGTGGGCAAAAAGAGCTGACAAACTTAGAGCCGTACACTATTTGGTAAATATTTATTTTATAATTGGCTCATTAGCAACCATCAAACCATCTCAGTTGGAACGCGGTCACTGGCAGCATAAAAAACACAATGGTGACGTCAATGGTGTGAGGTCAGCTGCTTAACTGTGCCCTGTAGTGATACGATTCAAACCCAGTTTCAGGAAACCCCATCATTTAGCTAGGTTACTCATTACACTAAACGTATACAATACCGTCACATGCAAACCATACCACCCCAATCCCCCTACAACAATTCTCACCACACAAGTTGTTTTGTTTTAAGCCTGTTCCATCCCCCATCCATCTTCTTGTGTTTGTAAGTGAAGTTTTACAAATATTGTCTGATAACTTTATGTAAACGCAACTGACAAATTGATTGCAGAATAAATGTGCGTCACAGTTTGGAATTTAGAACTTCAATAATTCAATTTCTGGGGTCTATGGAGAGAGTGGACATAGGATTAAGTTTGCACTGGCATGCATTTCAGACAGTGAGTGGACAGATTTATTGCTCAAATACATTGCAATGTCCTTTCTGCATTTAAGAAAACATAAGAAGTAAATCCTTCCTTAATCTCTTGTGGACAGTCTAAGTAAACATCACTGGTACAAATTACGCAACATTTTAGTCCTGGGTTAACTGAGATTAATCCTTCCTCGGTGCTCAGCCCATTGTCAGCATGACCCCTTCATTCTCACATATAATAACAGTAAAGCATTTTAAGTTGAAAACATGACGTTGAGATCCTTGCAGTCCTCCAGAGAAATCAACAGAACGAGTCAGTAAAATAATACTATATCGTTTCTGTTTGCATGTAATACAGCTCGGAAAGCAGGACGATCCAAATATAACACCCAAACACAATGCTACACAGTGTACAGTAACAGGCTACCTTTACAATGATCTGTTTTGACCTCATCACAGCCATTCAATCCATGCCCTGATCACCACAGGATAAATTAACAATTTCAGTGTTATCCACCGATTGCTGACACAGGCGCCCCCCCCCCTGTATGCCCCACAAAGTTACAACGCCCCCTACTCTTTTGAGATCAGAGAACCCTCCCAAACACACCTACAATAACATCAACAGTGCCCCCCCCCCACCCAAAAAAAGCAGCCACTGCATAAATACAGTACAGTACATACCATATATCCCATAAGACAACACAGCCCTCTCTCAATACTGCTGTTGGTTCTCATGTACGCCTTTTTACCAGTGTCAATGTGGCCCTTGTTCATAGACCATTCACAACCTGGAGTGGCATCTTTACGATCCACTCTTTGTCTCCACAACCTCCCTCCCCAAGCCAATCAGATCTCCAGCAAGGAGGTGTGCTGGAGTAATTGTCAGGGGACAGAGGCATGGTTTCTGTGGCCTTGCGGTGGTGCTCTGACGCTAAAGAGCAACAGTAGGGGTATTTCTTTGGTTGGTATTGGTAGCAACAGCTAAAAGGATGTGAAGGCAGATATAAAAGAAGTTTGCTCGAGGCCTGGCATCAGTTGTACCAAAAAGAAGCCTGAGAGAACCCAGCCTGTGGTCACAAGAATGCTGCATTATATTCTCAAATTCTCACTCTGTTCTCAGAGGAGCTGCTGCACAGCCATCACACTCACCAGCCAAGGTTGGTTTGCACGATAATAATAAAGCTTTTTTTCTGATACAACAACAATTTTCTTGTCAAGTGGATTGAGAGTTAATACAATGTCTGTCTTCTACTGAACCACTGGGATGACTTCTCAGTAATGCACAAAGGTCATACTGTACCTTGACTCTAATCTTTGTGACCCCCTCCTCATTCTCGTACTCCTCGTGCTCAGTGACCCCCTGGGTGAGGTTGGTGTAGTTGGCCAGCTTGTTGAGGAGAGAGGACACCATGGGGTTGCTCTCAATCTCTTCCTGTCAATAAGGACACAACGACATTGAAATCGAGACACCATGGCATTGAAGACATCCTAGTATAAAATAAACAAATGCAACACGTTTGGATGATATGTAGTCTACAACATAATCCAGGTAAGCATTTAGCTCCCACTTTAGGTTAAGTGGCATAAAACCTGTGGTAATTACAGTGAGGGAAAAAAGTATTTGATCCCCTGCTGATTTTGTACGTTTGCCCACTGACAAAGAAATGATCAGTCTATAATTTTAATGGTAGGTTTATTTGAACAGTGAAAGACAGAATATCAACAAAAAAATCCAGAAAAACGCATGTCAAAAATGTTATAAATTGATTTGCATTTTAATGAGGGAAATAAGTATTTGACCCCTCTGCAAAACATGACCTTGTACTTGGTGGCAAAACCCTTGTTGGCAATCACAGAGGTCAGACGTTTCCTGTAGTTGGCCACCAGGTTTGCACACATCTCAGGAGGGATTTTGTCCCACTCCTCTTTGCAGATCTTCTCCAAGACATTAAGGTTTCGAGGCTGATGTTTGGCAACTCGAACCTTCAGCTCCCTCCACAGATTTTCTATGGGAATAAGGTCTAGAGACTGGCTAGGCCACTCCAGGACCTTAATGTGCTTCTTCTTGAGCCACTCCTTTGTTGCCTTGGCCGTGTGTTTTGGGTCATTGTCATGCTGGAATACCCATATACGACCCATTTTCAATGCCCTGGCTGAGGGAAGGAGGTTCTCACCCAAGATTTGACGGTACATGGCCCTGTCCATCGTCCCTTTGATGCGGTGAAGTTGTCCTGTCCTCTTAGCAGAAAAACACCCCCAAAGCATAATGTTTCCACCTCCATGTTTGACGGTGGGGATGGTGTTCTTGGGGTCATAGGCAGCATTCCTCCTCCTCCATACACGGCGAGTTGAGTTGATGCCAAAGAGCTCAATTTTGGTCTCATCTGACCACAACACTTTCACCCAGTTCTCCTCTGAATCATTCAGATGTTCATTGGCAAACTTCAGATGGCCCTGTATGTGCTTTCTTGAGCAGGGGGACCTTGCGGGCGCTGCAGGATTTCAGTCCTTCACGGCGTAGTGTGTTACCAATTGTTTTCTTGGTGACTATGGTCCCAGCTTCCTTGAGATCATTGACAAGATCCTCCCGTGTAGTTCTGGGCTGATTCCTCACCGTTCTCACGATCATTGCAACTCTACGAGGTGAGATCTTGCATGGAGGCCCAGGCCGAGGGAGATTGACAGTTATTTTGTGTTTCTTCCATTTGCGAATAATCGCACCAACTGTTGTCACCTTCTCACCAAGCTGCTTGGCTATGGTCTTGTAGCCCATTCCAGCCTTGTGTAGGTCTACAATCTTGTCCCTGACATCCTTGGAGAGCTCTTTGGCCTTGGCCATGGTGGAGAGTTTGGAATCTGATTGATTGATTGCTTCTGTGGACAGGTGTCTTTTATACAGGTAACAAGCTGAGATTAGGAGCACTCCCTTTAAGAGTGTGCTCCTAATCTCAGCTCATTATCTGTATAAAAAGACACCTGGGAGCCAGAAATCTTTCTGATTGAGAGGGGGTCAAATACTTATTTCTCTCATTAAAATGCAAATCAATTTATAACATTTTTGACATGCATCTTTCTGGATTTTGTTGTTGTTATTCTGTCTCTCACTGTTCAAATAAACCTACCATTAAAATTATAGACTGATAATTTCTTTGTCAGTGGGCAAACGTACAAAATCAGCAGGGGATCAAATACTTTTTTCCCCTCACTGTAATGACATTATGATATCAAAAGCATTGACATGTGGTATACCTCAAAGAGAGCCATGTTCTTGCCATCGTAGTAGTTTCCTCGGTCATGGTCAGTGTTGTTGATGAAAGGGCTGCTCTCTCTGGGAGTGTTATCTCCTGGGAGCCAACAGAAAAGGTGACAGCGTAAGATAAGACATACCTCTACTGTACGATGAAAAACAAAAGTATACCCAAACACGCTTCAGCCCAGCTTAAACAAAAAAGGGGAATCAGGTGCTCAACTGAGGGACTTGAAATTCAAAAAACATTCCATACACCAGGATACTTCGACTTGTGACTAACAAGGAGAATAAAGAAAAAGGAGCATTCTCTTTCTAGTAAATCTGATCAATTTATTGACGGAACAGACAAACAATAGGCTTACGTTTGGCATGAAAAGCCTTCAGAGCCTTGAGTAGAAAAAGGCACCTATATACCCTCGCAGGGGAGTGTCCCACTAGTCATGTCAATCAAACATGTCAATACTGTCAGTAGTAGCAATTAGACAGGTTATTCAAACAAGAGTATGAACATCATTCAAGATTCCTACACATACATTCCACTTGAATAACAAAAGAAAGACATAAAAGAAGAAAGACTTATTTACAAAAAAGATGAGAAAGAGAGCTGTTCAGTCAGACCCTTTGGCTCAACGCAATCTAAGCGCTCGATCCAAAGTGCCTCTAACAATTTCTTCACAATATTGCCCCCTCTGGAGGAAAGAGAACTTTCCAAACCATTGGGGGGGACCTGGGAGCCAGGTACAGGGCACAGGAGCAGGATTCGGGAGCCCACTGTGCACGACGCGGACTATGATATTGCAACCCCTCCTAAAGCATATCAGGGGACGGTTAGACGCAAAGTCTTTGAGCGAGGGATTACTCTGGAGAATGTGTCAGTGTTTGTAGGCCCGCGAACCAATTTCACTCACACACCCAAAAAAAAATGTGTAACTCAATCGGGGTCTCAACTTACTGTTGAGAGTTAGAATAATTGGTGCAATTTCGAAATTTGGTTGTGCATCAGCAGTCATTCAATTAGCCCATGTCAGATACATTTATTTAGATTGGTAAATTAGTCTAGCAGCCAGCTATCTAAACTTATATTATGCTTGGTTGAATTACCAAGCAGGTATTACCGTCATGGTATTTTTGTGCATTCAATGCATTGAAATTGCCATCGATAAAATGCAATTGTGTTCACTGTCCGTAGCTTATGCCTGCCCATACCATAGCCCCACCGCCACCATGGAGCACTCTCTTTACAATGTTGACATCAGCAAACTGCTTACCCACACGACGCCATACACATGCTCTGCAGTTGTGAGGCCGGTTGGATGTACTGCCGATACTCTTTAAAACAACGTTGGAGGTGGCTTATGGTAGAGAAATTAACATTCAATTCTCTGGGACAGCTCTGGTGGACATGTATGCAGTCAGCATGCCAATTGCATGTTCCCTCAAAACTTGAGACATCTGTGGCATTGTGTTGTGTGACAAAACTGCACATTTTAAATATTTGGCCTTTCACTGTCCCCAGCACAAGGTGCACCTGTGTAATGATTAGGGCTGACCCCAATTAGTCGACTGGTCGATTGTTTGGTCGTTAGGCTGTTGGTCGACCGAGATTGTTTTAGTCGAGCAGTAACAAATATATATTTGCGCCCATCTCAGTGAACTAATCCATTGTGGAAGCCTACACTAAAAGCCAATTTATGCTTGATCCGAAAATGTGGCGGGAGCATCCATATGGAGGGTGTGACAATTGTGGAGCCTCCAGAGGCATGCAGAGGCCAAATCGAGCTCCATACCGCATCGCCATGCGCCTCCCAAATTTTCTAACAATGAGGAAGGCTCTGTATAGCTCCGCATTGACATGATTGGTTGACGGTAGGTGGAGGTGGTACATCCTGTAAAAAACACACACTCACTTCCTTGACAAAAGCTAGTATGAATGCCCTGACTTCTGCTGGCCAATGCAGACGTCAGATTGACCATGCTCCCAGATGCACAATGCACTTCTCTCTCCAGAATGCGCTCTCTCCCGCCAATTTGTGCACATTCATTGTTTCATAACTTCATTGTGTGAATTGTTTGCGTTTGATTGTTAGCGTATATCAATTCCCCATTACATATATCACCAGTAGTACATTTACTGTTCATTCCTACAATTTCTAATCTACAATGTTTGTTACTTTGATTACGGTAATTTCTGTTAATGCATTCAATATTATCATACCAGTATTCACGTTATCATTGTAGGAGTGGACACATTGTAGCATAGGTTGTGCACTCTGGAAACACTTGTGAGAAACTTGGTTTATTTCATTCCATTTACGGGTTTTGTCAATTTAGCCATTGTTTTCTGTGTGGAGCGCTCCGGTCAATGTTGAGTAAGGATGCACACGCATAGAAGTAGGCCTTAAGGCTACCTGGCCTGCGCGCAAATGCAGGGATACAGTGCCCCTTGTCGAGGCACAGATCTGGGGAAGGGTACCATAACAATTCTGCAGCTTTGAAGGTCCCCAAGAACACGGTGGCCTCCATCATTCTGAAATGGATGATGTTTGGAACCACCAAGACTCTTCCTAGAGCTGGTCACCCAGCCAAACTGAGAAATCGGGAGAGAAGGGCCTTGGTCAGGGAGGTGACAAAAACCCGATGGTCACTCTGACAGAGCTCCAGAGTTCCTCTGTGGAGATGGGAAAAGCTTCCATAAGGACAACCATCTCTGCAGCACTCCAACAATCAGGCCTTTATGGTAGGGTGGCCAGACGGAAGCCACTCCTCAGTAAAAGGCACATGACAGCCCGCTTGGAGTTTGCCAAAAGGCACCTAAAGACTCTCAGACCATGAGAAACAAGATTATCTCGTCTGATGAAACCAAGATTGAACTCTTTGGCCTGAATGCCAAGCGTCACGTCTGGAGGAAACCTGGCTCCATCCCTACGGTGAAGCATGCTGGTGGCAGCATCATGCTGTGGGTATGTTTTTCAGCGGCAGGGACTGGGGGCTTAGACAGGATCGAGGGAAAGATGAACGGAGCAAAGTACAGAGAGATCCTTGATGAAAACCTGCTCCAGAGCGCTCAGGACCTCAGACTGAGGTGAAGGTTCACCTTCCAATAGGACAACAACCCTAAGCACACAACCAAGACAATGCAGGAGTGGATTCGGGACAAGTCTCTGAATGTCCTTGAGTGGCCCAGCCAGAGCCTGGACTTGAACCTGATCGAACATCTCTGGAGAGACCTGAAAATAACTGTGCAGCAACACTCCCCATCCAACCCGACAGAGGTTGAGAGGATCTGCAGAGAATAATGGGAGAAACTCCCCAAATACAGGTGTGCCAAGCTTGTAGCATCATACCCAAGAAGACTCTAGGCTGTAATCGCTGCCAAAGGTGCTTCAACAAACAAGGGTCTGAATACTTATGTAAATGTGATATTTCTAAAAACCTGTTTTTTCTTTGTCATTATGGGGTATTGTGTGTAGATTGATGAGGGGAAAAAACGATTTAATCAATTTTAGAATAAGGCTATAACGTAATAAAATGTGGAAAAAGTCAAGGGGTCTGAATACTTTCCGAATGCACTGTATAAATGTGCCCATTTGGGGATCAGATAGTATTTCTGATTGGCTTAATGGTTCTCAAAGTAATGTTTTCTTCACCTCAAACAGCAAGCAAACAAAGTCTGTTTTTACATCCATTGAGAATTACAATAGTTCCTCAATGTACTTGAAAAATCTTTCCAGCTCTCTCCCTTTCGATAACCACTCAGCGTGAAAGGGAAAAATGTCTTGCTCTGATCCAGGGGAAACGTTTTAAAATAGGCCTACCTGATTACTTATCAGTGCTTGACTTGGACTGAAAAAGGTTTTGGTACTCATTTTGGGTGCTGGTGCTGTTTATATATGGGTGCAGAAGCTTCACAATAGATTTGAGCTAATATTCGATAAGAGGAACAGGAGCTCAAGCAGCAGAAAATATGAGGTGCCGGTATTCAGCTCCGGTGAGCTCCTGCCCAAGTCAAGCACTGCTTCTTATCCCTTGCGCAAATAGCCTACAGCTGTGTCTGTCCCGAGCTCACTGGCGCAGGAAACTGAGGGCCCAGAATATTTTATACAATGTTGCAAGTTCGCTAGCGCAAGCTTCAGGGCCGGACCCAAATTAATAGTTGATACAATGTTTCAAGTTCGTTGCAGACAGGCCATGTGTAGCCAATGTGATTTATAGGACATTTATTTTTAAAATCAGGATATTTTCTACCTGCAGGCTGCAATGTTTTTAATTTGTTGGCTTTATGTAGGCTATTTTTAAATAGTTGGCAAAGGCAATAGAAGTTACTTTTTAGCTTAGTATCATTTTAATTTTTATTAAACACATGACAATGATTTTGAGATATGAAGACATTATTATAAATTAAACTTCACATGTGCATATGAAAACCATAACTGGCACGCAGATCAGTAGAAATTGTAAGATAAATTGGCATTCCACATGAGAAAAGTTGCAGACTCCTCGTGTATCCTATTACCGGAAACTTCTGGAGAATAATGGCAGAATCTGTGAAAGCCAGCAGGAGCGGGAGGAGAATAGTTGGGTCAGGTTAAGTTTTTTAAAATTCTGGTTATCTAGATCTCTGGCGCCCTCTTGAGGCATTTGTCTTATTTCATCAAACCGTAAGCTTAAAGCATCAGACAAGCTCAATGTATATAGTTGATTTTATTAAAACACATTGTAAATACAAGCTTAAAATGTAGACCAATCGATTGGTCGAAAGAACAGACTACTTTTGGTCTACCAAGATTATTTTTTTTGTCAGGGTCAGCCCTAGTTACATTTTACATTTTAGTAATTTAGCTGACGCTCTTATCCAGAGCGACTTACAGTTAGTGAGTGCATACATTTTCATACTAGTAATGATCATGCTGTTTAATCAGCTTATTGATATGCCACACCTGTTAGGTGGATGTATTATCTTGGCAAAGGAGAAATACTCACTAACAGGGATGTAAACAAATTTGTGCACAAAATCTGAGATAAATAAGCTTTTTGTGCATATGGAAAATGTCTGGGATCTTTTATTTCAGCTCAGTAAACATGGGACCAACACTTTACATGTTGCGTTTATATTTGTCTTCAGTGTAGCTGTAAAACTGCTAATTTTTCCTCTACGCCCCATGGCAAAATTAGTAGAATTGCATGAAATGAGTTATACAATTGCTAAATGTTCTCTCTGCCCCATGGCAAAATGTGTAGAATTGCAGCTAACTTGCTTTAAAAACGGCAACATTTTATCTACGCCCCATGGCAAAATGTGCAGTATTGCAGGAAATGACCTACAACAACTGATAAAATAAAGATAATCGCTGTCACGAGAGGGGCCGCTAAAATGTTTTGCTCGCAAGGGGTGGATGGATCTGGGTATGCAGACCCACGAGACACTGTGGCTCCTCATCACGAGTTCCAATTTTTTGTGGCCCTCGCCCCCATCAAAGTTAGAAAGTGTGAGAGGGCTTCTAGGCCTCCTGCATGGGGGATGTTTGTATAAAGAATTTGAACATCCATTGTTGTGGGTTCGATGAGGAAATCCCTCTCATTTTCAGTAATCCAACCATGGACTAAAGCACTGTTAATATATGCATCAATTTCACTCTTAATACAATCCGTAGGGCTTGCACGTAAGGGGACATAGAATTCTCATAATGACTCATAATGGCCATGTGATATCGTTAATAACTTTGTACCAAAACAGCGCCCCCCCTTATCAGCAGGGAAAACTACAAGATAAGTGATTTTGTAGACCTTTGAGTGCTACAACCTCTTCTGCAATGAGGTTACCTTTAGAGAAGTTGCCAGTAAGCATAAATACTCTAAGGTCATTTTCAACTAGGCAGCTATATGTGGCAATAGAAGGGCTCAGATTAAAGAATGGTGAAAGGGTAGACTTTTTGAAACGGTTAGGATTTCTCACTCCCTGACTGGTTTCAATATCAGTATTCACCTGATTTCTAAGAACAGTGTCACTGTGACTCAAGACTGAGTTAGAGGTGAAGAAATGCTTAAATTCAGTTGTCTAAAGAATCTGTACGTTTCTGTCTTTTGAATCACTATTGATTTCCTGGGAGTTTTTCCACTTGACCAAAGTATTGAACATTTTCAGTCATACTTTTCTTAGGAAACAATCCATATTCAGTTGTTCACTTTGCCCTGCTACGGATCAAGAAGAAGTAATCTCCAGTGTCTTGTTGATAGTCATTGCCATGTGTCCTGTGGGGTTTTGTGCCTTTGTCTGCGCGACGAAGGCTGAAAAAGCAGCACAGTCTGTAACCTTCAGGACCTCAGATGACCTTCCCCTCTCAGATTACCATATGTACTCTGTTCTGCTCCAGTGTGTCAGCGCCAGCGGTGCCTTTGAAGGCTTATGTGGCTCTTCACACCGACAGACGTTTCACTGTTTAACTGCCAAAGTGCTGATCTCTGTTAAAATGCTCTGATACGAAATCAGGAATAGAACGACAGCAGCATTGCATACTAGAGAATTCACACCCCTGTAGCTGAGTAAATGTTATGACAGGGCAGCCTGCTGGTAGCACGCAGAAGGCTACTGGAATCAGAGCAATCATGTGCACCGGATGAGGCTGCTGACGACACTGGTCAATGAGACTGACACTAAGGTCTGCACTGTGGACATCCTGTACAGTATGATATTCAAACTACCTTGAAACAACTTTCTCTTTGCAATAATATGTTTTCTTCCCATGATTGCTCCCCCAACTGGCTAAGACGAGAGGTGCTCACCAGTGTCTTGTCATACTACTGAGGAAATGTCATCTAATGTCATCATAATGAACCATCTAATTATAAAGTGCAGCCTAGTATTCAAAACTAAGAGCAGACACTGTTCCATAAAGGCGTTTCGCAATTATGCCATTTATCATCACAATGTATCATCCATTTCAGAGACTTCCTTGTAAATTAGATGTGATGTTACATCCCAAGAGGGTTTCAATTAAGAGAGCACAATTTCTCAAGCATTGGATTCTTTTAATTCCTTTGCAAGCCATAGTTAGTTTGCCCTACAGTAGTCTACCACAGTCGCTGTGTCTAACGCCATGAGTTTGGCAAAGCGAGACTAACACACTACAGACAATAGACACCCAGCCGATTGTAAAATGTGCTGGCTGAGGAAAGCAAGGCATTCTTTCGAAGAGAAGACAAGGGCAGTGTTAGAACCATCATCACCATGTACTGGCTGTCTGCGCTGTTCATTACACAAACAAGGAATGCATAGGAATCAGTTGTATTAGACTACAACGATACATTAGACAAAGGGGATCTGACACTGTGTAGAGAAGAGAGGTGGACAGGTTCAGGTTCATGCATTCATTCTGGGAGATAATCCTCTTGATTTACGTTAGTTCCATTGACAGAGATGAACAGCGCTGAATATGCAGTAGCAGTACTTGGCAAATTGCCATTGGCTTAAGTGAATAACTTCAAGGTAAGAATCTCAGAAACTAGGAATATTTTAACTCTTATGTACACAAAACGGTTTCTCCCAAATATAAAAAATGTGGCTGATTTAACAGACATTTTCAATATTTAAAGCCCCCTGAGTGTTTACTAAATGCCAAAACATCCCTCCACACAACAACACAATCTCATCAGGTAGTTTGCTAACAAGGAACTACAGTAAGTGAAGCATTGCAGCCTCTATAATAATAAATGACAATGAGATCTATTTATAACTCGTTAAGCCGCCACAGTGGCAGATTCATACGCTGCCTAGCCCAGCACACCTGAGCCTGAAGGTAAGATGCACAAACACACAGAGAGATATGAAATCCCTATATTTAACTCTGGGTCCTCCCAGCACCACAGATTAACGACTACAATACACAAGGACAGACAACACATACCTGTACATACAGTAAGTACATCATGATGGCGTAACCATCACTTCCACAACAAGAGAAACAGCTGTGGTCATGACCAAAAGTCTTAATACAGATCAGACGAATATGCAAATATGTCTAGCCTGATTATTTCCTAAGGGTTCATCACAAAGAAGAGCTCACCTGATCGCCGTGAACCCTCCCCACGCTCCATGCTAGGGGGGAGGTACTGCTGGAGTCCCACAACTCTTCCAGTATGCTACTGCAAACCTCAGTAGAGTAACAGACCTCAGTCTGCTCTGCCTAGCCCCACTTCCACAGAGTTGACTTGAATCTGTGTAACGCAGCACTCTATGAATATCTGTCTATCTGTTCTGCAATAGGTAGCTTAGCATCTTTGGTTTAGGTAGTAGACAGGCAGGTATCCATGTCTGTGGTACCCTGGGATTCAGCTGTTCCAGCCCTGTGAACTGTGGACATCCCTACTCTCCTGTCCGGTCTGGGCACTCTGTGGGAGGCAGTGGAGCAGCATCAGCCCTTGAGCTCCTGACCCCTCATCCGCTCACTGGAGGGAGGGGTAGAGGGGGGGAAGGGGAAGAGAGGGAAAGGTAGGGGGAGGGTGCAGCTTTAAAGCTGCAATATGTAACTTTTTGGGTGACCCGACCACATTAACATAGAAATGTGTGTTATAGATCTGTCACTCTCATTGAAAGCAAGTCTAAGAAGCGGTACATCTGTTCAATGTGCGCCATTGCTATGCTTCCCGTTCTTAAGATTTGTTTTTGCGTCTTTAACTTTCAGTTTTGTACACCAGCTTCAAACAGCTGAAAATACAATATTTTTGGTTATAGAAAATATATTTCACAGCAGTTTAGATGGTACAATGATTCTCTACACTATACTAACTTGCTTGTTTTGTCACATAAACTGAAATTAGGCAAACTATTAGAATTTTAGAACCCAGGAACTGGCGGAGCGATTGTGCATCGTTAAGTTACTGTAGGTGAGCTACTGCACCTCTCTGTGCCCTGAAACACAGATTAATGAGTTTACAGTGCATTCTCCTACGCATATACACACACACACACACACACACCGTACACTCAGCTATTAGCTTACCATAAAAAGTGTGTACACAGTATGCAGCTTGCAAAAATCCTCAAACATGTCCAGAACAAATTCAAGGAAACGTACAGTATTATACAGAGCCATGAATGCATGGAACTCCCTTCCATCTCATATAGCGCAAGTGAACAGAAAACCTGGTTTCAAACAACACATAAACCAACACATCATCACAGCATAACACCTCTCCCCCATGTGACCTACTTGTTGTGTGTATGTACTGAAATGTATACTGAACTGAGTTACAGTTCCTATAAGGAAATCAGTAAATTGAAATAAATGCATTAGGTCCTAATCTTTGGAATTCACATGATTGGGAATACAGATATGCATCTGTTGGTCACAGACACCTGTGTAGATCAGAAAACCAGTCAGTATCTGGTGTGACCACCATTTGCCTCATGCAGCGCAACACATCTCCTTCGCAAAGAGTTGATCAGGCTGTTGGTTGTGGCCTGTGGAACGTTGTCCCAGTCCTCTTCCATGGCTGTGTGAAGATGCTGGATATTGGCGGGAACTGGAAGACGCTGACCTACATTTCAATCCAGAGCATCCCAAACATGCTCAATGGGTGACATGTCTGGTGAGTATGCAGGCCATGGAAGAACTGGGACATTTTCAGCTTCAAGGAATTGTGTACAGATCCTTGCGACATGGGGCCGTGCATTATCGTGCTGAAACAGTCAGTGTTGGTGGCGGCTGAATGGCACAACAACGGGCCTCAGGATCTCCTCACGGTATCTCTGTGCATTCAAATAGCCATTGATAAAATGCAATTGTGTTTGTTGTCCGTAGCTTATGCCTGCCCACACAATAACCCCACCACAACCATGAGGCACTCTGTCACAACGTTGACATCAGCAAACTGCTCGCCCACACGACGCGATACACATGATCTGAGGTTGTGTGGCCAATTGGACGTACTGCCAATGTCTCTAGAACAACGTTGGAGGCGGCTTATGGTAGAGAAATGCACATCAAATTATCTGGCAACAGCTCTTGTAGTCAGCATGCCAATTGCATACTCCCTCAACTTGAGACATCTGTGGCATTGTGTTGTGTGACAAAACTGCACCTTTTAGAGTGGCATTTTATTGTCCCCAGCACAAGGTGCACGTGTGTAATAATCATGCTGTTTAATCAGCTTCTTGATATGCCACACCTGTCAGGTGGATGGATTATAATGGCAAAGGAGAAATGCTTACTAACAGGGATGTAAACAAATTTGTGCACAACATTTGATAGAAATAACCTTTTGGGCGCATGGAAAATGTTTAGGATCTATTATTTCAGGAAGACCCAGAGTTACCTCTGCTGCAGAGGATAAGTTCATTAGAGTTACCAGCCTCAGAAATTGCAGCCCAAATAAATGCTTCACAGAGCTCAAGTAACAGACACATCAACATCAAATGGTCAGAGGAGACTGCGTGAATCAGGCCTCGAAATGCTGCAAAGAAACCACTACTAAAGGACACCAAAAAGAAGAGACTTGCGTCGGCCAAGAAACATGAGCAATGGACATTAGACCGGTGGAAATCTGTCCTTTGGTCTGATGAGTCCATATGTGAGATTTCTGGTTCCAACCGCCGTGTCTTTGTGAGACGCAGAGTAGGTGAACGGCTGATCTCCGCATGTGTGGTTCCCACCGTGAAGCATGGAGGAGGTGTGATGGTGTGGGGGTGCTTTGCTGGTGACACGTCAGTGATTTATTTTTAAATTCAAGGCACACTTAACCAGCATGGCTACCACAGCGCCGGAGAAGATGGCTGCCGTTTTACAGCCCTCTAACCAATTGTACTATTATGTGTGTTTTTCCGCGTTATTTGTAATTTATTCTGTACATAATGTTTCTGCCATTGTCTATTATAACCACAAAGAGCTTCTGGATATCAGGACAGCAATTACTCACCTCGTATTGGACGAAGATTTTTTCTTCAACCAGTCGGACGCGAAGGATATCCTACAGACACAAGGCCCAAATCACCGTCATTCGCATGAGAAAGAGACGGAGATATCATGGACGTAGGTCGGGGTGCCTTGTAAGGATCCGACGGCGAGCGAGTAAACTGCCTCTTCCATTAATCCTATTAGCCAATGTTCAATCATTTGAGAATAAAATAGATGACCTAAGATTACAGTTATCCTACCAACGGGACTTTAAAAACTGTAATATATTATGTTTCACCGTGTCGTGGCTGTACGACGACATGGACAACATACTGCTAGCGGGATATACGCTACATCGGCAGGATAGAACGGCTGACTCCGGTAAGACAAGGGGTGGCGGTCTGTGTATATTTGTAAACAACAGCTGGTGCACAAAATCAAATACTAAGGAAGTCTCAAGGTTTTGCTCGCCTGAGGTAGAGTATCTTATGATAAGCTGTAGACCACACTATTTACCAAGAGAGTTTATCTATATTTTTAATAGCTGTCTATTTACCACCACAAACCAATGCCGGCATTAAGATTGCACTGAATTAGCTGTATAAGGCCATAAGTGAACAGGAAAACGCTCATCCAGAGGCAGCGCTCCTAGTGGCCGGGGACTTTAATGCAGGGAAACTTAAATCAGTTCTACCTAATTTCTACCAGCATGTTAAATGTGCAACCAGAGGCAGAAAAAAAAACTCTAGACCACCTTTACTCCACACACAGAGATGCATACAAATCTCTCCCTCGCCCTCCATTTTGCAAATCTGACCATCCTGATTCCTGCTTATAAGCAAAAACTAAAGCAGGAAGCACCAGTGACTCGGTTAATAAAAAAAAGTGGTCAGACGACGCAGATGCTAAGCTACAGGACTGTTTTGCTAGCACAGACTGGAACATGTTCCGGGATTCTTCAGATAGCATTGAGGAGTACACCACATCAGTCACTGGCTTCATCAATAAGTGCATCGATGACGTCGTCCCCACAGTGACCGTAGGTACCCCAACCAGAAGCCATGGATTAGAGGCATCATCTGCACTGAGCTAAAGGGTAGAGCTGCCGCTTTCAAGGAGCGGGACTCTAACCTGAACGCTTATAAGAAATCCCGCTATGCCCTCCGACGAACCATCAAACAGGCAAAAAGTCAATACAGGACTAAGATTGAATCGTACTACACCGGCTCTGACGCTCGTCGGATGTGGCAGGGCTTGAAAACTATTACATAATACAAAGGGAATCACAGCCGCGAGCTGCCCAGTGACACAAGACTTCCAGACGAGCTAAACTACTTCTATGCTCGCTTCGAAGCAAGCAACACTGAAGCATGCATGAAAGCACCAGCTGTTCCAGATGACTATGTGATCACGCTCTCCGTAGCCAATGTGAATAAGACTTTTAAGCAGGTCAACCAACATCCACAAGGCCGCAGGGCCAGACGGATTACCAGGACGTGTACTCCGAGCATGTGCTGACCAACTGGCAAGTGTCTTCACTGACATTTTCAACATGTCCCTGACTGAGTCTGTAATACCAACATGTTTCAAGCAGACCACCATAGTCCCCGTGCCCAAGGACACTAAGATAACCTGCCTAAATGACTACCGACCCGTAGCACTGACGTCTGTAGCCATGAAGTGCTTTGAAAGGCTGGTCATGGCTCACATCAACAACATAAATCACAAAAACCCTAGAACCACTCCAATTTGCATACCGCCCCAACAGATCCACAGATGATGCAATATCTATTGCACTCCACACTGCCCTTTCCCACCTGGACAAGAGGAACACCTACGTGAGAATGCTATTCATTGACTACAGCTCAGCAAGCTAAGGATCCTGGTACTAAACACCTCCCTCTGCAACTGGATCCTGGACTTCAGGTAAGTAACAACACATCTGCCACACTGATCCTCAACACGAGGGCCCCTCAGGGGTGCGTGCTCAGTCCCCTCCTGTACTCCCTGTTCACCCATGACTGCATGGCTAGGCACGACTCCAACACCATCATTAAGTTTGCCGACGACACAACAGTGGTAGGCCTGATCACCGACAACGGTGAGAGCCTATAGGGAGGAGGTCAGAGACCTGGCCATGTGGTGCCAGGATAACAACCATTCCCTCAACGTGACCAAGACAAAGGAGATGATTGGGACTACAGGAAAAAAAATAGGACTGAGCACGGCCCCATTCTCATCGACGAGGCTGTAGTGGAACAGGTTGAGAGCTTCAAGTTCCTTGGTGTCCACATCACCAACGAAGTATCATGGTCCAAACACACCAAGACAGTCGTGAAGAGGGCACGACAAAGCCTATTCCCCCTCAGGAGACTGAAAAGATTTGGCATGGGTCCTCAGATCCTCAAACAATTATACAGCTGCACCATCAAGAGCATCCTGACTGGTTGCATCACCGCCTGGTATGGCAACTGCTCGGCCTCCGACCGCAAGGCACTACAGAGGGTAGTGCGTACGGCCCAGTACATCACTGGGGCCAAGCTTCCTGCCATCCAGGACCTCTATACCAGGCGGTATCAGAGGAAGGCCCTCAAAATTGTCAAAGACTCCAGCCACCCTAGTCATAGACTGTTCTCTCTGCTACCGCACGGCAAGCGGTACCGGAGTGCCAAGTCTAGGTCCAAAAGACTTCTCAATAACTTCTACCCCCAAGTCATAAGACTCCTGAACAGCTAAATCATGGCTACCCGGACTATTTGCACTGCCCCCCCCACCCCCACCCCATCTTTTTACGCTGCTGCTACTCTGTTAATTATTTATGCATAATCACTTTAACTCTACCCACATGTACATATTACCTCAACTACCTGGTGCCCCCGCACATTGACTCTGCACCTGTACCCCCCTGTATATATAGCCTCCCTACTGTTATTTTATTTTACTTCTGCTCTTTTTTCTCTCAACACTTTGTTGTTGTTTTATTTTACTTTTTTTATTAAAAAATAAATGCATTGTTGGTTAAAGGCTGTAAGTAAGCATTTCACTGTAATGTCTACACCTGTTGTATTCGGCGCATGTGGCCAATAAAATTTGATTTGATTTGATTCTGCAGCGATAAGCCATCCCATTTGGTTTGCGCTTCGTGGGACTATCATTTGTTTTTCAACAGGACAATGACCCAAAACACACCTTCAGGCTGTGTAAGGGCTATTTGACAAAAAAGGAGAGTGATGGAGTGCTGCATCAGATGACCTGGCCTCCACAATCCCCCGATCTCAACCCAATTGAGATGGTTTGGGATGAGTTGGACCGTAGAGTGAAGGAAAAGCAGCCAACAAGTGCTCTTCAAGACTGTTGGAAAAGCATTCCAGGTGAAGCTGGTTGAGAGAATGCCAAGAGAGTGCAAAGCTGTCATCAAGGCAAAGGGTGGCTACTTTGAAGAATCTAAAACATATTTTGATTTGTTTAACTATTTTTTGGTTACTACATGATTCCATACGTGTCATTTCATAGTTTTGATGTCTTCACTATTATTCTACAATGTAGAAAATAGTAAAAATAAAGAAAAACCCTTGAATGAGAAGGTGTGTCCAAACTTTTGACTGGTACTGTATGTATGTAAAGTCTGTCTGTAATGTATTTTTTGTTACGTGTCGGACACCAGTAAAACTAGCTGTCGCCATTGGCGTCGGCTAATGGGGATCCTAATAAAATCCTAGAGTCTTGTGCACTTTTTACATTTAACAGTGCAAGGGGAAATAATTATGGAGTAGCTGACAGAGATGACATGAAGGAGTATTCCATTCACACCAAATCAAACAGCAAAGTCAATAGACTGCTGAGTTGTCTGGCATCAAAATAACATGGTGACTTTGAAAAGGTCTGCCTTGGTGATGACCAGCACATCTGATGTCATATTTCACTTTACACAGCACACTATTAGATGGGGTACTACTTATGTTTCAATGTAAAGCTCTATCCCACTTTATTGCATGCTATGTAGAGCCTTGCCAGAAGATGTCCCTGTTTCACAAGAGCTCTAATTCAAGCATTCAGAATGAAAGCTTATTGGACAATCTTTGCAGCCAACTTGATCATACAGTTGCAGACAAACTTCTTCCATTAACCAACAGAACTTGAACTAAACTATCCATGAATGAATAGTGGGTGAAAAAGTCAGGGAGAGAGATAGAGCACTTGTGACGATATGGACTACAGCCAGCCAGCACCATCACTTGGGCTTCTAGTTCTCAAAGGTGTAATTTCTCCTCTTAGTTGAGTATTCTCAACTCCATGATATATACATCACATCCCAATGGAGTTGAGTGGCGATAAGATTTAGGGGAGTGTACCTCTGACTACATCGAGTCGGTATCAGTCAATACTTGTAAAAATGTCCATTCTTTAATGCGTACCTTGTACCTATGTTTGTCCTGTGTAAAGGACTTATTTTCTTTGAGTGTTATAATCCGTCGTTTTTCATAGAAACATTGCATTCTATGCTCCTTCTCTGTTAAATAACGGTTCCCTTGGCGGAGGTCGCATAAAACTATACTTTTATCAAAAACTATGGATTGCAGCACCCAAAGAAAATAACGTCTTTACACAGGACAAACATACTCTAGGTACAAAGTACGCATTAAAGAATGGACATTTTTACTAGTTTCGACTGATACCAACTCAATGTAGTGGGAGGTAGCCTACACTCCGCCAAAACTCATCGGCACTCAACTCCATTGTATCGTGGAGTTGAGAATTCTCAGCTATTCTCCTCTAGGCCTATTAATTCCCCATTCATGCACTAAACCATTCCTGTTTGAAACTAATATGACTTGTCAATTTATTATTTATCTGTCTGTGTTCTTTAGGCTGTGTAACATTTAACAAATCCAAGTCCTCCTATGTATAGACAATCCATAGTCCACTTTTGTTTTAGTGTTTAGCATTTGTTAACGTTTAGCCTACATTCGTACTTTCCTCCATACGACCATCGCACCGGTTCCAATCCAAGAGCCAATACTGTTTAGTAAACTCCAGCGGGTGCTATGGTCAGAAAATAGAGCTCTTTGACCTTTGAAAGAACAACGCATTTGCAGAAAATACCTCATCCCTACTGTAAAATATGGTAGTGGATCTTTGACATTATGGGGCTATTTTGCTTCCACTGGTCCTGGGGCCTTTGTTAAGGTCAACGGCATCATGAACTTTACCAAGTACCAGGACATTTTTACCAAAAACCTGGTTGCCTCTGCCAGGAGGCTGAATCTTGGCTGCAATGGAATCTTCCAGCAAGAAAATAACCCCAAACACACCTCAAAATCCACAAAGAAATGGTTAACTCACCACAAAAATCTACATTTTGCAATGGCCATCTCAGTCTCCAGACTTGAACCCAATTGAAGACCTGTGGTTTGAATTTAAGAGGGCAGTCCATAAGCGCAGACATAGGATATCAAGGATCTGGAAAGATTCTGTATGGAGGAATGGTCTAAGATCCCTCCCAATGTGTTCTCCAATCTCATAAAACATTTTAGAAAAAGGCTCAGTGTCATTATCCTCGAAAGGGGAGGGTCCTGGAGTATAGAAAACAGGGGATCCAATAATTTTGACCCCTATCTTTTTGAGATGTAGTTTTTGTTTTGTTGAACTAATCTTTTTCTGAGCAATTGTTTAGTATACAATAATATCATTTTATAAAATGTTTTGAGCATACAATCTCAGTATGTGTGTTATTTATTTTATAGTATTTTTTGCTTATCTTTATCAAGGGATCCAATAATTCCAGACCCCACTGTACATCCCTTTTATACAAAGACAAAAACCTGCTATCTTTACCATGCTGTCTTCTTTATACCACCTTTTCTTTATATCTGAAAGGTGAAGCTGGGAACAAACCGGGTACATTTAATTCGGCCAACAGAGGTAGTCATGATTTCTGTTTTTTCTTTAAAGATTCTGCCATACGCCTCTGTGTAAACCGAGCCATAAACATTTTTTCCCAGGCTTTGGGATGACGCATCCCAGGCTTTGGGATGACGCACACTTGGGGGCAAAAAACAACATTGGGCTTACACAAAATTAGCACAAGTAATCGAGTATTTCCATGGAGGCTGCTAGCTAAATATGCTAATGAACGCAAACGAAAATAAATGAATTGCAAAGACTGGCAATCCAGCTCATAAAGTTATACAGTTGAAGTCGGAAGTTTACATACATCTTAGCCAAATACATTTAAACTCAGTTTTTCACAATTCCTGACATTTAATCCTGGTATAAATTCCCTGTCTTAGGTCAGTTAGGACCACCACTTTATTTTAAGAATGTGAAATGTCAGAATAATAGTAGAGAGAATGATTTATTTCAGCTTTTATTTCTTTCATCACATTCCCAGTGGGTCAGAAGTTTACATACACTCAATTAGTATTTGTTAGCATTGCCTTAAATTGTTTAACTTGGGTCAAACGTGTCGGGTAGCCTTCCACAAGCTTCCCACAATAAGTCGGGTGAATTTTGGCCCATTCCTCCTGACAGAGCTGGTGTAACTGAGTCAGGTTTGTAGGCCTCCTTGCTCGCACACACTTTTTCAGTTCTGCCAACACATTTTCTATAGGATTGAGGTCAGGGCTTTGTGATGGCCACTCCAATACCTTGACTTTGTTGTCTTTAAGACATTTTGCCACAACTTTTGAAGTATGCTTGGGGTCATTGTCCATTTGGAAGACCCATTTGCGACCAAGCTTTAACTTCCTGACTGATATCTTGAGATGTTGCTTCAATATATCCACATAATTTTCCTTCCTCATGATGCCATCTATTTTGTGAAGTGCAACAGTCCCTCCTGCAGCAAAACACCCCCACAGCATGATGCTGCCACCCCCGTGCTTCACGGTTGGGATGGTGTTCTTCGGCTTGCAAGCCACCCCCCTTTTCCTCCAAACATAACGATGGTCATTATGGGCAAACAGTTCTATTTTTGTTTCATCAGACCATAGGACATTTCTCCAAAAAGTATGATCTTTGTCCCCATGTGCAGTTGCAAACTGTAGTCTGGCTTTTTTATGGCGGTTTTGGAGCAGTGGCTTCTTCCTTGCTGAGCGGCCTTTCAGGTTATGTCGATATAGGACTCGTTTTACTGTGGATATAGATACTTTTGTACCCGTTTCCTCCAGCATCTTCACAAGGTCCTTTGCTGTTGTTCTGGGATTGATTTGCACTTTTCGGACCAAAGTACGTTCATCTCTGTGGAAGTTAAACAATTTAAAAGGCAATGCTACCAAATACTAATTGAGTGTATGTAAACTTCTGACCCACTGGGAATGTGATGAAAGAAATAAAAGCTGTAATAAATCATTCTCTCTACTATTATTCTGACATTTCACATTCTTAAAATAAAGGCCGGAGCTATCGAATGTCATTTTTGGTGAGTTTGGACATTTACAAGCAAATGTGAATGAGATACATTGGGCAAATGAACAAAGTTTTGACACTTGCTTGTCTGAAGGAAGAACAGTACTGGCTCTGGAGCAGCATGTGTACACACTGTGTCTGTGTGGAGTCTGGAGTCACTAAGGCAACGGGCCTCCCTGCTTTGCTCTGAGAAGATGAGGGAGGAGCAGACAGGCCGAGAACAGAGAGGAGATAACACAAGAATCAAGCTGTACAGATAACTCATCCGAAGTGCTTCTCAAACACATCTCTTCACAATATAATGCACCGTTACCTTATTAATTCAGCCACATACTTAGGTATCTAGCAAGTTAAACTTAGGGGTCGCATTAACACAGAATTCTTTGTTTTTCACGCAGGAAAAAAAATATAAAAACACATAAGAAATATCTTGCTGCGTTTTGTAAACGCATATCTAAAATGCTTCTTATTGTAATTTCTACTCGGCATCAGAAAATGTTTGTGCTTCACGAACGGGCATTGTATCAGCAGACAGCTGATACACGTGGTATACACTGTCCAACAAAATGCTTACTTGCAGGTTCCTTCAACAATGCAACAATAAGAAATAATAAAATATAAAGAATATGAACACTTTGCCTGTTATTGGACTAAATGTTATTGTCCAGGGAAGGGCTATGCAATTGCCTTATGTATTTAACGCAGTCTGATTCAGGCTGTGGAACGAAGAGGGGCTAAGGCATAAATAATGCACATGCTTCTGTGAGCGGTCCCATGCCGCTCAGGCATTTAATCATCTTCAATAAATTCACAGTAGCCTACAATGACGCAAGTCATTTCTGTTTCATTCACGCATATTAATCAATGGACCTTTATATTGGAATACATTTTAATGCCCCATGACCAAAGTCAAATTCTAAAACTGAAAAAAAGGATGACTGACAGTCTGAGCCTGTTTTTCCTGAATGAAAGAACAATTAGAAAAAAAAGTAAGTAGAGAGCTTTCAAGCATTACAAACATCCTTTTCCTGAATGGAGGATAGCTTCCGTGTAAAAAGTGCTCCAAACTTTCCACTTGCGTCATGATCTTTTGACATCCTGTACACCACAAAGCATCCAGGATGTGAACCTGGAGGAGAAGGAGATTGTAGGAAATGGAACACTAGGGCCTACGCAACAAAACAGCAGGCAGGCAACAAACATACCCTCTATAGACTATTTTTCTCTCTGGTTCCTCTCTCGGAGTAACCTAGATCCAGTAATACATGTTGTTATCTGGTCCAAGCACATGAGATACAGCTACAAGATACAGCAGAGCAGACCATGTCTACAGTATATGATAACCTAATCATTGACATAATGTAAGAAAGAACATACAAGCCAGACTGACATTCCCTGCTCTGACACAGTTGACCATGGTATCATGTAACACAATGCAGAAGACTATAATATCATAAGAACTATGTTCAATTACTGTAAACAAGATACTGTATATCCAACCTGGGGTCACTCAGAAAAAAAATACTGTATGTCATCAACCCAGAAGGAGAAAGGCAAAACAAAATGAGAGCAACATTGTCATGAAAGGCTATGTGAATTACTAGCTAGCAACAGGTGAACATTAAATGCCATCACATGCATATGCAGACAGCATGGCACGGCAGAGGACTTTGTGTTGGGGCTCTGTATGGCGCTCTTATTGTGACAAGCAGTGACAAAGTTGTATGCCCTGAGGGTATACTTATTGAGAAAGACAGTGGGCCAGGCCTACACATTCTTAACAAGCTTGAGGATGGGTTGGGCGTTGGCCTGTGGTACTCTGAACAGGATTTAAACAGCCTCATGAGTCACTCTCTCACTCATCTCTCCACAGAATAAGGGGAAATTAACTACAGTAAGTCAGTGCGGACTGCGGAAACAACAGATCTTGCTTAAATTAATAGGAGAATCACATTGTAAACAAACTGAGGTTAGCCTGAATGTAACCACAGGGGTCCCTGGGTCTTCTCTCTATCTCTAGGAACACAGACACAGAAAAACAGATGGTAATCTCATCCTAGTCCCAAGGGAGGGAAGTCTGACCTTTTATTGCCTCTGCTTCATTTTTTTCTGAAAACTACCTCCTCTATTGGCAAAGTCAAGTCAAAATGATTAGCATGTAGCCTACCATGATACTGTAGCTCAAATTTGTGCATCCTAAATGTCAAAACAGCAAGTAGGCCTAACTCTTCCTCATTCATAAACACAATTATGAATGACAGTGCTAACTATCCTTTCTTATCCAGACAAGCAACTCACACTGCCTCAGACTCTGGCTCACTGAATTTAACAGAGAATCAATTATTTATAAAAAGATCTGTCACCAGTATTTTGCAGAGGGGGCACTCCGACTGGACCAGGCAAAGACTACCCTCCCATTCTCCCTAGTAAGTGGTTCCTCCCAAGGTGCACGGAGAAAAGAGATGCCTAGGGAGGACATTACATTCTCTAGTCTAGTGCAGTGGTTCTCAAACTGGGGGTTGCAAGAATGTTTTGTGGTGGTCGCAAGTATGAAACTGAATGGTAAAAATACTTATTTTTCATACATATTTTAATAGGTTATATACCATTTGTATTTTAGATGTATACCTTTGTCTATTTGATCTGGAAACTAACATAGGCCTATGGTATTGTACCAAATTGTCTCAAAAACATCTTATCTCTGCTTCAGAACCAAAAAGTTGCACGTCTTGACTGTTGACCAGTGACCAGTCATCAGCATTGGCGTGCAGAGGGGCACACATAACCAGATTATTGACCAGAAAGCACTGGTTTCATTTTCTCTGGTTTTGCCTGGCAAAAATAGTGTACGTTTCTACTATCGATATAAAATACAGTTTAGCAATCTGCTACGGACGCATCTTTGCCAGAACAATAAGCTACCTGCCGATTTCATTGGTCATTATGATATTTCAGACAGGCCTAGTTTAGGTGGCTACTGGCTATATGTTTAATGATAGCTGTAACATCACAATACCTTCAATACTTATGGGATGAAGAAGTAACATTCTGGTGAATTTATTATGATATTTGTGAGGAAGAAAAAGGCTAAAGACAAACCATGCTTTCCATCCGAACCTGCAACCTCCGCTGCATACAAGTAAGCAGTATGATCCTGCTTGCTCTGGACTCCAGAGAAGTGACATGATACCCCTATTAGATATTGGCTCCTAACATTAATTACTTTCAGCTCAAAATGTAGTTTATTTCTGTATCTTGCATTTTTTAAATCCATCACCGTTATGGCTGTAATGACAGGCTACATGGGGGATTGGAAGTGATGCAGACAATTACATTGATGGAAGTTACAATCCATCTGCAATATTAAAGCTGATCTACCCCCTAAAAAAATATATATTACTTGTGAGGCACAGCTGAGTGAGCATACATTTCAATAATTTGCTTTTCATGTTACTGGGCTGATGGTGCCTGGATCTGATGGTCAGTCTCAGTGGAGGGAGAGAGCAGCAGACTGAGGGTCCGCCTCAACATCCCTCCGTTCTCCCTTTCCTCTACTGACCAAAAAGGGACACTGTCTTCCAGCTGATGGTGAAACTCGAGTCTCACCGCATTATTTCTGCCTCATGCACAAATTCATGTTGTTACTCCTATGAACAGAGAAAGTGAAATGTTCTACGATATTAAAAAAGACCCAAGCCGCTAATAACAACAACAACAACAACAACGCAAGCCTATCGATACACTTTCCTACTCATTCATTACAGCTACAGTGCTGGTTATAGCGTGAGTGGAAGGAGGAAGAATGCACATTTTAGTGCTTAAATAGCCTAAGTGTTGAATAAAAAAGTGTTGACAGTGCTGAGTAAGAACTTAAACATGAACTCACTCATAAAAACAGCAGCTCTTCGCTGTATTCGTTGGCAGTCTCTCTGCTGTCACGGTTTAAAACGTTTTTAAATCTCACAGTATCCACTTTGCTGTAGCTTTTGTTTGTGCCTGCTATGTTACTACAGACAAATCTGAGCAATCCGATTGGCCAGCGGTAGACGTATAGTGGACTTGATTTGCTCTCCGGGACCGCAGATTTGTACATTCAGACACATGAAATGGTTTAAAAATCGGAACACTTAGACCTACCCGGCGTGCGGAGCACCTACCGCCAGAGACAAAAAAATAAAAACATAGGAACGCAAGGCTTTATTGCTGGGTTTTTCACAAAAATGTTTGGTGATTGACTAGAAATGCCTTGGAGATCAACCGGTCGGTTGGTGACCACTGGTGTAGAGTGACACAGTCTTTGATTTGAGTTTAGCCGCCGGTGATGGCCAGGACTTGCAGAAAGTATGGTTTTTAAATTAATTTGATCAAGCTATGTAGCCTTTTGATTACTTTTTGATGAATAAATAAAACAAAAATGTTTACTAGCCACCAATGTTCCCTCAAATTTTTCTCAGCACTGAGCAAATTTCAGGTCTGCTGAGTGCAAACTTGAATGTTGAAAAATTCTATGCAACTTCCAGCGCGCGTTTACTGTGAACACTGAGGCTGTACCTGCTTTACGTTAGGTTTTAACAGTGGCCAAGTAGGCTACTGTGGCTATTTGATCATAATGTAGGGCTACCAGAGTGGCCTACCATAAAAAACAATGGAGAAAATGCATCCCATAACATTTTAACATGGAAATAGCTGTTTTGTCATTCAGTCTACAGTAGCAGCCAATGTGTGGTTCAATGTTATATTAACCTGTTTATCCACTTGTCCTTCAGACACGGAGGTGACTGAAAATGGTGTTTGATGCAAGAAATCACTTTAGAAAATAAAATGCATTATTATTCCCATATGATTATTACAGGAAATAAGACAAATTATGCTACCCTCTGCCTACTGGCTACTTAGCTTATTCAAGCCTGTCTCAAAATACAACACTGCCCTTTTAAGACAAAAAAAAGCTCTTTACCTGACTAGCTTTTCAAAGATGTCTAGAAATGTACACGTTTTGTGCTCTTCTGGGAAGCAATCCCTCCCCTATTGCTGACTACAAATGATCTATAACTGGGCTAATAAGTCACTAACTAGCACAGGATGTACACACGTGGCTACATGCAGCTCTTGTTTTGATCTCAAAACAAGCACATCTACTCATGACCACAGCTGTAAAGACAGTCCAGATCAAAGTAAACGGCACAGATCCATCTATGGCAATGGTCAATTTGCATATCGGCCTACTGCAGCTCTGATTGGTCATGCCGCACCGGTCTGTGTAGAGTACGGACTGAGTCATGCTTGTCAATACAATGGAATCCTACTCTGATGCGTTCTGCCTACTACAAAATCTCTTGCATATGTCATTTTGTTTCAGTATGTTGCATTGAAAGAGGCTAATATTGCGTTGATTCGATCACAATTGCCATCGTGAAGGGAAACGTTAATAGTGAAAACTCTAGAAATTTCCAAATTCAAAATCTTGTCTACGTGGGCTGATACAGTATTTATTCTGCGCAGCAGTGCCGGGGGAGCTGCGAGGCAGTCTCGGGGCTACTGCACGCCCGCACGCAGCTTAGAGGGAACATTGCTCGCCACCTAGCAATTTTATGAAGTTGGCTTTAGCTAGTCAGCTAGATTGGGAACCTATCTCCCAACCTCATAACTAGCTACCAAGACATTTCAGGCTATCAATCAAGTTAGTTAGACAAGCTAGCCTAACTATCTTCACATATAATTTGGCATAATGATTACGGCTCTAGATTGTTGGAAATTGCAGTTTCAGGCGTAAAAAAACAGCTACATTCTCCAATTTAAAATAATGGGTGCATGACGCCCCTGAATAGAAATACAGGTTTTACGAATTTAGTGATGTTAAGTTATGACTAAACAAAAAAGCCTTTATGGAAAGTATATTCAGTGCATTGCAGGGAGATAGACCCACAATGTCAGTTAAAGAAACACACAATGCTGTGATACCTGACACTCAGTCGGAGCAGCCCATTTGGAAAAACTTTGTTTATACTAGATGTATTGTGTGGAGACAGCAGTGTGGGAATACAGGTACTGTAGGCATAAGAACAGAGGATAGCACATGATGTAACACAGATATAATAGCTGGAACTGAGTGGAGCCTTCCTACTGCTGATTACAGACCAATACTCCTGAGTGGCGCAGTGGTCTAAGGCACTGCATCGCAGTGCTAACTGTGCCACTAGAGATCCTGGTTCGAATCCAGGCTCTGTCTCAGCCGGCCGCGACCGGGAGACTCATGGGCGGCGCACAATTGGGGGTAGGGGAGGGAATGGCCGGCAGGGATCTAGCTCAGTTGATAGAGCATGGCGTTTGCAACGCCAGGGTTGTGGGTTCAATTCCCACGGGGGGCCAGTATAAAAAAAATATGTATTCACTAACTGTAAGTCGCTCTGGATAAGAGTGTCTGCTAAATGACTAAAATGTAAATGTAATAATGACCACAGACAAAAGCCTGCCCTTACATGTGTTCTGTGTGACTCATACTAGTGTTGCACGGTATATCGAAACTTCGGTACTTTTGATAAATAAATACAGTTGAAGTCGGAAGTTTACATACACTTAGGTTGGAGTCATTAAAACTTGTTTTTCAAATTTCTTGTTAACAAACTATAGTTTTGGCAAGTCGGTTAGGACATCTACTTTGTGCATGACACAAGTAATTTTTCCAACAATTGTTTACAGACAGATTATTTCACTGTATCACAATTCCAGTAGGTCAGAAGTTTACATACACTAAGTTAACTGTGCCTTTAAACAGCTTGGAAAATTCCAGAAAATGATGTCATGGCTTTAGAAGCTTCTGATAGGCTAATTGACATCATTTGAGTCAATTGGAGGTGTACCTGTGGATGTATTTCAAGGCCTACCTTCAAAGTCAGTGCCTCTTTGCTTGACATCATAGGAAAATCAAAAGAAATCCACCAAGACCTCAGAAAAAGAATTGTAGACCTCCACAAGTCTGGTTCATCCTTGGGAGCAATTTCCAAATGCCTGAAGGTACCACGTTCATCTGTACAAACAATAGTACGCAAGTATAAACACCATGGGACCACGCAGCCGTCATTCCGCTCAGGAAGGAGACGCGTTCTGTCTCCTAGAGATTAACGTACTTTGGTGCGAAAAGTGCAAATCAATCCCAGAACAACAGCAAAGGACCTTGTGAAGATGCTGGAGGAAACAGGTACAAAATTATCTATATCCACAGTAAAATGAGTCCTATAATCGACATAACCTGAAAGGCCGCTCAGCAAGGAAGAAGCCACTGCTCCAAAACCGCCATAAAAAAGTCAGACTACAGTTTACAACTGCACATGGGGACAAAGATCGTACTTTTTGGAGAAATGTCCTCTGGTCTGATGAAACAGAAATAGAACTGTTTGGCCATAATGACAATCGTTATGTTTGGAGGAAAAAGAGGGTGGCTTGCAAGCCGAAGAACACATTACATTTACGTCATTTAGCAGACGCTCTTATCCAGAGCGACTTACAGTTAGTGCATACATTATTCTTTTTTATTTTCATACTGGCCCCCCGTGGGAATCGAACCCACAACCCTGGCGTTGCAAACGCCATGCTCTACCAACTGAGCTACCTCCCTGCCGGCCATTCCCTCCCCTACCCTGGACGACGCTGGGCCAATTGTGCGCCGGCCCATTGGTCTCCCGGTTGCGGCCGGCTACAGCAGAGCCTGGATTCGAACCAGGATCTCTAGTGGCACAGCTAGCACTGCGATGCAGTGCCTTAGACCACTGCGCCACTCGGGAGGTGAACACCATCCCAACCGTGAAGCACGGGGGTGGCAGCATCATGCTGTGGGGGTGCTTTGCTAAAGGAGGGACTGGTGCACTTCACAAAATAGATGGCATCATGAGGAAGGAAAATTATGTGGATATATTGAAGCAACATCTCAAGACATCAGTCAGGAAGTTAAAGCTTGGTCACAAATGTGTCTTCCAAATGGACAATGACCCCAAGCATACTTCCAAAGTTGTGGCAAAATGGCTTAAGGACAACAAGGTCAAGGTATTGGAGTGGCCAATACAAAGCCCTGACCTCAATCCTATACAACATTTGTGGGCAGAATTGAAAAAGCGTGTGCGAGCAAGGAGTCCTACAATCCTGACTCAGTTACACCAGCTCTTTCAGGAGGAATGGGCCAAAATTCACCCAACTTATTGTGGGAAGCTTGTGGAAGGCTACCCGAAACATTTGACGTTAAACAATTTAAAGGCAATGCTACCAAATACTAATTGAGTGTAAGTAAACTTCTGACCCACTGGGAATGTGATGAAAGAAATAAAAGCTGAAATAAATAATTCTCTCTACTATTATTCTGACATTTCACATTCTTAAAATAAAGTGGTGATCCTAACTGACCTAAGAGAGGGAATTTTTACTAGGATTAAATGTCAGGAATTGTGAAATACTGAGTTTAAATGTATTTGGCTAAGGTGTATGTAAACTTCCGACTTCAACTGTAGGTACTCACATTTTTGTTAGGTTCGGTACATCTGTCAAATGTGTCTCACGTGATCAAGTCTGTCTATCAGCACAACCCTTTTATAGCACAAAGAGTATAGTGCCTGCTCTATTTACTCATTCATTGCTAGAGCTGTCTGGGCTGCATCGTTAGCTCCCCACCGCCCACATGCTACACAGAAATAAGCACACTTGAATAATGCAACACATGTAGAAATGTTTCAACTGTTCATTATTGTTTGCAAAACAATGTCCATACAGGCTAAACACAACATGTAAAGTGCTGGTCCCATGTTTCATGAGCTGAAATAAAAGATCCCAGATATCTTCCATATGCACAAAAAGCTTATTTCTCTCAAACGTTGTGCACAAATTTGTTTACATCCCTGTTAGTGAGCATTTTATCCGTTGTCAAGATAATCCATGCACCTGACAGATGTGGCATATCAAGAAGCTGATTAAACAGCATGATCCTTACAGGTGCACCTTGTGCTGGGGACAATAAATGGCCACTCTAAAATGTGCAGTTTTGTCACAAACACAATGCCACAGATGTCTCAAGTTTTAAGGGAGCGTGCAATTGGCTCACAAGTGGGTGGGCCTATGCCCTCCCAGGCCCACCCATGGCTGCGCCCCTGCCCAGTCATGTGAAATCCATAGAGTCGGGCCTAATTTAATTTATTTCAATTGACTGATTTCCTTATATGAACTGTAAAATCTTTTAAATTGTTGCACGTTGAGTTTATATTTTTGTTCAGTTTACTTAAGTAAAAATACTTTAAAGTACTACTTAAGTTGTTTTGGGGGATATCTGTACTTGACTGTTTATATTTTTGACAACTTTTACTTTAACTCCACTACATTCCTAAAAGAATATGTACTTTTTACTCCCATACATTTTCCCTGACACCCAAAAGTACTCGTTATATTTTGAATGCTCAGGTAGGACAGCAATATGGTCCAATTCACACACCTATCAATATAATGCGTTTTCATCCCTACTGCCTCTCATCTGGTCCTCACTAAACACAAATACTGCATTTGTAAATGATGTCAGAGTGCCTCTGGCTGTCTGTAAATAAAAATAAATAAAAAATGTAATTGTGCCCTCTGGTTTACTTAATATAAGGAATTTGATGTGCAGCATTCACTTTTACTCAAGTATGAAAATTGAGTACTTTTTCCAACACTGTACATTCAAAACCAGACAATTGGGTGACTTTTTAATTGTAGGCTAACTTTCCTTGCTAGCTTACAGCTGAAGCAACATCAATTCACTACCCTAGCACTTAGTTTGTGAAAATATGCAAACCATAACGCATAATATGCTGATTTCAAAGCTGATTATCACCAAAAATAGTTATTAATTTACACCAAAACTTCATTCACTAATTCGTCTCCCTCGCCCACCCGTCTGGTTTCCACTAGATTCCATAGCCACATTCTGCCTTGCTAATGAAGTGCATGCACACACCTCCTATTGAACAATATGCATTTACCTGTATTGTGAACAGACCTAGCCTACATCTTGATTTAACCAGTTTATCAATAGATATTTACCTTTCAAATAAATGATTACCATTATGTTGTTTTGTAGTTAGATTGGAAAAATAAAGTCAGATTGATTGTATAATTGATTTATTAATGCTTCAAAATTTAATGATATTGAACTCAAAAGATGACCAACGATTGAACAGAGCAGTAGCTGAGTGTATCTGTCAGGATAAACTGTCATTCTGTGACTTTGGCTAATACGCCTTATTATTTGTTGTTGTGGTATCGTTTTGTAATCGAGTATCATTATGTATCGAGTATCATGATACTAAACCTGGTATCAGTATCGAAGTCAAAATTCTGGTATCGTGACAACAATCTCATACTGCCCTTACAAAGAAAGAAAAGGACAACAGCCAGAAAGGTTAACAGCTCGACTCTCAGTGACACTGTGAATGTTTATTTGCAGCCAGTTCTAAATGATGGCACCAGTTCTTAGTTTTAAAGAAAGGTGTTTCAGATAAAACCCTTCTCCTTTGTGTTTACTATACTTAAATGGGCACTACAATTGCCAAAAACGAAGTACTGTAAACCCCATTGAATTCAACACATGCACTAGTTCTACCTTCCTCACTGACCTCTGACCTTTTGTACTGCTCCAGACCTCTATGAACTGTCCTCACTACTTTGTGAGGCCCACCTACTGGGCAGAGACGTCAGTTCAAGGTATTTTTGATTTACATTTGGTTGAGTTGTCAACTAATGTGAATTCAACGGGAAATCAACAAGAAAAAAACACCCATGACATTGGATTTAGGTTAAAAGTTTGGTGAAAAAAAGACAATTCCCTTACTGATGTATTTCTGCAAATCCAAATCATTTCCCCATGTTGATTCAACATCACATTGATTTTCTTGTTGTTTAAATGACATGGAAACAACGTTGATTCAACATTGTTTTTGCCCAGTGGGCAGAATGTATTCCCATATCCCCACTCAGGCAGCAGTGGCAGTGGCGACAGCTGGAAGCTAAACTCACTCAACTCAGCTGGCCAGAGGGAAAGTAACAAAATCAGGCCAATCGATAAGATTGATAGGAATATGAGTTGTCTGAAAAAACACACGCAGACACTCATGCAAGCACATACAAATCCACACTCCAACAACAAAACCATCTGGGTTATATAATCCCCCAGTGAATAGATATCCCTTTCCACACAGTCAGTAGCTACAGTAGGTTTCATTAACTTGTCCAGTCATCTTTCGTAAACATTTAGAAAGTTTGCATAGAAAATAGATTTGACAATTGCCTGCTACAGTGTTTTTCAATTTAACAATCGTGTCGATAAAAACAACTGGACGTAAGGACGTCTGACCTAAACATACAAATAAGATACAAATAATAAAATCGCTAAAACCTAGTGTCATTTTATTTTACTGGTTGAGTTTTTCAAATTACCCATTTAGGCAAATTGCGCATTAATAAATTGCCGACATCCTGTATGCCTTCCCACCTATCTGTGTCATGCCTCAAGTAACCGGTAAAAGCCATTATGGATAGAATGCAAGAATTGAAGATAGCCCTATTTGATAAAAGACCAAGTCCATATTATGGCAAGAACAGCTCAAATAAGCAAAGAGAAACGACATTCCATCATTACTTTAAGACATGAAGGTCAGTCAACACGGAACATTTCAAAAACGTCTAAAGTTTCTTCAAGTGCAGTCGCAAAAACCATCAAGCACTATGATGAAACTGGATCTCATGAGGACCACAGGAATGGAAGACCCAGAGTTACCTCTGCTGCAGAGGATAAGTTCATTAGAGTTACCAGCCTCAGAAATTGCAGCCCAAATAAATGCTTCAGAATTTAAGTCACCGAAACATCAACTGTTCAGAGGGGGCTGCAAAGAAACCAATACTAAAGGACACCTGCATCAGATGACCGGGCCTCCACAATCCCCTGATGAGTCAGACCGCAGAGTGAAGGAAAAGCAGCCAACAAGTGCTCAGCATATGTGGGAACTCCTTCAAAGACTGTTGGAAAAGCATTCCAGGTGAAGCTGGTAGAGAGAATGCCAAGAGTGTGCAAAGCTGTCATAAAAGGCAAAGGTTGGCTATTTGAAGAATCTCAAATATAAAATATTTTGATTTGTTTAACCCTTTTTTGGCTACTACATGATTCCATATGTGTTATTTAATAGTTTTGATGTCTTCACTATTTTTCTACAATGTAGAAAATAGTAAAAATAAAGAAAAACCCTTGAATGAGTAGGTGTCCAAACTTTTGACTGGTACTGTATGAAATATATATATATATATATTTTTGCCATAAAAGGGGTTGAATACTTATTGGCTCAAGACATTTTAGCTTTTCATAATAAGTATTCAACCCCTTTTATGGCAAAAATGTGCTTAACAAATCACATAATAAATTGCATATGGACTCACTGTGTGCAATAGTGTTTAACATTATTGTTTTATGATTACCTCATCTCAGTACCCCACACATACAATTATCTTTAAGGTTCCTCAGTCGAGCAGTGAATTTCAAACACAGATTCAACCTCAAAGACCAGGGAGGTTTTCCAATGCCTTGCAAAGGGCACCTATTGTTAGATGGGTAAAACAATTAAAAAGCAGACATTGAATATCCCTTTGAGCATGGTGAAGTTATTAATTACATTTTGGATGGTGTATCAATACACCTAGTCACTACAAAGATACAGGCGTCCTTCCTAACTCAGTTGCCGGAGTGGAAGGAAACCGCTCAAGTATTTCACCATGAGACCAATGGTGACTTTAAAACAGTTTCAGAGCTTAATGGCTGTGATAGGAGAAAACTGAGGATGGCTCAACAACATTGTAGTTACTCCACAATACTAACCTAATTGGCAGAGTGAAAAGAAGGAAGCCTGTACAGAATAAAAAATATTCCAAAACATGCATTCTGTTTGCAACAAGGCACTAAAGTAATACTGCAAAAATGTGGCAAAGCAATTAACTTTTTGTCCTGAATACTAAGTGTTATGTTTGGGGAAAATACAATACAACACATTACTAAGTACCACTCTCCATATTTTCAAACATAGTGAAAAACAGAGCCAAGCACAGGCAAAATCCTGGAGAAAAACCTGGTTCCGTCTGCTTTCCACCAGACACTTGGAAATGAATTCACATTTCAGTAGGACAATAACTTAAAACACAAGGCTAAATATACATTGGAGTCGCTTACCAAGAAGACAGTGAATGAGTGGTCGAGTTACAGTTTTGACTTAAATCTGCTTGAAAATCTATGTCAAGACCTGAAAATGGTTGTCTAGCAATGATCAACAACCAATTTGACAGAGCTTAAAGAATTGTTTAAATAATAAAATGGGCAAATGTTGCACAATCCATGTGTGGAAAGCTCTTAAGAGACTTACCCAGAAAGACACACAGCTGTAATCACTGCCAAAGATGATTCTGACTCAGGGGGTTGAATACTTATGTAATCAAGATAGTGTTTAATTATTTTTTTTATTTTTACAAATGTTAAGAATTTTTCTTCCACTTTGACAGAGTATTTATTTGTATATAGTTGACAAAAAAAAAGACAATTAAATCCATTTTAAACCCACTTTTGTAAAAATGTGTAATTTATCAATTTCGAAAAACATAATTCCACTTTGACATTATGGGGTATTGTGTGTAGGCCAGTGACAAAACAATTACATTTAATCTATTTTAAATTCAGGCTGTAACACAACAAAATGTGGGAAAAAACATAAAGGGGTGTGAATACTTTCTGAAGGCACAGTATGCTCCCAGCAGGCCCAGTTATTCAGGAAAGCTTAACGTGCGCCCTGCATCCTCTCTGATCCAAGTGCTCATTAAGACATATTGTTACAGTGCATTTCCACATAAAACGATGGGGGTACCAGTCACTTTCTCCTAATGCCCGCCTGCATCTACATATCTACCTAAATACTCCAGTATCCCTGCACATTTGGTATTGGCACTGACCCTGTATATGGTTTCCTCTCTTACTTATTGTGTTTTCTTTATTATATACACTACAATTCAAAAGTTTGGGGTCACTTAGAAATGTCCTTGCTTTTGAAAGAAAAGCAATTTTTTTGTCCATTAAAATAACATCAAATTGATCAGAAATACCGTGTAGACATTGTTAATGTTGTAAATGGCTATTGTAGCTGGAAACGGCTGATTTTTTATGGAATATCTACATAGGCGTACAGAGGCCCATCATCAGCATCCATCAGTCCTGTGTTCCAATGGCACGTTGTGTTAAAAGGCTAATTGATCATTAGAAAACCCTTTTGCAATTATATTAGCACAGCTGAAAACTGTTGTGCTGATTAAAGAAGCAATAAAACTGGCCTTCTTGAGACTAGTTGAGTATCTGGAGCGTCAGCAATTGTGGATTCGATTACAAAATGGCCAGAAACAAATAACTTTCTTCCGAAACTCTTCAGTCTATTCTTGTTCTGAGAAAAGAAGGCTATTCCAATGAGAGAAATAGCCAAGAAACTGAAGATCTCGTACAACGCTGTGTACTACTCCCTTCAAAGAACAGCGCAAACTGTCTCTAACCAGAATAGAAAGAGGAGTGGGAGGCCCCGGTGCACAACTAAGCAAGAGGACAAATACATTAGGGTGTCTAGTTTGAGAAACAGACGCCTCACAGGTCCTCAACTGGCAGCTTCATTAAATAGTACCCGCAAACCACCAGTCTCAACGTCAACAGTGAAGAGGCGACTCCGGAATGCTGACCTTCTAGGCAGAGTTGCAAAGAAAAATCCATCTCTCAGACTGGCCAATAAAAAGAAAAGATTAAGATGGGCAAAATAACACAGACACTGAACAGAGGAAGATTGGAAAAAAAGTGTTATGGATAGACAAATCAAAGTTTGAGGTGTTCGGATCACAAAGAAGAACATTTGTGAGATGTAGACCAAATGAAAAGATGGCTGGAGGAGTGCTTGATGCCATCTGTCAAGCATGGTGGAGGCAATGTGATGGTCTGGGGGTGCTTTGGTGGTGGTAAAGTAGAAGATTTGTACAGGGTAAAAGGGACCTTGAAGAAGGAAGGCTATCACTCCATTTTGCAAAGCCATGCCATACACTGTGGACTGCGCTTCATTGGAGCCAATTTCCTCCTACAACAGGACAAACTATGCAATAACTATTTAGGGAAGAAGCAGTCAGCTGGTATTCTGTCTATAATGGAGTGGCCAGCACAGTCACCGGATCTCAACCCTATTGAGCTGTTGTGGGCGCATCTTGACCGTATGGTACGTAAGAAGTGCCCATCAAGCCAATCCAACTTGTGGGAGGTGCTTCAGGAGGCATGGGGTGAAATCTCTTCAGATTACCTCAACAAATGGACAACTAGAATGCCAAAAGGTCTGCAAGGCTGTAATTGCTGCAAATGGGGGATTCTTTGACGAAAGCAAAATTTGAAGGACACAACTATTATTTCAATTAAAAATCATTATTTCTAACCTTGTCAATGACTACATTTCCTATGCATTTTACTATACAGTGGGGGAAAAAAGTATTTAGTCAGCCACCAATTGTGCAAGTTCTCCCACTTAAAAAGATGAGAGAGGCCTGTAATTGTCATCATAGGTACACGTCAACTATGACAGACAAATTGAGATTTAAAAAATCCAGAAAATCACATTGCAGGATTTTTAATGAATTTATTTGCAGATTATGGTGGAAAATAAGTATTTGGTCACCTACAAACAAGCAAGATTTCTGGCTCTCACAGACCTGTAACAACTTCTTTAAGAGGCTCCTCTGTCCTCCACTCGTTACCTGTATTAATGGCACCTGTTTGAACTTGTTATCAGTATAAAAGACACCTGTCCACAACCTCAAACAGTCACACTCCAAACTCCACTATGACCAAGACCAAAGAGCTGTCAAAGGACACCAGAAACAAAATTGTAGACCTGCACCAGGCTGGGAAGACTGAATCTGCAATAGGTAAGCAGCTTGGTTTGAAGAAATCAACTGTGGGAGCAATTATTAGGAAATGGAAGACATACAAGACCACTGATAATCTCCCTCGATCTGGGGCTCCACGCAAGATCTCACCCCGTGGGGTCAAAATGATCACAAGAACGGTGAGCAAAAATCCCAGAACCACACGGGGGGACCTAGTGAATGACCTGCAGAGAGCTGGGACCAAAGTAACAAAGCCTACCATCAGTAACACACTACGCCGCCAGGGACTCAAATCCTGCAGTGCCAGACGTGATCCCCTGCTTAAGCCAGTACATGTCCAGGCCCGTCTGAAGTTTGCTAGACTGCATTTGGATGATCCAGAAGAGGATTGGGAGAATGTCATATGGTCAGATGAAACCAAAATATAACTTTTTGGTAAAAACTCAACCCGTCGTGTTTGGAGGACAAAGAATGCTGAGTTGCATCCAAAGAACACCATACCTACTGTGAAGCATGGGGGTGGAAACATCATGCTTTGGGGCTGTTTTTCTGCAAAGGGACCAGGACGACTGATCCGTGTAAAGGAAAGAATGAATGGGGCCATGTATCGTGAGATTGAGTGAAAACCTCCTTCCATTAGCAAGGGCATTGAAGATGAAACGTGGCTGGGTCTTTCAGCATGACAATGATCCCAAACACACCGCCCGGGCAACGAAGGAGTGGCTTCGTAAGAAGCATTTCAAAGTCCTGGAGTGGCCTAGCCAGTCTGCAGATCTCAACCCCATAGAAAATCTTTGGAGGGAGTTGAAAGTCTGTGTTGCCCAGCGACAGCCCCAAAACATCACTGCTCTAGAGGAGATCTGCATGGGGGAATGGGCCAAAATACCAGCAACAGTGTGTGAAAACCTTGTGAAGACTTACAGAAAACGTTTGACCTGGGTCATTGCCAACAAAGGGTATATAACAAAGTATTGAGAAACTTTTGTTATTGACCAAATACTTATTTTCCACCATAATTTGCATATAAATTCATTAAAAATCCTACAATGTGATTTTCTGGATTTTTTTCTCTCATTTTGTCTGTCATAGTTGACGTGTACCTATGAGAACTTGCACAATTGGTGGTTGACTAAATACTTTTTTCCCCACTGTATTTCCTATTCAAACTCATTTCATGCATGTTTTCATGGAAAACAAGGACATTTCTAAGTGACCCCAAACTTTTGAACGGTAGTGTATATTTAGTATATTTTTACTGTACTGTTGGGTAGAGTTAAGCATTTCACTGTACTTGTGCATGTGACAAAACTTTAACATAACTCTTTAGAACCCATAGCGGCCGTCGACGGCCTTTCTTTAAATTACTATCTTGGCTGTGAACGGCCTTGTTTTTCTAACAATAATGTGTAAATATCGCAAAATTAACTTGCTAACAACTTGTTGTCGTATTCGCGTGGCTGTTGTCATCAACCAGAAACCGGAAACAGGGTGTGGGCGGGGGTCAAAATGACAGCGCCGAAGTGGACACGACTTTTCACTGTAAAATAAGCTGTATCTACAGTGGGGGAAAAAAGTATTTAGTCAGCCACCAATTGTGCAAGTTCTCCCACTTAAAAAGATGAGAGAGGCCTGTAATTTTCATCATAGGTACACGTCAACTATGACAGACAAAATGAGAGAAAAAAATCCAGAAAATCACATTGTAGGATTTTTTATGAATTTATTTGCAAATTATGGTGGAAAATAAGTATTTGGTCAATAACAAAAGTTTCTCAATACTTTGTTATATACCCTTTGTTGGCAATGACACAGGTCAAACGTTTTCTGTAAGTCTTCACAAGGTTTTCACACACTGTTGCTGGTATTTTGGCCAATTCCTCCATGCAGATCTCCTCTAGAGCAGTGATGTTTTGGGGCTGTCGCTGGGCAACACAGACTTTCAACTCCCTCCAAAGATTTGCTATGGAGTTGAGATCTGGAGACTGGCTAGGCCACTCCAGGACCTTGAAATGCTTCTTACGAAGCCACTCCTTTGCCCGGGCAGTGTGTTTGGGATCATTGTCATGCTGAAAGACCCAGCCACGTTTAATCTTCAATGCCCTTGCTGATGGAAGGAGGTTTTCACTCAAAATCTCACGATACATGGCCCCATTCATTCTTTCCTTTACACGGATCAGTCGTCCTGGTCCCTTTGCAGAAAAACAGCCCCAAAGCATGATGTTTCCACCCCCATGCTTCACAGTAGGTATGGTGTTCTTTGGATGCAACTCAGCATTCTTTGTCCTTCAAACACGACAGGTTGAGTTTTTACCAAAAACTTCTATTTTGGTTTCATCTGACCATATGACATTCTCCCAATCCTCTTCTGGATCATCCAAATGCACTCTAGCAAACTTCAGACGGGCCTGGACATGTACTGGCTTAATCAAGGGGACACGTCTGGCACTGCAGGATTTGAGTCCCTGGCGGCGTAGTGTGTTACTGATGGTAGGCTTTGTTACTTTGGTCCCAGCTCTCTGCAGGTCATTCACTAGGTCCCCCCGTGTGGTTCTGGGATTTTTGCTCACCGTTCTTGTGATCATTTTGACCCCACAGGGTGAGATCTTGCGTGGAGCCCCAGATCGAGGGAGATTATCAGTGGTCTTGTATGTCTTCCATTTCCTAATAATTGCTCCCACAGTTGATTTCTACAAACCAAGCTGCTTACCTATTGCAGATTCAGTCTTCCCAGCCTGGTGCAGGTCTACAATTTTGTTTCTGGTGTCCTTTGACCGCTCTTTGGTCTTGGCCATAGTGGAGTTTGGAGTGTGACTGTTTGAGGTTGTGGACAGGTGTCTTTTATACTGATAACAAGTTCAAAACAGGTGCCATTAATACAGGTAACGAGTGGAGGACAGAGGAGCCTCTTAAAGAAGAAGTTACAGGTCTGTGAGAGCCAGAAATCTTGCTTGTTTGTAGGTGACCAAATACTTATTTTCCACCATAATTTGCAAATACATTCATAAAAAATCCTACAATGTGATTTTCTGGAAAAAATGTTCTCAATTTTTCTGTCATAGTTGACGTGTACCTATGATGAAAATTACAGGCCTCTCTCATCTTTTTAAGTGGGAGAACTTGCACAATTGGTGGCTGACTAAATACTTTTTTCCCCCACTGTATGTTGGTTGGTGATACGGATTCGGACATGTCCTTGCACTTTGAAAAGCGATGATGTTGAGGTGAGTGAAATAAGTAAAACAGCAGATGTATGTTTGGTGTTTTTGATGTTTGATAATTTGAAATTTGGGGAAATCGCTCGCAGATTAGCAAGTCCTGTCATGATAACTTGGTTGGTACTGGCGAGCACATCAGTGGTGGAGCTCGAATGATCGCTCTTGGTCTCATGGAAATAGTTGCAGTGTTTAGCTGTATATAGTCAGCTAACTATACTGAACAAAAATATTTAAAAAACACAACATGCCACAATTTCAAAGATTTTACTGAGTTACAGTTCATAAGGAAATCAGTGCATCTGTTGGTCATTTACCTTTTTTTTAAAAGGTAGGGGCGTGGATCAGAAAACCAGTCAGTATCTGGTTTAACCACCATTTGCCTCATGCAGCACGACATCTCCTTCGCATACAGTTGATCAGGCTGTTGATTGTGGCCTGTGGAATGTTGTCCCACTCTTGAAATGGCTGTGCAAAGTTGCTGGATGTTGGCAGGAACTGGAACACGCTGTCGTACAAATCGATCCAGAGCATCCCAAAAATGCTGACATGTGTGACATGTCTGGTGAGTATGCAGGCCATGGAAGAACTGGGACATTTTCAGATTCCAGGAATTGTGTACAGATCCTTGCGACTTGGGGCTGTGCATTATCATGCTGAAACATGTGGTGATGGCAGCGGATGAATGGCACGACAATGGGCCTCAGGATCTCGTCACGGTATCTCTGTGCATTCAAATTGCCATCGATACCATAACCCGACCGCCACAATGGGGCACTCCGTTCTCAACGTTGACATCAGCAAACGCCCTACACATGGTCTTCAGTTGTGAGGCCTGTTGGGCATTCTCTAAAACGACATATGGTAGGGAAATGAACATTCAATTGTCTGGCAACAGCTCTGGTGGACATTCCTGCAGCCTGCATGCCAATTGCACGCTACCTCAACTTGAGACATCTGCACATTTTAGAGTGGCCTTTTATTGTCCCAAGCACAAGGTGCACCTCTGTAATGATCATGCTGTTTAATCAGCTTCTTGATATGCCACACCTGTCAGGTGGATGGATTATCTTGGGAAAGGAGAAATGCTCACTAACAGGGATGTAAACAAATTTGTGCACAACATTTGAGAGAAATAAGCTTTCTGTGCATATGGAACATTTCTGGGATCTTTTATTTCACCTCATGAAACATGGGACCAACACTTTACATTTAGCATTTATATTTTTGTTCAGTGTAGTTGGTTGTTTTGTCTTGTTTCTACCGATGTAATTCATATGGAAACGGCCAAAGCTGTTTGCTATAGCTAGCTAGCTAGTCTGTCAGGCAAGAAAAGTTGTGTGTAGCGGTAAATTTGGGTCAACCTCAGTTGTCACTTTCACTAGCTAGCCATACAGACAACCAGCTAACTAGCCACTGAACTGAAGGCTAGAGTCATTCGTGTTAATCTGTTGGGTTTAGGTTATGGTTTGTCACGTTTGCTTGGTGCTGTTATTCATAGGCTATACATTGCCTTGTTTTCCTATTATTTGACAGCTTAGATGTTGTGTTAGGGTAGGTGCCCGCGCAGTGGAGCTCATATGATGAGTTGGATATTTGTTTACATAGCCAGCTAACAAGTTGCTTGTTTTGTCCTGTTTCTACCGATGCAATTCATTTGGAAACTGTCCCAGCTTAGTAACTAATCAGCTAACATTAGCGAACTCTGTAGTTAGTCTGTCAGGCAAGAAAGCAAGAGTTGATTGGAGGAGAGAGAGAGACACTTTTGTTTATTATCTATTTCACTTGCTTTGGGAATGTAAACACATGCTTCCCATGCTAATAAACCACCTTAAATTAAATTGAGAGCGAGAGAGGGGAATGGGAGGCGTGTAACTGTATAACATAATTTATTATGGAAACCCCTTACTAGGAAGAGAGTATGTGTATGGTTGAGAAAAAGAAAGAAGAGGAAGGAAGAGAGGGAGAGTGATTATCTTCCTAACCACAATTGTATCCTATTTGCTGCTCCTATCTCACTCACTCTGTTCCTCTAGGTCAGTGAAAGTGAGGGAAGTGATGTGGAGAGTCAGGGAAAAGCAGCAAAAGGCAGGGAGGAAGAGGAGTTAGAGATGATTGGAGGGATAGAGATGTGGAGCGCGGCTCGAGGAGTGGAGCGAGAGGAGAAGAGGAGAGTGAAGACGAGGGAGAGTAGAGAGGAAGTGGAGAGTGAAGAGGAGGGTGGGAAGAGTGGAGGGAGAGGAACATGGAGAGGAAGAGGAACATGGAGAGGAGAAAGAAGGGGGACACACAGCCTAGGCCTAAAGTGATAGTGGCTTTGGAGTTGCTTTTAAAAGTGGTAGGAACATATCTGTTCCAGAGCTTGTAATGGATTACAAGAAGAAAACTGGGCTGGGTTGACCATCTTGACCAACTGAGGAGCTATTACAATGTTGGACACACAGGCAGAAAATGGTGGAAGTATGTGTTTTGGGGGGGGGTGCTCAACTTTGACATCATAAATGTGTACATTGTGTGGGGGACCCTGCAAAGGTCCATTCCCAGAAACCGCAGGCACTGGCCCTGAAGGCATTCAAAATGCAGCTTCTGCATTCACTTTGTGATATGGCTACAGTGGCAGGAAGAGGGGGAACCGGGGCGTGTGGTCCGGGTTGTAACTCATAATTTGAAAGCAGCTGAAGTTTGAAGGGCACAAGAGAGGGTGTGTGGTGTGCATCCGGAGTGGATGCAGGACAAAGAGTGGGAGATGTGTAGAAACCTCCGTTGGGTGCTCTACGTGTTCTGTGCCACTTTGCAGGATGGGGCCATGCTTCCAGAAGTTCCATGACATGTTGTAGGCTAAATGCAAACACTAAAGTGACAGTGTGAAGCAGATGTGTTTTGTATCCTCTCTCTATCTAATACTTGTTGCATTCACTGAAATGGTGTCAAAGTAGGCTACTATTTCTACATTTTGTGTCAGGCCTGGTCTGTACTACATCTTATTGAGAGAGATTATCGACATTTTGAAATAGTCTCTGAATACTTGTTTGCATTTTTACATTTGTTACAGAAGTAAGAATCGTCGTCAATCAAATAGCCTACTTTGTGTGGGTTGTGAAATACTTTCTGAATATTGTCCTCTGGTCACATTTCGGATAATTGTTTTAATATTTATATGTAAATCATATTTATAAGTATAATATATTATACTTGGTACATTTTGAGTGAGTAATTTAGTCAAATGTAATACAATTGAAATTATCTAGGGTTTTTTGTTGTGTTCAGTGTTAGTTTTTTGATAGTGTCTACACAATGGAAGACAAAATTACTGTTATTCCAATTGACATGAATGTGGTGTAATATTAAAAGGTTGTGCTTTTAAAACTAAGTTAACTTGTAATTGTTATTTGTTCTTTGTTTTTGAGCTATGTCTGTTTGTTTGAAATGTGTGAGAAAATGAGCTTCATCTTGAAAATTCTAAGTAATCTACAGCAGCATTCTAGAAGTTCTACTGGGGTCTAAAGGGTTAAATCGAAGCGCACTATAGCTTCCAGACCCTACTGGATTGGCTGTTGATACATAGCACTACCTAGCCTGCTTGCTAGCACCCACATGAGGGTGGAGCTACCGGGGTTATCCAAATTATTGTGTTATGTGGAAATTGGGCATGACATAGTGTTTACACTATACAAGCGGCACTCACCTAGCCTCACCCTCATGTGGGTGCTAACAAGCAAGCTAGATAGTGCTACGTATCAACAGTCATTGTCAGCCAATCCAGTAGGGGTTGGAAGCTATGGTGAGCATCGATTGGTCACTCGCATCAAGATATCGCAGAGGATTTGCATAAAGTTCAGTTTTCCACAACTTTAGTCACGGCCTATTCAGCTCCCTCACCCATGCTCGCGTCGCTCAACGGTCCCGCAGCCCACTCCGCTTCTCTCGCTTTTCTTCCATTGAAAGTGAATGGCTTCCAATGTTTCACCGTGCGATGCGGCTGTATAGGGTGAACGCACTGTAACACTTAAATATAGCCTAAATATTTGTAATACATTTGAAAAGTTAAATTACCTTTTATGTTGGGCATAAACACAACCAGTCACAATATTTTAAACGGATTAGGCTACTTCAAAAGTCACCTGTAGGCTACCTGCACATCAGGGTTTTTCCCATCAGGAAAATGTGGCACGAGACCGCAGCATTTTTTACCGGACATTTGAGAAATGTACCTACTGGGTGCGTAACCTGATTAGGGTGTCGACCCATGGTGCTCAAAATGACAGAAACACATTTAGATTAGGGTAATTCATGGAAGTCATGTAGTAACCAAAAAAGTGTTAAATAAATCAAAATATATTTTATATTTGAGATTCTTCAAATAGCCACCCTTTGCCTTGATGACAAGCTCAATTGGTAGAGCATGGCGCTTGTAACGCCAGGGTAGTGGGTTCGATCCCCGGGACCACCCACATGTAAAAAATTTATGCACACATGACTGTAAGTCGCTTAGGATAAAAGCGTCTGCTAAATGGCATATTATTATATTAAATGACAGCTTAGCACACTCTTGGCATTCTCTCAACCAGCTTCATGAGGTAGTCACCTGGAATGCATTTCAATTAACAGATGTGCCTTCTTAAAAGTTAATTTGTGGAGTTTGAGCCAATCAGTTGTGTTGTAATAAGGTATACAGAAGATAGCACTATTTGGTAAAAGACCAAGTCCATATTATGGCAAGAACAGATCAAATAAGCAAAGAAAAACTCAATACAGTTTCTTCAAGTGCAGTCGCAAAAATAATCAAGCGCTATGATGAAACTGGCTCTCATGAGGACCGCGACAGGAATGGAAGACCCAGAGTTGCCTCTGCTGCAGAGGATAAGTTCATTAGAGTTACCAGCCTCAGAAATTGCAGCCCAAATAAATGCTTCACAGAGTTCAAGTAACAGACACATCTCAACATCAACTGTTCAGAGGAGACTGTGTGAATCTGGCCTTCATGGTCGAATTGCTGCAAAGAAACTACTACTAAAGGACACCAATAAGAAGAAGAGACCTGCTTGGGCAAAGAAACATGAGCAATGGACATTAGACCGGTGGAAATGTGTCCTTTGGTCTGGAGTCTGGTTCCAATTGCCGTGTCTTTATGAGACGCGGTGTGGGTGAACGGATGATCTCCGCATGTGTATTTCCCACCATAAAGCATGGAGGTAAAAGTGACTATGCATAGATAATAAAACAGAGGATAGCAGCAGCGTTTGTGAAGAATGTGAAGGAATGTACAGTGAGGGAAAAAGGTATTTGATCCCCTGCTGATTTTGTACGTTTGCCCACTGACAAAGAAATTATCAGTCTATAATTTTAATGGTAGGTTTATTGAACAGTGAGAGACAGAATAACAACAACAAAATCCTGAAAAACGCATGTCAAAAATTTTATAAATTGATTTGCATTTTAATGAGGGAAATAAGTATTTGACCCCCTCTCAATCAGAAAGATTTCTGGCTCCCAGGTGTCTTTTATACAGGTAACTAGCTGAGATTAGGAGCACACTCTTAAAGGGAGTGTTCATAATCTCAGCTTGTTACCTGTATAAAAGACACCTGTCCACAGAAGCAATCAATCAGATTCCAAACTCTCCACCATGGCCAAGACCAGAGCTCTCCAAGGATGTCAGGGACAAGATTGTAGATCTACACAAGGCTGGAATGGGCTACAAGACCATTGCCATGCAGCTTGGTGAGAAGGTGACAACAGTTGGTGCGATTATTCGCAAATGGAAGAAACACAAAATAACTGTTAATCTCCCTCTGCCTGGGGCTCCATGCAAGATCTCACCTCATGGAGTTGCAATGATCATGAGAACGGTGAGGAATCAGCCCAGAACTACACGAGAGGATCTTGTCAATGATCTCAAGGCAGCTGGGACCATAGTCACCAAGAAAACAATTGGTAACACACTACGCCGTGAAGGACTGAAATCCTGCAGCGCCCGCAAGGTCCCCCTGCTCAAGAAAGCACATATACAGGCCCGTCTGAAGTTTGCCAATTAACATCTGAATGATTCAGAGGAGAACTGGGTGAAAGTGTTGTGGTCAGATGAGACCAAAATCGAGCTCTTTGCCATCAACTCAACTCGCCGTGTTTGGAGGAGGAGGAATGCTGCCTATGACCCCAAGAACACCATCCCCACCGTCAAACATGGAGGTGGAAACATTATGCTTTGGGGTGTTTTTCTGCTAAGGACAACTTCACCGCATCAAAGGGACGATGGACGGGGCCATGTACCGTCAAACCTCCTTCCCTCAGCCAGGGCATTGAAAATGGGTCGTGGATGGGTATTCCAGCATGACAATGACCCAAAACACACGGCCAAGGCAACAAAGGAGTGGCTCAGGGAGCTGAAGGTTCGAGTTGCCAAACGTCAGCCTCGAAACCTTAATGACTTGGAGAAGATCTGCAAAGAGGAGTGGAACAAAATCCCTCCTGAGATGTGTGCAAACCTGGTGGCCAACTACAAGAAACGTCTGACCTCTGTGATTGCCAACAAGGGTTTTGCCACCAAGTACTAAGTCATGTTTTGCAGAGGGGTCAAATACTTATTTCCCTCATTAAAATGCAAATAAATTTATAAGATTTTTAACATGCGTTTTTCTGGTTTTTGTTGTTGTTATTCTGGTCTCTCACTGTTCAAATAAACCTACCATTAAAATTATAGACTGATCATGTCTTTGTCAGTGGGCAAACATACAAAATCAGCAGGGGATCAAATACTTTTTTCCCCTCACTGTATGTGTGTGGCAACAATATGCATGTGTGTGTGTGTTGTAGTGTCAGTGAGTGTACATCAACCTTGTGCAAGAGAGTCAGTGAAAACAATACGAATAAATAAATAAAAAATAAGGGGGTCAATGTGAATAGTCCGGGTAGCCATTTGATTAACTGTTCAGTAGTCTTATGGCTTGGGAGTAGAAGCTATTAAAGAGCCTTTTGGTCCCAGACTTGGCACTCTGGTACCGCTTGCCGTGTGGTAGCAGAGAGAACAGTCTATGACTTGGGTGGCTGGAGTCTGACAATTTCTAGGGCCTTCCTCTGACACCGCCTGGTATAGTGGTCCTGGATGGCAGGAAGCTTGGCCCCAGTGATGTACTGGGCCGTTCTCACTACCCTCTGTAGTACCTTGCGGTCGGAGGCCGAGCAGTTGCCATACCAAGCGATGATGCAACCAGTCAGGATGCTCTCAACGGTCCAGCTGTAGAACTTTCTGAGGATTTATTTTCAGCCTCCTGAGGGGGAAGAGGTGTTGTCGTGCCCTCTTCATGACTGTCTTGGTGTGTTTGGACCATGGTCCTTAGTGATGTGGACACCAAGGAACTTGAAGCGCTCGACCCGCTCCACTACAGCCCCGTCGACGTGAGTGGGGCGTGCTCGGCCCTCCTTTTCCTCTGCCCTTCATCCCATCATGCTTAGGAAGAAGAGATCTCAGGACTTTGAATTGGGGGTCTCAAAGGAGCATGGGGGAATAAAAGGGTGTGAGTGTATGTCTGTGTGTCTCAGTCACCAGATCTCAACCCAATTGTACACTTACGGGAGATTCTGGAGCAACGCCTAAGACAGTGTTTTCCACCACCATCAACAAAACATCAAATGATGGAATTTCTCATGGAAGAATGGTGTCGCTTCCCTCCAATAGAGTTCAAGACACTTGTAGAATTTATGCCATGCCAAGGCTTATTAAAGCTGTTCTGGCGGCTCGAGGTGGCCCAACGCCCTATTAAGACACTTTATGTTGGTGTTCCCTTTATTTGGGCAGTTACCTAAATCTCCCTTCCAACAGGTAGAGAACAGTAGAGTTCTACTGATTCACAGCAGGTTAATACTTGACAGAGGAAAGGTATTCTGGCAGTGACTGCCACTGTGAAACGCAAGGCTGAGAAACCTCTAAAGATAAGACTATCCATATTGATTTCACATTAATCATAGTCTTCACCCATGAAGGGAGGGAGAGCAACAGAGAGAAAGATAGTGTGAAACAGAGGGCAAGATACTGAATGAGTTGAGTGAGTGAAAGAGAGAGAGAAAGGGAGGGAGAGAGACAGAAAGAGAAAGATAGAGGGCCCACGACCTGGTGCAGCAAGGGTACCGAGAGAGGCACGAGCAAGAAGACAATGGCGGAAGCTGAGATGGAGCTTGAATCGGTTGGCGGTGGAAATGAAGAATAGACTTTTGTCCAAAGAACTTGAAAAATAAGCTAAATTGATGTGGGAAAGGAAATGGCTAGTGTTGCTAATTCCCCATCATATCTGGTAGGAGTATGTTCTCTGGGATTATGCACGTCCGACTTGGTAAACCCATTGAAGACATCCAAAGTGGTGGAGAAAGCGTTGGGTAAAGTTAAAATCACGAGATGTGGGCTTGTTCAGATTTTCTGTGTGTCTGAGGAGCAGAACAAAAAATGGGTGCTGGAACTCACTCAATTTGGAGATTATGATGTGTCCTGCTTTGAGATACGGAGCAGGGCACCTATTGAAGGAGCAATTTCTGGAGTTTCGTTAGAAGTTGATATTGATATACTAAAGAAAATTCCTGGAGTGGTTGATGTAAGCTGGATGAATCATGTGGTTAATGGCAAGAAGGAGAAGAGTTTGTCAGTCCTTGTGTTTTTTTTATCTTGAGTCCCTCTCGATCCGAGTGCAGCAGGAAAATGTGTATTATCCTGTCAGAGCCTTTATATCCAGGCCTTTGCAGCGTAAGAGATGTAAAATGTTTGGCCATGTAAAAAGTGTCTGCAGACAGAGGGAGCCGAGATGTGGGTCATGTGGTTAAAAATCACTTTGATGGAGACTGTACACTGAGTGTACAAAACATTAGGAACACCTGCTCTTTCCATGACAAACTGACCAGGTGAATCGAGGTGAAAGTTATGATCCCTTATTGATGTCACCTGTTAAATCCACTTCAAATCATTGTAGATGAAGGGGAGGGGACAGGTTAAAGAAGGATTTTAAAGTCTTGAGACATGGATTGTGTGTGTGCGCTATTCAGAGGGTGAATGGGCAAAACAAAAGATTTAAGTACCTTTGAACAGGGTATGGTAGTAGGTGCCAGGCGCACAGGTTTGAGTGTGTCAAGATCTGCAACGCTTCTGGGTTTTTCACGCTAAACAGTTTATCGTGTGTATCAAGAATGGTCCACCACCCAAAGGACATCCAGTCAACTTGACACAACCGTGGGAAAAATTGGAGTCAACATAGGCCAGCATCCCTGTGGAACGCTTGACACCTTGTAGAGTCCATGCCCCCCTACAAATGGAGGCTGTTCTGCGAGCAAAAGGGGGTGCAACTCAATATTAGGAAGGTGTTCCTATTGTCTTATACACTCAGTGTATAGCCGAAGAGAATTGCAAATGAATAGGGTTGTAACTGTGGTGGAGAACATGAAGTGACATCCTTGGAATGCCCAAATACGGTGAAAAGAGATGGAGGTGGCCAAAATCAGGGCAGTTCAGTCTAGCCCTGTTTATACCTGGTTCTAACATGCGTCTGTTGTCCTAATCTTGTCCACATTCTAATTGTGCCCACATTTGTTGAATAGTGTAGACAATCAAAAGACGCATTGCGATCCGATTGTGATTAGATCTTCCTGACCACCTCCGGCAGTAGACGAAGACGCATCTTGTAGGGATATCCTGCAACTGTAAACGAATCCTGACAACGGAAGTGTATACATTTGGCCATTGTCACAGGCCAGTTGAGGTAGAAATTATATGACAACAATAGCCTACCTCTACAATTCATCCAGAATGAAGATCATGGTCTTCATTAGAAACCAAGTGCCTACTGGCACTGTGGTCGGATGCCACAGTCCAATCAAAATTAGATCACACATATATAAAATCTATTTATGATGATAGATCATCCCGAATGAGAGAAAAAGGGTTCCCCCCATTCTCACGTCCAATGCCAGCACAAAATCAAATATTTGAAAACATTGTACAGAAAGACCAAGGACTGTAATAGCAGGAGTAGGAATGGGAGAACCCAATGCCCATTTTATTCAGAGCTGGACGTGGTATTGGGTGACCATAACACCACCCGCCCATCGTTCTATCTTGACAGTGCTGTGGCAATATTGAGGGAAAGCTGCAGAGCGCGTTAGAAACTTTTTTTGTATTGTGAAAAGTCTAATTCAGTTGCTATATCAGATATGAAAGTAATACAGTGGTATTATAATACAGTGGCTTGCCTATGGAAATGTTACATAAGTCCACTTTGGCTAGATCTAAAAAGGTACAGGTGGAACATTTGGCCTACATTATACCTTGCTAAACAGCGCATTCACAAAGTTTCTAACCCCTTCAATTTCTTATGTTACGGCCTAATTCTAAAATTGATTAAATAAATAAAAAGTACTCGATCGACACACAATACCCCATAATGACAAAGCAAAAAGTTTTTGAAATTTTAGCAAATGTCTTAAAAATAGGAAACTAAAATATCGTATTTACATAAGTATTCAGACCCTTTGCTATGAGACTCGAAATTGAGCTAAGGTGCATCCTGTTTCCATTGATCACCCTTGAGATGCTTCTACAACTTCATTGGAGTCCACCTGTGGTAAATTCAATCGATTGGACATGATTTGGAAAGGCACACACATCTATATAAAAGGTCCCACAGTTGACAAGCGATGTGGCCGAAGGAATTGTCCGTAGACCTCCAAGACAGGATTGTGTCGAGGCACAGATCTGGGGAAGGGTACCAAAACATTTCTGTAGCATTGAAGATCCCCAAGAACAAAGTGGCATCCATCATTCTTAAATGGAAGAAGTTTGGAACCACCATGACTCTTCCTAGAGCTGGCCGCCAGGTCAAACTGAGCAATCGGGGGAGAAGGGCCTTGGTCAGGTAGGTGACTAAGAACCCAATGGTCACTCTGACAGAGCTCCAGAGTTCCTCTGTGGAGATGGGAGGACCTTCCAGAAGGACAACCATATCTGCAGCACTCCACCAATATCAGGCCTTTATGGTAGTGGCCAGACGGAAGCCACTCCTCAGTAAAAGGCACATGACAGCCCGCTTGGAGTTTGCCAAAAGGCACCTAAAGACTCTCAGACCATGAGAAACAAGATTCTCTGGTCTGATGAAACCAAGATTGAACTATTTGGCCTGAATGCCAAGTGTCACATCTAGAGGAAACCAGGCACTGCTCATTACCTGGCCAATACCATCCCAGCGGCAGGGACTGGGAGACTAGTCAGGATCGAGGGAAAGATAAACGGAGAGTACAGAAAGATCCTTGATGAAAACATGCTCCAGAGCGCTCAGGACCTCAGACTGGGGCGAAGATTCACCTTCCAGAAGGACAACGACCCGAAGCACACAGCCAAGACAACGCAGGAGTGGCTTCAGGACAAGTCTCTGAATGTCCTTGTGGCCCAGCCAGAGACCGGACTTGAACCCGATCGAACATCACTGGAGAGACCTGAAAATAGCTGTGCAGCGGTGCTCCCCATCCAACCTGACAAAGCTTGAGAGGATCTGCAGAGAAGAATTGGAGAAACTACCCAAATACAGGTGCGCCAAGCTTGTAGCGTAATACCCAAGAAGACAGAAGTTTGTAATCGCTGCCAAAGGTGCTTCAACAAAGTAAAGGGTCTGAATACTTATGTAACTGTGATATCCGTTTTTAAAAAACAGTTTTTGCTTTGTCATTATGGTTATTGTGTGTAGATTGAGGGGAAAAAACAATATAATCAATTTTAGAATAAGGTAAATGTACTTTACACTTGTCATGCACTGTGCTCTTCTGTTGCGACTCCATCATTTGCATCCGTCATTTGCATCCGCAATACATTTGTAGTTCAGTTTAAATTCTGTAATGCTAGTATATCAGTCTATAAACCCTCTGAGTGAAAGAGACTCCGTTACGGAATTATCACTAATCAATGATTTGGAGGAAACCAAACCACGGTCATTCTCCCAGAATGTCGCATTATTTTTTCCTTTGGTAGGCTACCGTTTAGGCCTATACTAAAAAAGTATCTGACTCCTGGAATATAATGCAATCCTTTTCAGTTGTATTATATTCTGTGAATCTTTGAGCATTTTCCAGGCATATTGCTAGCAATAAAGTGCAGAATATGTCCAAACTGATGCGTAAAGGCACATAGCTTTCTGGAAGCATGAGCCAATATGATGTAGGCTACAATACAAAAGGACTCTATAGGCTACTTTTAGATTTACACTTTATTCCTTTATAAAGCCATAGCATTTGCTTTACATGAGTACTCCTTTGCGCTTATTGATTGCCGCTTTTATCCATTTTCATAATTTGACCATGTGACTTGCTATAGGTTTTCATATTAGAGGTTATTCGAAATACAAAACTTTTGGTACACTTATTCTTCTTGAAGTTGCACTATGCAGAAATGGCTCCGTCATTTCCTGGTTGCTAAAACTAATAGTTTGCCTAATTTCAGTCTGTGACAAAATAAGCTAGTATAGTGTAGAGAATCATTGTACCATCTAAACCACTGTGAAATATATTTTCCATAACCAAAAATATTGTATTTTCTGGTGTACAAAACCGAAAGTAAAAGATGCAAAAACAAAAAACTTAAGGGAAGCATAGAAATAGCGCAAATAGAACAGATCTACCACTTCTTAGACTTGCTTTCAAGTAGAATGATAGATCTATAACTCACATTTGTATGTGAAATTTTGTCGGGTCGCCCAAAAAGTTACATATTGCCACTTTAAGACCTGCTTAAACACAACCAATGCAAGCAGGCCTAAAAAGCTGGTTTACTGTTTACAGGAGGATATATGGAATAATATATATTTTTATGGTTGTGGACAGGTCGAGGATATCGGGAGAGTAGCCTATTACTTTCAGTCTTAAATAGTTGGATATCAAATATAGGCTGTAATGATGATTGTAAAACTACTGACTATAAAAGTGTGCAGTTTTCTGTTGATTTATACAGCTTGTGTCATAAGGGAGATCCAAGGCAGGTTGGATTAATTTGCATACAGGGAAGGACAAGGGAATCTGGTTACAATACAAACATAGTGGGCAGTTAAGAGACATTTTATTACCACGTGTAGACTCAACAAATTTGGACAATCTTAATCGGATGACAACAACCACATGTTAATGCAAGGTGAAAGCACAGCTTCTGTCTCCTATGTGGAGGCGGTAAAAAAAGAGTAGAAAGAGCAGAAGATCAGATGTCAGGGGATAATAGTGGAGCTACACAGCAACATGCACCAAGCCCTGCATGTCACCAGCAAGATCCAGACATTCTTCACTTCATGTGAAGAAAGTGGACTTTGTGTTATTTAGGCCTATAGAAATGGTGATAAACGGAACTGCACAAGCGGAAAATAATTCAAGAAAGATCTACATCATTGTTTCTGCATCTTAACTCTTTCTGGGATTAAAGGGATTTTACATCTGACGAGCTACAGTTGAAGTCGGAAGTTTACATACACTTAGGTTGGAGTCATTAAAACATGTTTTTCAACCACTCCACAAATGTCTTGTTAACAAACTATAGTTTGGGCAAGTCGGTTAGGACATCTACTTTGTGCATGACACAAGTAATTTTTCCAACAATTGTTTACATACAGATTATTTCACATATAATTCACTGTATCACAATTCCAGTGGGTCAGAAGTTTACATACACTAAGTTGACTGTGCCTTTAAACAGCTTGGAAAATGTCATGGCTTTAGAAGCTTCTGACAGGCTAATTGCCATCATTTGAGTCAATTGGAGGTGTACCTGTGGATGTATTTCATAGCCTACCTTCAAACTCAGTGCCTCTTAGCTTGACATCATGGGAAAATCCAAAGAAATCAGCCAAGACCTCAGAAAAAAAATTGTAGACCTCCACAAGTCTGGTTCATCCTTGGGAGCAATTTCCAAATTCCTGAAGGTACCACGTTCATCTGTACAAACAATAGTATGCAAGTATAAACACCATAGGACCACGCAGCAGTCCTACTGCTCAGGAAGGAGATGCGTACTGTCTCCTAGAGATTAACGTACTTTGGTGCGAAAAGTGCAAATCAATCCCAGAACAACAGCAAAGGACCTTGTGAAGATGCTGGAGGAAACGGGTACAAAAGTATCTATATCCACAGTAAAACGAGTCCTATATCGACATAACCTGAAAGGCCGCTGCTCCAAAACCGCCATAAAAAAGTCAGACTACAGTTTGCAACTGCACATGGGGACAAAGATCTTACTTTTTGGAGAAATGTCCTCTGGTCTGATGAAACAAAAATAGAACTATTTGCCCATAATGACCATCGTTATGTTTGGAGGAAAAAGGAGGTGGCTTGCAAGCCGAAGAACACCATCCCAACCGTGAAGCACGGGGGTGGCAGCATCATGCTGTGGAGGTGCTTTGCTGCAGGAGGGACTGGTGCACTTCACAAAATAGATGGCATCATGAGGAAGGAAAATTACGTGGATATATTGAAGCAACATCAAGACATCGGTCAGGAAGTTAAAGCTTGGTCACAAATGGGTCTTCCAAATGGACAATGACCCCAAGCATACTTCCAAAGTTGTGCCAAAATGGCTTAAGGACAACAAAGTCAAGGTATTGGAGTAGCCATCACAAAGCCCTGACCTCAATCCTATAGAAAATGTGTTGGCAGAACTGAACAAGTGTGTGCGAGCAAGGAGGACTACAAACCTGACTCAGTTACACCAGCTCTGTCAGGAGGAATGGGCCAAAATTCACCCAACTTATTGTGGGAAGCTTGTGGAAGGCTACCCGAAACGTTTGACCCAAGTTAAACAATTTAAAGGCAATGCTTCCAAAAACTAATTGAGTGTATGTAAACTTCTGACCCACTGGGAATGTGATGAAAGAAATAAAAGCTGAAATAAATCACTTTCTCTACTATTATTCTGACATTTCACATTCTTAAAATAAAGTGGTGATCCTAACTCACCAAAGACCGGGTATCTTTTACTAGGATGAAATGTCAGGAATTGTGAAAAACTGAGTTTAAATGTATTTGGCTAAGGTGTATGTAAACTTCCGACTTCAACTGTACATGAAGTACTGTCAATGCGTCCCACCCTCTCAGGCTCCAGAGCCGGGTATTTGAGTTTTCGAATTACTGAAGAAGTGGGAATGTATATATTTTTATTAATGTACATTTTCCCTTACACGTATTAAATGTACTTTTCTCTTGTACATTTTTTGCATCCCCGTTCAGTTGGTGACGACAATACACCTTTAAGTGAACTTCGCCATAAAACCCAGAGAAGAAGAGAGAGAGATTGAAATTGAGTTGAGAGAAAGAGAGAGAAATGGAGGCAAGGAAGATCTCAGGAAGCCCTCGCTTGTTTTTGTTTTCATCTCAGGAGTTGAAAAAAGTTCATTTGTCTTAAAAGGTATACAACTCCTTAGACCAGAGAAAAATTAACAAACAAAGCTATATCATAATTCTGTAAATCATGGGCCAAGGTAAACTGAACATGTTCTGCTGCTTTGCTTGTCTGAGCGGGTCGTGAAAACGTCAACAGTAAGTCAACAGTGTGCCCTCACCTGAGTAGGGTCGTCGTGGAGAAATGTCTTCCTCATCTTCCTCTCTAAACACACGCTCGAGAGTTGACTTCCCGGACCCGCCATCCTCCACAGGCACCACAGTGAAGTTGGTGGGCATTTTATCCCCTCACTGCATTGGCTCTAGCCTGAGAAAGTCAACTTCTCTAGTCCCGCTCTACATCTCAAGGCACAGTTCGATGTGCTCTTTCCTATTACGTCTCTCAGCAATATCGCTTAAATTCTGCCCCCATGTGACCAGGTTCTCTCCAAATAAGGAGTGTTCTGCAACTCCTCCCTCAGGAAAAATCCTTTTACACTCAATTTCTCCCCCCTCTAGGCTATAGTATTTACGACAGACAATACTCATAATGTTACAGCAGGCACCTCCTCCTGAAAATCTTGCCCTTCCTTTAATGAAAAGAGCCCTCTATCTGTATTTATTCTATCTCTATGTTTCCATTTACTTGTCGATTTTTAGAACGTTCGCATAGAAAATAGATGTGACAATAGCATGCTACTTTCCGTTTCCATTTAACTATTGACGATAACAAAAAACTGCTGCACGTATTGATGTCACATCAACAACAACAACAAAAAACTACAGTAGCTAGCTTTCTATCCAATTGGCGACAGATTTTCATGTTTATATTCTGAAATCCGCATAAAGAAAATATGCGCATTTTCCCACCAGTGTTGTTGTTCCATCAAATGGACTTGTTGCCGATAAAACTCAGTGCGTGATGACGTGGAATACGCAACATGTAATTGTTCCCTTAAGTTTTAGTGTACCGAATAAAAATCTAAAGTGCAATGTGTTTCCATCGCATTTTCAACTCTAACGATAGTTTTGTCACCCCAAAAAAACTGTTGCGTTAAATAGCAAAGGTGTCTACTCTGGCCTTGGCACATGCTGTAGCCAACAGCTCACAGATAGCCTGCATGTGCTGGTAGGCTACATGATGACATGATTATGGATAAGAGTGAGAATATTTTTGTTCATCATAATTTATTTCATCTGTAGCCTAATAAACTGCATGCTTTCCCGGGTCGTAGTGGAGGACCACACCATATCATCAAGTGACTCCAAGTTTACTTCGATATGATGATTATTATATCAGTATTTGCACATAAAGGCATTTCCACAATAATTTCTCGCATAATTCATTTTACAGACACAAAAATATCCCACCATGTCAAACAAACAAATGATCTGTCGGCCTAAAAACTGTGGATGGAAACGTGGTTTATGTCGAATAAAAATCAAGTGGTTGAAGTTGTTCCATTACCCATTTCGGCAAATTGCGCATTAGGCCTAATAAATTAGCAACAGCCTGCAGCCAATGCTCTCCCACCTATATGTCATGTCTCAGGCAACACGCAAAAGCCAGCACGTATAGAATGCAATAATTGACTAATATTTGCCATATTCTAATAATTATCATGTGTCAATGTTTCGCCACAGTCCTTGCCATGGTGAAACTTGCAATTCTGTAGATCTGAAATAATTGGATGGTGAAACTTGCCAGTCAACCAGAAAAGCAAAGGCGAAGCCATTCAGACATTCTTGAAAGTCAGGACAATCCTTGTCCTACAAAGTACTTTTAATAGTTAAAAATATATATTTTGCTAGCAGTATGCATTTAGAATTAAATGTGGAGTGGAGTCAAAGCTGGTGGATAAATAAGATAGTTTACTCAGGCCGTTTACCATGGTCAAGTGGGTCATGGTTAGAATGGATACAGTTCTTGTCAAATAAACATCAGATTTTACTTTTCGTAGCAGGTTAGGAGAACTTACGCAGCAGGTTAGGAGTATTAACGTAGCAGGTCAGGAGATTTAGGTTAAGGTTAGAAAAAGGGTTAGGGCTAGCTACTTTTGACATTAATTTGACAAAAGCTGTACAGCTTCTAGCCATGACTGTGTAAGTTGGCATTTCCTCTCTCGAGCGAGCATGCTTTTCCTAGCATGAGCTCACTGTTCCTCCATTAGGAACAGCTGGCTCTGGTCTACTTATTGCTGGCTATTAGGTACTTAGACGAGGCAACACATCAACCAATGGCATTCCTGCCAGTTCCCACTTGTTTCATAGCTCTGGTGGAGCTTTATAAGCTAGAAACAATTTTAGCTGACATGGGCTAATTGAGTGTGTGACATTACAAGAGAAAAACTGCTGATGCACAACCAAATTTAGAAATGGAACCTTGTGTATTCTACTTTTCTAACTCTCAACAGCAAGTTGAGACTCTGAATGAGTTCCTAAAAAATAGATAATATTATTGGGGGAGGGACCATTTTACCTGCTTATAACATTGACATGTCCCCCCCGGCTCCTACACCCCTGGTCACTGGTTCAAATACCTGAGCCGAGAAGGTAAAAAAATCTGATGAGGAGGAACTTCTTGATGCAATTAAAGCCTTTAAGTCCAGGAAAACTCCAGGGCTGGATGGCATACCAGTTGTGATATAGCAAACCTTTTTTGATGTACTCCGAGGACCATTATTAACATGTTTTAACCACTTCTATAAACATTGTAGATGATCAGATACTCAACAAGAAGGTGGTAAATATAAAGATCCAGTCCATTTAAAAAATGTCCCCTAAACGCTTCAATGTTTTGACGCAAAACTTCTAGCAAAATGCATAGCGCATAGAATTAAAAAGGTATGGTCTGATATTATTCATTCTAATCAGACAGGTTTTTTACTTGGATGATACATTGGAGATAATATATACAGTGGCTTGCTTGCGAAAGTATTCACCCCCCTTGGCATTATTCCTATTTTTTTACCTTACAACCTGGAATTAAAATTGATTTTTGGGGGGTTTGTATCATTTGATCTACACAACATGCCTACCACTTTTTCTTGTGAAACAGACAAGAAATAAGAAAAAAAAAAAACAGAAAACTTGAGCGTGCATAACTATTCACCCCCCCCCCCCCCAAGGTCAATACTTTGTAGAGCCACCTTTTGCAGCAATTACTGCTGCAAGTCTCTTGGGGTATGTCTCTACAAGCTTGGCACATCTAGCCACTGGGAGTTTTGCCCATTCTTCAATGCAAAACTGCTCCAGCTCCTTCAAGTTGTATGGGTTCTGCTGGTATACAGCAATCTTTAAGTCATACCACAGATTCTCAATTGGATTGAGGTCTGGGCTTTGACTAGGCCATTCCAAGACATTTAAATGTTTCCCCTTAAACCACTCAAGTGTTGCTTCAGCAGTATGCTTAGGGTCATTGTCCTGCTGGAAGGTGAACCTCCGTCCCAGTCTCAAATCTCTGGAAGACTGAAACAGGTTTCCCTCAAGAATTTCCCTGTATTTAGCGCCATCCATCATTCCTTCAATTCTGACCAGTTTCCCAGTCCCTGCCGATGAAAAACATCCCCACAGGATGGTGTTCTCGGGGTGATGAGAGGTGTTGGGTCTGCGTCAGACATAGCATTTTCCTTGATGGCCAAAAAGCTAAATTTTAGTCTCATCTGCCCAGAGTACCTTCTTCCATATGTTTGGGGAGTCTCCCACATGCCTTTTGGTGAACACCAAACGTGTTTGCTTATTTTTGTCTTTAAGCAATGGCTTTTTTCTGGCCACTCTTCCATAAAGCCCAGCTCCGTGTACGGCTTAAAGTGGTCCTATGGACAGATACTCCAATCTCCGCTGTGGAGCTTTGCAGCTCCTTCAGGGTTATCTTTGGTCTCTTTATTGCCTCTCTGATTAATGCCCTCCTTGCCTGGTCCGTGAGTTTTGGTGGGCGGCCCTCTCTTGGCAGGTTTGTTGTGGTGCCATATTCTTTCAATTTTTTAATAATGGTTTTAATGGTGCTCAATGGGATATTCAAAGTTTCGGATATTTTTTTATAACCCAACCCTGATCTGTACTTCTCCACAATTTTGTCCCTGACCTGTTTGGAGATCTCCTTGGTCTTCATGGTGCCGCTTGCTTAGTGGTGCCCCTTGCTTTGTCATGTTGCAGACTCTGGGGCCTTTCAGAACAGGTGTATATATACTGAGATCATGTGACAGATCATGTGACACTTAGATTGCGCACAGGTGGACTTTATTTAACTAATTATGTGACTTCTGAAGGTAATTGGTCACACCAGATCTTATTTAGGGGCTTCATAGCAAAGGGGGTGAATACATATGCAAGCACCACTTTTCCATTATTAATTTTTTATAATTTTTTGAAACAAGTAATTTTTTTCATAACACTTCACCAATTTTGACTATTTTGTGTATGTCCATTACATGAAATCCAAATAAAAAAATCAATTTAAATGACAGGTTGTAATGCAACAAAATAGGGAAAACGCCATGGGGGATGAATACTTTTGCAAGGCACTGTAAGACTGGAAACAATAGAACACTATGAATAATCTGCGAAAGCAGGCCTGGTTATCATAGATAACTTTGAAAAGGCCTTTGATAAAGTACGACTGTAATTTATATATAAATGCCTGGAATATTTCAATTTTGGAGAATCTCATACAACGGGTTAAAGTAATGTATAGTAACACTAGGTGTAAATTAGTAAATAATGGCTACTTCTCAGAAAGTATTAAACTGTAAAGAAGAGTAAAACAAGGTTGTCCAACAATAATATCAAGGCGCTAGAAATTCAGGGCATAAAAACAAAGCTGTCATTGTACGTTGCTGATTCATGTTTTCTTTCAAATCTTTCTCCATAGCCTCGTAGAGGATCTAGATACTTTTTCTAACCTCTCTGGATTAAAACCAAATTATGATAAGTGTACTATATTACGTATTGGATCACTAAAAAATACAACTTTTACATGACTGTGTAGTTTACCAATAAAATGGTCTGACGGTGAAGTGGACATACTCGGTATTCATATCCCGAAAGAAAGAAATGATCTCACTACAATAACATTTTATAGAAAGTTAGTAAATATAGATAATATCTTGCTACCATGGAAAGGAAAAGACCTGTTTATTTGTGGAAAAATTACCCTGATTAACTCTTTAGTCATTTCCCAGTTTTCCTATTTGCTTATGGCCCTGCCTACACCTAACGACTTGATATTTCAATTATAAGAGCAAAAAATATTCAATTTTATTTGGAATGGCAAGCCAGACAAAATGAAACAGGCCTATTTATATAATGCCTATGAATTTAATTTAATATTTAATTCGGAGGGCAGAAACGATTAAATATTAAAGCATTACAGTCATACAAAAGCTATACTTAAATCCAAACTGGTTCTCTAACAGATAAGTAAGAATGGCTCACCCAGTGTTCAAGAATAGCCTTTTCCCTTTATTCAGATTACAACATCTCACTTTCGGTTATTTGAAAATGAAATAATCTAAAAAATATCACTATTTTTAAAACAAGCCATAGAAGGTTGGTTGCAATTTCAGTTTAATCCACCAGAAAAGACAGAACAAATATTACAACAAATATTATGGTTAAACTCAAATATACTCATTGATTTTAAAAAATGTTATTTTTGGATTTTCTTTTTACAAATGGTATTATCTTAGTAAATTATATCATAAGTAGGACTGGTGGAGTTATGTTACACATGCAGCTAACAAACATATATGGAAATGACTACTCTATCCAAAATTACAACCAACTAATTGCAGCATTACCTCAAAAATGGAAGAGGCAAGTGGAAGGGGGAGAAAGTAAGGAACTTGTCTGTTGGCCCTGCATTAAAGACCAAAATTGGTTAAAGAAAATTGTGATAAATAAAAAAGTATACCAGTTTCATTTAAGGACCAAAAAATTGACAGCTGTGCCGAAGAGATTGCAAAATAGTTGGGAAGAGATTTTCGATGTACCAATTCCATAGCACATGGTTTATTAACTGATACACAAAACGACGCTGGATTCAAAACGTAGAGTTTTTCAATTTAAATTATAATACAAAATTCTTGCAACCAATATAATGTTAAATATATGGGAGATACCATCATCCCAGCTCTGCAGATTTTGCTGCGAAGAGACAGAATCAATAAATTAATCAATCAAATCAAATGTATTTATAAAGCCCTTTTTACATCAGCAGATGTCACAAAGTGCTATACAGAAACCCAGCCTATCAAATAATAAACCCAACCCAGTCAAATAATAATCAGTGGTTGTAGAGGGTGCAACAGGTCAGTACCTCAGGAGAAATGTCAGTTGGCTTTTCATAGCCGAGCATTCAGAGGTCGAGACAGCAGGTGCGGTAGAGAGAGAGAGAGTGGAAAACAGCAGGTCCGGGACAAGGTAGCACGTCCGGTGAACAGGTCAGGGTTCCCTAGCCGCAGGCAGAACAGTTGAAACTGGAGCAACAGCACGACCAGGTGGACTGTCGACAGCCAGGAGTCATCAGGCCAGGTAGTCCGGAGGCATCATCCTAGGGCTCAGGTCCTCCGGGAGGGGATGGAGAGAGAGAGAATTAGAGGGAGCATACTTAAATTCACACAGGACACCAGATAAGACCAGAGAATTACACCAGATATAACAGACTGACCCTAGCCCCCCGGCACATAGATTATTGCAGCATAGATACTGGAGACTGAGACAGGGGTGGGTCGGGGGACACTGTGGCCCCGTCCGACGATTCCCCCGGACAGGGCCAACCAGGCAGGATATAACCCCACCCACTTTGCCAAAGCACAGCTCCCACACCATTAGAGGGATATCAACAGACCACCAACTTAGTACCCTGAGACAAGGCTGAGTATATCCCACAAAGATCTCCTCCACCGCACGAGCCCGAGGGGGCGCAAAACCGGACAGGAAGATCACGTCTGTGACTCAACCCTCTCAAGTGACACACCCCTCCTAGGGACGGCATGGAAGAGCACTAGTAAGCCAGTGACTCAGCCCCCATAATAGGGTCAGAGGCAGAGAATCCCAGTGGAGAGAGGGGAGATGGCCAGGCAGAGACAGCAAGGGCGGTTCGTCGCTCCAGTGCCTTGCTGTTCACCTTCACACCCCTGGGCCAGACTACACTCAATCATAGGACCTGCTGAAGAGATGAGTCTTCAGTAATGACTTAAAGGTCGAGAGCGAGTCTGCGTCTCACACATGGATAGGCAGACCATTCCATCAAAATTGAGCTCTATAGGAGAAAGCCCTGCCTCCAGCTGTTTGCTTAGAAATCGGCGAGATATGTAGGAGCAAGCCCATGTAATGCTTTGTCGGTTAGCAGTAAAACCTTGAAATCAGCCCTAGCCTTAACAGGAAGCAAATGTAGAGAGGCTAGCACTGGAGTAATATGATCAAATTTTTTGGTTCTAGTCAGGATTCTAGCAGCCCTGTTTAGCACTAACTGAAGTTAATTTAGTACTTTATCCGGGTAGCCGGAGAGTAGAGCATTGCAGTAGTCTAATCTAGAAGTGACAGAAGCATGGATTAGCTTTTCTGCAACATTTTGACAAAGGTTTATGATTTTTGCAAAGTTACGAAGATGGAAAAAAGCTGTCCATATTCTTGATATGTTCGTCAAAAGAGAGATCAGGGTCCAGAGTAACGCCGAGGTCCTTCACAGTTTTATTTGAGACGACTGTACAACCATCAAGATTAATTGTCAGATCCAACAGCAGATCTCTTTGTTTCTTGGGACCTAGAACTAGCATCTCTGTTTTGTTAAGAGTTTAAAAGTAAAATAATTGCCGTCATCCACTTCCTTATGTCTGAAACACTGGCTTCCAGGGTAGGCAATTTTGGGGCTTCACCATGTTTGAGCGAAATGTACAGCTGTGTGTCGTCCGCATAGCAGTGAAAGTTGACATTGTGTTTCCGAATGACATCACCAAGAGGTAGAATATATAGTGAAAACAATAGTGGTCCTAAAATGGAACCTTGAGGAAGGTCAAAACTTACAATTGATTTGTCAATCCACAGAGACAAACAGATATCTTTCCGACAGATAAGATCTAAACCAGGCAAGAACTTGTCCGTGTAGACCAATTAGGGTTTCTAATCTCTCCAAAAGAATGTGGTGATCGATGGTGTCAAAAGAAGCACTAAGGTCTAGGAGCACGAGGACAGATGCAGAGCCTTAGTCTGAAGCCATTAAAAGGCCAATTGCCACCTTCACAATTGCAGTCTCAGTGTTATGATGGGGTCTAAAACCAGACTGAAGCGTTTCGTATACATTATTTGTCTTCAGGAAGGCAGTGAGTTGCTGCGCAACAGCTTTTTAAAAAATGTTTGAGAGGAATGGGAGATTCGATATAGGCCCATAGTTTTTTACATTTCCCTGGTCAAGGTTTGGCTTTTTAAAGAGAGGCTTTATTACTTCCACTTTTAGTGAGTTTGGTACACATCCGGTGGATAGGGAACCATTTATTATGTTCAACATAGGAGGGCCAAGCACAGGAAGTAGATCTTTCAGTAGTTTAGTTGGAATAGGGTCCAGTATGCAGCTTGACGGTTTAGAGGCCATGATTATTTTCATGAATGTGTCAAGAGATACAGGATTTAAAAAACTTGAGTGTCTCCATTGATCCTAGGTCCTGGCAGTTCTGTGCAGACTCAGTACAACTGAGCTTTGGAGAAATACGCAGATTCAAAGAGGAGTCCATAATTTGCTTTCTAATGATCATGATCTTTTCATCAAAGAAGTTCATGAATTTATCACTGCTGAAGTAAAAGCTATCCTCTCTTGTTGAATGCTGCTTTTTAGTTAGCTTTACGACAGTATCAAAAATAAATGTTGGATTGTTCTTATTCTCCTCAATTAGGTTGGAAAAATAGGATGATCGAGCAGCAGTGAGGGCTCTTCGATATTGCACGGTACTGTCTTTCCAAGCTAGTCGGAAGACTACCAGTTGTTGGAGCGCCATTTCTGTTCCAATTTTCTGGAAGCTTGCTTCAGAGCTCCGGTATTTTCTGTATACCAGGAAGCAAATTTCTTGTGACAAATGTTTTTTGTTTTTAGGGGTGCGACTGCATCTAGGGTATTCCGCAAGGTTAAATTGAGATCCTCAGTTAGGTGGTTAACCGATTTTTGATAGGAATTCCGGGAACTCAGTGAGGAACGCTGTATGCGGCCCAGGAGGCCTGTAAACAGTAGCTATAAAAAGTGATTGAGGAAGCTGCATAGATTTCATGACTAGAAGCTCAAAAGACGAAAACGCAGTCTTTTTTTTGTTGTTGAAATCTGCTGTCATAAATGTTAGCAGCACCTCCGCCTTTGCAGGATGCGCGGGGGATATGGTCACTAGTTTAACCAGGAGGAGAGGCCTCATTTAACACAATACATTCATCAGGCTTGAGCCATGTTTCAGTCAGTCCAATCACATCAAGATTATGATCAGTGATTAGTTCATTGACTATGACTGCCTTGGAAGTGAGGGATCTAACATTAAGTAACCCTATTTTGAGATGTGAGATATCGCAATCTCTATCAATAATGACAGGAATGGAGGAGGTCTTTATTCCAGTGAGATTGCTAAGGCGAACACCGCCATTTTTTGTTTTGCTCAACCTAGATCGAGGCACAGACATGGTCTCAATGGGGATAGCTGAGCTGACTACACTGACTGTGCTAGTGGCAGACTCCACTAAGCTGGCAGGCTGGCTAACAGCCTGCTGCCTGATCATTAGATCATTTGTTGTCCATATATAGCTTGTTTTTGGTCGCAGGTTCAGGAATGGCTGATGAATTGCAACATTTACCTGGAGTTAACTCTGCAAATAGCACTGCTGGGTGATCTGAAAGGTCATAGTCAATCGATCAATAATAAACTCAGCAAAAAAAGAAACAACCTCTCACTGTCAACTGTGTTTATTTTCAGCAAACTTAACATGTGTAAATATTTGTATGAACATAACAAGATTCAACAACTGAGACATAAACTGAACAAGATCCACAGACATGTGACTAACAGAAATTGAATAATGTGTCCCTGAACAAAGGGGGGGTTAAAATCAAAAGTAACAGTCAGTATCTGGTGTGGCCACCAGCTACATTAAGTACTGCAGTGCATCTCCTCCTCATGGACTGCATCAGATTTGCCAGTTCTTGCTGTGAGATGTTACCCCACTCTTCCACCAAGGCACCTGCAAGTTCCCGGACATTTCTTGGGGGAATGGCCCTAGCCCTCACCCTCCAATCCAACAGGTCCCAGACGTGCTCATTGGGATTGAGATCCGGGCTCTTCGCTGGCCATGGCAGAACACTGACATTCCTGTCTTGCAGGAAATCACGCACAGAACATTGTCATGCTGGAGGGTCATGTCAGGATGACCCTGCAGGAAGGGTACCACATGAGGGAGGAGGATGTCTTCCCTGTAACGCACAGCGTTGAGATTACCTGCAATGACAAGCTCAGTCCGATGATGCTGTGACACACCGCCCCAGACCATGACGGACCCTCCACCTCCAAATCGATCCCGCTCCAGAGTACAGGCCTCGGTGTAACGCTCATTCCTTCGACGATAAACGCGAATCCGACCATCACCCCTGGTGAGACAAAACCGCGACTCATCAGTGAAGAGCACTTTTTGCCAGTCCAGCGACGGTGGGTTTGTGCCCATAGGCGACGTTGTTGCCGGTGATGTCTGGTGTAGAAACGATGCATAGAGAAGCGAATGTCTTATCTTCATGGTAAGTGAAGCAAGGGAACTCAGAATAAAATGAATATTAAACAAACACCAGGGATAATGAAGCAGTGTTGGAAGGAAGCAGATTATGAAAGATAACATTAAGTGAGGAATATAGGATCTTTTAGCTGAGGTCACTACAGTAATATTACTGACACAATATCGTAACAAATAAACTGAACCAAACATGAAGCTACTATAGCAATTGATTGTTAATGTTGTTAAGATAGTTTTTAAACACTATGATAGAGGTAAATGCAGAAACGCTGTTTGAGAATGGGTTTTATTTGGTCTACTAGTAAGAATGGAAGAGTTTCCATGTTTTTGTCTGCGGGTGTTAGCGAATGGGGCTCGCTGATGTAAGGGACATTATGGGTTACGTTTGGTGAAAATGTATTTGTGGTATAAGGCAGGATGTAGAGGAGGCCTGTCTATGGAACGAGTGGACTGCAACAAGCTGCAAGGTTGTGCACTTCCTAATCTCAAGGCTTCTCCTGACTGATGAGAAGACAGGGTAAAGTAGCAAACTGTGTCTCACCTAACAATGTTCTGAAGACTTTCTTCCAAAGGGTGAAGGCATCTGCCAGAACTAACAGGAGAATCTGGGCATTTTCTGCGCATTGGAGACTATGTGGCAGTAGAGGATTACAGAAGTAAGAGCTGGACAGAATCTAGGTGGGGAGGTCAGTACTAGGTGTTGCTGGCTACCTCGATGGAGGGGAAAGTAGCAGAGACAGATTCCTAGATCTATGTATCCCACTGTAAGAGTATTCTAACTCAGAGGAGGAAGATGGCATCGTAACTGCGGAGCATTGCTTTTGTGTTTGTGTCTGTGTGTTTTTGCAGCAGGGACTCTCAACTTCCCTATTGGTAAGATGCAAGATGGACACACTCCACAGAGCGAGGTTGATAAATGGAGAAGGACTCTGGATGATCAGAGACCATAGTGACAGAAGAAGATTCAGAGATAACAGGACCATACATAGTCACCCAGTCTACACCAACGGATGAATGGATAGAGGGGATATCGATCTGGTATAATTTTAACTACTGCAACATTGTACTATGAGGAAACGGCGACCTAGAGATAAGGGAGCTGAGGATGCTGGAGATGACAAGGATCAGGTGATGGGGAGACGATGTTAAGAGGAATGCTACTGATGAGCTACGTGTTCTGGCTGATTCCCTTGGTGGAGGCACAGACCTCCAAGAACTTCAAGATCTTCCAGATTTTCAAGAATCACCTGACTGGCACACCATTCAGTTCTATGTATTTGGAGGGTTTACCTAATAGAATTTGGGGAGTATATTAGAAATTGGTATTAAGGATAATTGTTAAAACATAATAATCAGTCATATAGTCAATGCTTATTTGGATTTATTGGATTAGAAATTAAATCAATTAAACTGTTATGTTTATCTTCTAGTGAGGTAAATACAGATGGTGTCTTGATGCATCTTGAACCTAAATAAAAGAAACAACATATGAACCGGCTGAAGATGAATATCAGAGGCGTTGAAGACGTTCCTGTAAAGTATAACTACATGTAACCGGTGTACAACAGCCAATAGAAGCTATCAACGTATTTGCTCATGTTTTTATATCGAGGGAGTGGGACAGGAGTCCACCATTGAGTAAGAATGGAGTCCACCATTGAGTAAGACTGGAGAAACGTTAAAATACAACATTTCTAATGTTGTGGGCATAATGGTTGGCAAATGGATAAGACACAATGGGGTGTAGAGTTGGTGGTGACTCGGATAAGACATTGTATTTGTGACATTGTCATGGGCAATTCATTTGGAACTATAAAACTGTCTGAAGAACACAATGAAAAGACGCCAGAAGATTTACGTGCCAGAGAAAAAAGGGGTTGCTTAGCTGTGTTAATAAAAACATTGGATTGATCTAAATTTGCTAATTTGGGTAGGAGGTATATACACTGCTAAATTAATAGTATTAAGAATGCATTGAGATAATGATCTGTATTTATTATCAGGATGAGGAAAGTCATAATAGAATTATGGATGTTTATACTGTATGTTAATATACGTGTACACTCTGACAGTTGTAATGAGTGATAAAGTTGAGGGTTTTAATTTTGATTGATAAGGACCAAGTGAATCAATAAGAATTGTCATTCTAAATTTGGTTGAGTTAAGTAATTTGGGCTTGGTTATAATTTATAAGATGACTGAGTGATTTAATAATATAATATGCCATTTAGCAGACGCTTTTATCCAAAGCAACTTACAGTCATGCGTGCATACATTTTAGTGTATGGGTGGTCCTGGGGATCGAACCCACTACCTTGGCATTACAAGCGCCGTGCTCTACCAGCTGAGCTACAGAGGAACACCAGGATTTAAGTCAATCATTAGTATATAACTGTCTTATATAGATATTATGGTTAAAACAGTGATACATTATGGTAATGTCTTATTAAATTACCGTATTAACAGATGAGTCACTATATACATTTGATGTATTGGGTGGTATTGATATGGATGTTTAGAGTGGTAGATATATATGTTGCTAGGCAAGTACTTAACTGGTTCCTATCATGGGGTTTTGGTATTTGAGACATAGGAATGTTTATGCTATTTTCATATGATCTGATTTTAGTTGAATTTAATCATGACTAGTTTAGGGATGTACTGATTTAACAGGGACTGAAAACAGAGTGTTATACTGTGTATCTATCTCAGGCATATTAGGAGAACAAAGTCAGAGTTGAACATTGTATCTATTAACAGTCTTGGATTTTCAAGCAATTGGGTATGAGATGGCACTCATTAGACAATATGCAATTGATAATCGCATAGCATTGGATGCTATTACAGTAGATAAAGGGGGAATGTATGTGATTATATGCCAGTGATTACGAATAGGAGGGAGAGTACTAATTATTCATCTATATCATGTTATTCCAGTGTAGAGTTCATTGATAAAGTTGATTGAGAAATGGGGAATGTTAAGTTGGAAATGTATAATGGGGAATTTAAGGTTTACAGGATGGAAGATGTGGAAACAAGACTAACTCAGTCGATAAGATAGTGACCCAAGTGACAAGAGAAAAGCTTGGGGTTCCTCTGAATGAACATGGATGAAGAAGACTGACGTTATTTTTATTTTGATATATTCATTTGACCATATTATAATATCCATGTAACTTCGAAAGGGTCATGTCGAGTGTATTTGTATGGATGATGTCATTATGTTAAGAATTTATTTATATGTATGTTTTTCTTGGTAGCATGTCTAAGAGGATGGATATATTTGAAAATTATGTATACAAGGGGGTCATTTAAGAAATAGGGATAGTCTATGTGGGATTTTTCCTTATATATCAGTAAGGTTTTGACTACAAAGATTTTTAGCATGAATATATAGTAGTTTATCATGTATCTATCTTTTACTCAGACTGAGTCCATAGCCGGTTTGAGAGGTTTGATAGAGCATGAGATAGATGACGGAGAATTTATACCTTTGTTGATTAAATTAGGAGAATCTGGTTGGATTCAGGTAAAGAAGGTAGAGAGTGGTGAATTCTCAGTTATCTAGCATAGTATAGACTCTAATCATATATATACTACTGATTGGAGAACATTTTATTTTATATGAAGTTTTATGTGAATTGTTAGGGTTAAGTAATGTTATAGCTGAGTAATGTTACTTACCACAAAGAGAGAAAAAATATGTATTGTTATGATGTCATTTCATAGTGTTGTGTGAACCAGGTTAAAGTTAGTAGTTAAGCCATTCTGGGCACCGCACAGTCTGAATAACAAGGATTCCATTATGTCGAGGGAGATTACTGAGGTTTATATTAGAATGATTGATGGACATTATATACTGACTTGGGTACAGGGTAATACCATCAAAGAAGGGAGTGCCCACTGAGGGTTAACAGATGTTCTTGAAGAAACGTGTAACTGAAAGTATATAAGCTGAGATATTTTCTTCTTCGGAATGGCAAGAGGCAAAGCACTGTCCTTTTGTTAGAACGAACCACGGTACCTATTAAATATTTGAATGAACTCCCCAGCTAAGTGTTAAATATCTTCTTGCATCATGAATTACTTGATACCCGAGAAACTCATCATAACGCAGGTGTGATGTTCAAATGTACCGATCCTGTGCAGGTGTTGTTACACGTGGTCTGCCACTGCGAGGACGATCAGCTGTCCGTCCTGTCTCCCTGTAGCGCTGTCTTAGGCGTCTCACAGTACGGACATTTGCAGTCCTCATGCCTCCTTGCAGCATGCCTAAGGCACGTTCACGCAGATGAGCAGGGACCCTGAGCATCTTTCTTTTGGTGTTTTTCAGAGTCAGTAGAAAGGCCTCTTTAGTGTCCTAAGTTTTCATATCTTTGACCTTAATTGCCTACCGTCTGTAAGCTGTTAGTGTCTTAACGACCGTTCCACAGGTGCATGCTCATTAATTGTTTATGGTTCATTGAACAAGCACGGGAAACAGTGTTTAAACCCTTTACAATGAAGATCTGTGAAGTTATTTTGATTTTTACTAATTATCTTTGAAAGACAGGGTCCTGAAAAAGGGACGTTTCTTTTTTTGCTGAGTTTATAATAATACTCTTAGCAAACAATTTGTAGAAACTATGAGAATAGAAAGGTTCAGAACTTTTGTGAAACATCACAGCACAGTTGAAAAATATATGGCAAATAGAAATCAAAACTGGATGGTGTTCGGAGATAGATGGGAGGGGTTGAGAGGAGCTGAAGGGTGGGACTAAAAAAAACAAAAAAACAAGGGAACTAATGTAAAATATACTGTGTCCGTAAAATGTACAGTGCATTCGGAAAGTATCGAGACCCCTTCACTTTTTCCACAATTTATTACATTACAACCTTATTCTAAAATTGATTAAATCAAATTTTTTCCTTATCAATCTACACACAATACCCCATAATGACGAAGCAAAAAGAGGGTTGTAGAAAATTTGGCAAATGTATATGAAAGAAAATAAAAAAGATATACCTTATTTACATAAGTATTCTGACCCTTTGATATGAGACACGAAATTGAGCTCAGGTGCATCCTGTTTCCATTCATCATCCTTGAGATGTTTCTACAACTTCATTGGAGTCCACCTGTGGTAAATTAAATTGATTGAACATGATTTGGAAAGGCACACACCTGTCTATATAAGGTCCCACAGTTGACAGTGCATGTCAGAGCAAAAACCAAGCCATGAGGTCGAAGGAATTGTCCGTAGAGCTCCGAGACAGGATTGCGTTGAGGCACAGATCTGGGGAAGGGTACCAAAACATTTCTGCAGCATTGGAGGTCCCCAATAACGCAGTGGCCTCCATCATTCTTAAATGGAAGAAGTTTGGAACCACCAAGACTCTTCCTCGAGCTGACCGCCCGGCCAAACTGAGCAATCAGGGGAGAAGGGCCTTGGTCAGGGAGGTGACCAAGAACCCAATGGTCAATCTGAAAGAGCTCCAGAGTTCCTCTGTGGAGATGGGAGAACCTTCCAGAAGGAAAAACATCTCTGCAGCACTCCACCAATCAGGCCTTTATGGTAGAGTGGCCAGACGGAAGGCACTCCTCAGTAAAAGGCACATGACAGCCCGCTTGGAGTTTGCCAAAAGGCACCTAAAGGACTCTCAGACCATGAAAAACAAGATTATCTGGTCTGATGAAACCAAGATTGAACTCTTTAGCCTGAATGCCAAGTGTCACGTCTGGAGGAAACCTGGCACCATCCCTATGGTGAAGCATGGTGGTGGCAGCATCATGCTGTGGTCATGTTTTTCAGCGGCAGGGACTAGGAAACTAGTCAGGATCGAGGGGAAAATGAACGGAGCAAAGTACAGAGAGATCCTTGATGAAAACCTGCTCCAGAGCGCTCAGGACCTCAGACTGGGGTGAAGGTCCACCTTCCAACAGGACAACGACCCTAAGCACACAGCCAAGACAACGCAGGAGTGGCTTCGGGACAAGTGGCCCAACAAGAGCCTGGACTTGAACCCAATTGAACATCTCTGGAGAGATCTGAAAATAGCTGTGCAGCGACGCAACCCATCCAACCTGACAGAGCTTGAGAGGATCTGCAGAGAAGAATGGGAGAAACTCCCCAAATATAGGTGTGCCAAGCTTGCAGCGTCATACCCAAGAAGACTAGAGGCTGTAATCACTGCCAAAGGTGCTTCAACAAAGTACTGAGTAAAGGGTTTGAATAGTTATGTATATGTCATATTTCCTTTTTTATTTTGTAATACATTTGCAAAAAAAATCTAAAAACCTGTTTCTGCTTTGTTATTATGGGGTATTGTGTGTAGATTGACCCCTTGAATTTTATAAATTTTAGATTAAGGCTATAACATAACAAAATGTGGAAAAAGTCAAGGGGTCTGAATACTTTCCGAATGCACTGTATATACCAGTCAAATGTTTGGACACACCTACTCATTCAAGGGTTTTTCTTTATTTTTACTATTTTCTACATTGTAGAATAATAGTGAAGACATCAAAACTATGAAATAACACATATGGAATCATGTAGTAACCAAAAATGTGTTAAAGAAATTAAAATATATTTTATATTTGAGATTGTTCAAAGTAGCAACCCTTTGCCTTGACGACAGCTTTGCACACTCTTGGCATTCTCTCAACCAGCTTCATGAGGAGTAATCTTCCAACAGTCTTGAAGCAGTTCCCACATATGCTGAGCACTTGTTGGCCAACTCATCCCAAACCATCTCATTTGGGTTGAGGTCGGGGGATTGTGGAGGTTGGTCATCTGATACAGCACTCCATCACTCTCCTTCTTGGTCAAATAGCCCTTACACAGCCTGGAGGTGTGTTTTGGGTCATTGTCCTGTTGAAAAACAAATGATAGTCCCACTAAGCGCAAGCCAGATTGGATGGCGTATCGCTGCAGAGTGCTGTGGTAGCCATGCTGGTTAAGTGTGCTTTGAATTCTAAATAAATCACTGACAGTGTCACCAGCGAAGCACCCCCACACGTCCTCCTCCATGCTTCTCGGTGGGAACCACACATTCGGAGATCATCCGTTCACCTACTCTGCATCTCACAAAGACACGGCGGTTGGAACCAAAAATCTCTAATTTGGACTCATTAGACCAAAGGACAGATTTCCTCCGGTCTAATGTCCATTGCTCGTTTTTCTTGGCCCAAGCATGTCGTCTCTTATTATTGTTGTCCGTTAGTAGTGGTTTCTTTGCAGCAATTCGACCATGAAGGCCTGATTCCCACAGTCCCCCCTGAACAGTTGATGTTGAGATGTGTCTGTTACTTGAACTCTGTGAAGCATTTATTTGGGCTGCAATCTGAGGCTGTTAACGCTAATGAATTTATCCTCTGCAGCAGAGGTAACTCTGGGTCTTTCTTTCCTGTGGCAGTCCTCATCAGAATCAGTTTCATCGTAGCGCTTGATGGTTTTTGCAACAGCACTTGAAGAAACTTTAAAAGTTCTTGAAATTTTCCGGATTGACTGACCTTAATGTCTTAAAGTAATGATGGACTGTCATTTCTCTTTGCTTATTTGAGCTGTTCTTGCCATAATATGGACTTGGTATTTTACCAAATAGGGCTATCTTCTGTAAAACACCCCTACCTTGTCACAACACAACTGATTGGCATTAAGTAAATAAATTCCTGTTAATTGAAATGCATTCCAGGTGACTACCTCATGAAGGTGGTTGAGAGAATGCCAAGAGTGTGCAATCTGTCATACAAGGCAAAGGGTGGCTACTTTGAAGAATCTCAAATATAAAATATATTTTGATTTGTTTAACACTTTTTTGGTTACTACATGATTCCATATGTGTTATTTCATAGTTTTGATGTCTTCACTGTTATTCTACAATTTTAAACATAGTAAAAATAAAGAAAAACCGTTGAATGAGTAGGTGTGTCCAAACTTTTGACTGGTAGTATTGACAGCGCTCCAGGGGAGGAGGAGGTCGTCGGGTAAGCTTGGCTTTATACATAGCTTGGCTTTGTCGAGTAAGGCTTAAAACTATGTATTTTGATTGTAGTTAGGTATTGTAGGTAGGTATCGTGGGTTGTTGTAGGTAGTTATTGTATGTAATTATTGTAGGTTAAGTATTGTATTCGGCGGTGCCGGGTGTAGCACGAAGCTAGCTAGCTAGCTAACTCACCACCTGGACTAGCTGGCGAGTGGCTATTAGCAACGGTTTAGTTGTTTCACGCCTGAGAGTGCCTATAATTACGCCAGCTGGCTGCCTACAATAATTACATACAATAATTGCCTACCATTCAGCTGTTTTCTAACCTCATTGTCTGAACCGTTAACGTTAGGTAGCAAGTGGCTACTGCGCTTGAAAATTAGCAAGCTTGATGCAACCTGGATAGCTACTTGTAAACAATAGCTGGAACGACCGGGCGAACAGACGCGAACTGGCTGAGTCAATTCAGTGGCTAGCTTTGCACTTGGCTAGCTAACACTAGCTGCTAGGGGTAAGTCATAACCTACACTTGTGTTTAGTTTTTTACATATTGATAGCCCGAGTCGCTCAAGGAATTCGGGACATGGGTGACTAGTTAACGTTAGTTTGGCTCTCTGTGTATTCGTGCCGTGAAAGGAGAGGTTCTTCTTTGTCTGAAAGCAATGGCTAGCTAGTTTGCTAACTATTCTAGCTAGCTAACTAACTAGCTATCAGCAACGGTATAGTTGTTTCACGCCTGAGAGTGCCTGTAATTACGCCAGCTGGCTGCCTACAATAATCACATACAATAATTGCCTACCATTCAGCTGTTTTCTAACCTCATTGTCTGAACCGTTAACGTTAGGTAGCAAGTGGCTACTGTGCTTGAAAATTAGCAAGCTTGTTGCAACCTGGATAGCTACTTGTAAACAATAGCTGGAACGACCGAGTGAACAGACGCGAACTGGCTGAGTCAATTCAGTGGCTAGCTTTGCACTTGGCTAGCTAATAGTAGCTGCTAGGGGTAAGTCATAACCTACACTTGTGTTTTTTTTTTCTTTCATATTGATAGCCCCAGTCGCTCAAGGAATTCGGGACATGGGTGACTAGCTAACGTTAGTTTGGCTCTCTCTGTGTGTTCGTGCCGTGTGTTATGACGAGGTGCCCGGACGTTTTCACGGAATAATACTGCACCTAGTTAGCTAGCTGAATAAACTAGGTTAGTCTATTCCTAGAAAACATTGAACCGCTGTAGTTTACAACAATTATAGTTTCTGAGGTGGAAGTTGGGAGAGTTATATTTGGGAGTTGTGGCTCTCTCCTTTCCCAGATGTTTAGTTCATTTTATTCCGATCTCCTCTGCATTATTGTAGCCATCTGCTGCAGCCTGTCAACTATGCCTCTGCCGCGTGGCTGCTGCCTCTCTAACCTGGTGGTCCCTGCACGCACCACCCACGTGGAGTTCCAGGTCTCAGGCAGCCTCTGGAACTGCCGTTCTGCTGCCAACAAGGCTGACTTCATCCCAGCCTATGCTACCCTCCAGTCCCTCGACTTCCTGGCGCTGACGGAAACATGGATTACCACTGAAAACACTGCTACTCCTACTGCTCTCTCCTCGTCTGACCATGTGTTCTCGCATACCCCGAGAGCATCTGGTCAGAGGGGTGGTGGCACAGGAATCCTCATCTCTCCCAAGTGGACAAGGATATTAAGCCCATTTAAGCTTAATATCCTTGTCACCTATAGCCCTCCAGGTTCCCTTGGAGAGTTCATCAATGAGCTTGACGCCTTGATAAGTTCCTTTCCTGAGGATGGCTCACCCCTCACAGTTTTGGGGGATTTCAACCTCCCTACGTCTACATTTGACTCATTTCTCTCTGCCTCCTTCTTTCCACTCCTCTCCTCTTTTGACCTCACCCTCTCACCGTCCCCCCCTACTCACAAGGCAGGCAATACGCTTGACCTCATCTTTACTAGATGCTGCTCTTCTACTAATCTCACTGCAACTCCCCTCCATGTCTCCGACCACTACTTTGTATCCTTTTCTCTCTCGCTCTCCTCCAACACTACTCACTCTGCCCCTACACAGATGGTAATGCGCCGCCGCAACCTTCGCTCTCTCTCTCCCACTACTCTCTCCTCTTCCATCCTATCATCTCTTCCCTCTGCTCAATCCTTCTCCCTCCAATCTCCTGATTCTGCCTCCTCAACCCTCCTCTCCTCCCTTTCTGCATCCTTTGACTCTCTGTGTCCCCTATCCTCCCGGCCGGCTCGGTCCTCCCCTCCAGCTCCGTGGCTTGATGACTCATTGCGAGCTCACAGAACAGAGCTCCGGGCAGCGGAGCGGAAATGGAAGAAAACTAAACTCCCTGCCGACCTGGCATCTTTTCACTCCCTCCTCTCTACATTTTCTTCATCTGTTTCTGCTGCTAAGGCCACTTTCTACCACTCTAAATTCCAAGCATCTGCCTCTAACCCTAGGAAGCTCTTTGCCACATTCTCCTCCCTGCTGAATCCCCCCCCCCCCCCCCCCCCCCTCCTCTCTCTCTGTGGATGACTTCGTCAACCACTTTGAAAAGAAGGTTGACGACATCCGATCTTCGTTTGTTAAGTCTAATGACACTGCTGGTCCTGCTCACACTGCCCTACCCTATGCTTTGACTTCTTTCTCCCCTCTCTCTCCAGATAAAATCTTGCGACTTGTGACTGCAGGCCGCCCAACAACCTGCCCGCTTGACCCCATCCCCTCCTCTCTTCTCCAGACCATCTCCGGTGACCTTCTCCCCTACCTCACCTCGCCGATCAACTCATCCTTGACCGCTGGCTATGTCCCTTCCGTCTTCAAGAGAGCGAGAGTTGCACCCCTTCTCAAAAAACCAACACTCGATCCCACTGATGTCAACAACTACAGACCAGTATCCCTTCTTTCTTTTCTTTCCAAAACTATTGAGCGTGCCGTCTTTAGCCAACTCTCTTGCTATCTCTCTCAGAATGACCTTCTTGATCCAAACCATTCAGGTTTCAGGACTGGTCATTCAACTGAGACTGCTTTTCTCTGTGTCACGGAGGCTCTCCGCACTGCTAAAGCTAACTCTCTCTCCTCTGCTCTTGTCCTTCTAGACCTGTCTGCTTCCTTTGATACTGTGAACCATCAGATCCTCCTCTCCACCCTCTCCGAGCTGGGCATCTCCGGCGCGGCTCACTCCTGGATTGCGTCCTACCTGACCGGTCGCTCCTACCAAGTGGCGTGGCGAGAAGCTGTCTCCGCACCACGTGCTCTCACCACTGGTGTCCCCCAGGGCTCAGTTCTAGGCCCTCTCCTATTCTCCCTATACACCAAGTCACTTGGCTCTGTCATATCCTCACATGGCCTCTCCTATCATTGCTACGCTGATGATACACAACTAATCTTCTCCTTTCCCTCTTCTGATAACCAGGTGGCGAATCGCATCTCTGCATGTCTGGCAGACATATCAGTATGGATGACGGATCACCACCTCAAGCTGAACCTTGGCAAGACGGAGCTGCTCTTCCTCCCGGGGAAGGACTGCCCGTTCCATGATCTCGCCATCACGGTTGACAACTCCGTTGTGTCCTCCTCCCAGAGTGCGAAGAGCCTTGGCGTGACCCTGGACAACACCCTGTCGTTCTCCGCTAACATCAAGGCGGTGACCCGATCCTGCAGGTTCATGCTCTACAACATTCGGAGAGTACGACCCTGCCTTACACAGGAAGCGGCACAGGTCCTAATCCAGGCACTTGTCATCTCTGCCATTAAACCCCTACAACTCATCCAGAATGCCGCAGCCCGTCTGGTGTTCAACCTTCCCAAGTTCTCTCACGTCACCCCGCTCCTCCGCACACTCCACTGGCTTCCAGTTGAAGCTCGCATCTGTTACAAGACCATGGTGCTTGCCTATGGAGCTGTGAGGGGAACGGCACCTCTGTACCTTCAGGCTCTGATCAGTCCCTACACCCAAACGAGGGCATTGCGTTCATCCACCTCTGGCCTGTTGGCTCCCCTTCCTCTGCGGAAGCATAGTTCCCGCTCAGCCCAGTCAAAACTGTTCGCTGCTCTGGCACCCCAATGGTGGAACAGGCTCCCTCACGACGCCAGGACAGCGGAGTCACTCACCACCTTCCGGAGACATTTGAAACCCCACCTCTTTAAGGAATACCTGGGATAGGATAAAGTAATCCTTCTACCCCCCCGCCCCCCCGCCCCCCCCTAAAAAAAAAAAAAAATTAAAAAAAAAAATTAAAAAAAAAAAAAAATTGTAAAGTGGTTATCCCACTGGCTATAGGGTGAATGCACCAATTTGTAAGTCGCTCTGGATAAGAGCGTCTGCTAAATGACGTAAATGTAAAATGTAGTATATACTGTATTTATATTCATAGAAAAATCTATATGGGGGTTTGGAAATGATGCAGACAATTACATTGATACAAGCTACAATCTATTTACAATATTAAAACTGATCCACCCTCCCCCAAAAAATATAAATTATAATTGGTTGATGTGCCCTTCAGCAATGCACGTAACCCTAATTTGCTCCAGTGGCGCCGTCCTAATATGGCTGACCCTGTAAAAAAAAACATTTCATGCCACCTATCCGGTGTATGTGACAATAAAACATTCTTTTTTGGACAGTGTAGAACTATGGCAAAGTGACTCAGGATTTTTTCTTCCTTCCTCTATGTTTTTGCCCCCTTTGTAGGTCAGTAGTCTACCACATTTTAGCACAGTTAAACAAAAGGGTATTTCCTTTCCCACAGAGTAATTCAGAGGTGTTGATTGCTAGACTGACTCTGCCAGTCGAGAGAGAAGGAGAGTGGCCCCCTGTGGTAAGGCGGCAATCAACACAAAGGCCCTAGGCACGCATGTGAATCAGAGGACAAATATGGAACAATTGGTCGAATGGATACTTTAAAATGCTGAAAAGAGAAAGATTTAAAAGACTGAAGGCTATTAATGACAATGAAGATTCTGGAAACACCACATGAATGACGTTGAACACAACAAAATTGTAAAAATCTCAGATCTACCCCTGGGCTATTTAACTGAAATCTCCCAGTAATGTATTGTAAGACTCAGAGAATCATTCAGTGCGAATCATTCAGTGCTTTGCTCCTTTGGCAGTTCATGCAGATTGTTGACTCCCGAGTGACGCAGTGGTCTAAGGCACTGCATCGCAGTGCTAGCTGTGCCACCAGATATTCTTTTTCGAGTCCAGGCTCTGTCGCAGCCGGCCGCGACCGCGAGACCCATGGGCGGTGCCCAATTGGTCCAGCGTCATCCAAGGTAGGGGAGGGTTTGGCTGGCAGGGATGTGGGTTCGTTTCCCACGGGGGGCCAGTATGAAAAAAAACAAAAACAAAAAAAACATGTATGCATTCACTAACTGTAAGTCGCTCTGGATAAGAGCATCTGCTGAATGACTAAAATATAAATGTAAAAAATGGTTTACTGTTAAAGCGTTCACAGTAATGTCAGTGCAAAAACAAAGGCACTTCAAATTAAATAGCACAATGTCAACAGGACAAATCATTGGGGAAATGCTGTAGTAGGCCTATAGGCCTCTTTGGTATGGTTGTCAATCATCTGTAGGCCTATGAGTTGGATAATTTGATAGTTTGGATAGAACAAAGAAGCATTGGAATTTTAAAAACGTTTGGTGAAATTTGATTGACTTGTCAATCGGCCATTTGTTTTGACATAGCAACTTATCCTTTACAATTTATACTGAACAAAAATATAAACACAACATGCAACAATTTCAAAGATTTTAGAGCATTACAGTTCATGTAAGGAAATCAGTAAATTTAAGTAAAGTCATTAGGCCCTAATCTATTGATTTCACATGACTGGGGATATAGATATGCATCTGTTGGTTACAGATACCTTAAAAATAGGTAGGGGTGTGGATCAGAAAACAAGTCAGTATCTGGCCGGTTGGACGTACTGTCAAATTCCCTAAAACGACGTTGGAGGTGGCTTATGGTAGAGCAAGAAACATTACATTCTCAGGCAACAGCTCTGGTGGACATTCCTGCAGTCAGCATGCCAATTGCACTCTCCCTCAACACTTGAGACATCTGTGGCATTGTGCTGTGTGACAAAACTGCACATTTTAGAGTGGCCTTTTATTGTCCCCAGCATAAGGTGCACCTGTGTAATCATGCTGTTTAATCAGCTTCGTGATATGCCACACCTGTTAGGTTGATGGATTATATTGGCAAAGGAGAAATGCTCACTAACAGGGATGTAAACAAAATAAAAAATTCTGTGATCTTTTATTTCAGATCATGAAACATAGAACCAACATTTTACATGTTGCGTTTATATTTTTGTTCAGTGTAGTTTGGGACAAGTAGGCCAACAGCCAGAGAGGAACAGGCAAAGCATTCCAAAATCTTTGCTAAGAACACACATACCAAATCATCATGCGGTCCATGAGAAATTCCAAGATTGCGGAAAATCTATAATGGCGGATGTCATGGTCGCACAAGTTACCACAGCCACAAAATAATAAACTGCGCCTATTTCTACAATTTCTCTTCTTAAAATGTGATTTTAAACCTAACCTTAACTCTTACCTTAACCACACTGATAACCTTATGCCAAACCCTAACCTTATAGGAAGACCAAAAAGCAAATGATTGTTTTGATTTTATTATACGATAGCCAATTTTGACTATGTGGCTGTGCTATATAGTGGAAACCGGATGTCATGGGTCCGAGCATATACTTAGATAGATGACTCATCCTTGTATCTGTTCCATTATGCCGTCTGTGAGAGCACGGGCAGCGCCATTGAGGCCATCTCCATTTTGAAGTAGTCAATTTTCTTCTTCTACTACTTCTATGAGTTGGTAAACAAACTGAAAGGGTGCATACTGCCACGTGGAGTGTGTTGTTTGAACAGCTATAAAGCCAAGGCTGGTGATTTACTGCCACCTGCAGTTATGGTATGTTTGCTCACAAGTGTAATTCATTGGCTGATCCCTCCTGATGACCTGGATGGAATTATGTGATCTTTCCTTAACCCATAGGAAGACCCAGGGAGAATCTCAATTGGTTTTGCTCGCCTCCTCTCCTCTTTCCTCTCCTCGTCTCTTTTTTGAAAAAGGTCAAAGGTAATTGAGGAGCGGAGGTGAGGAGAGGAAACATGGAAAAAAATGTGCTTGAATGAAATGAGACTCTTCTTCTCCACGCGTCATTAGGCAAATTACGTTTACCGGAGTGGAATCCCAAAATAAATGTGTAAAGGGATCAAAACAAATGTTGCTAGTTGTGCAATACATGTTATAGATAAAAGGATAAGTAGCTTATTGTTTTTAAATGTATGATTTTCTCCTTCAAGAAAACAACAGTTGATTTAAAAACACTTCCACAATTGTCGGCACGAGGATACTCTTGTGCATCCTCTGCCGAAGTAGGTAATCTAGGAGGGGAGCAGACTCTTCAGTCGCTTACTATTGAATTGACACTCTCCTCGATCACTCGACCACTTATCTATTTCCGGGTCACGGAGGAGATGGAGGGGTCGAGGACAGACTTTTTTCCAATTGAGAATCTCCCCCACCAAGGGCTGTAGCTACCTATGAGGACACCGAGGTCCAAACCTCTGTAATTTTTTTCGAATGAAAACAACTATATGCACTTACTGTTGAGAGTTAGAATTGTAGAATACACAAGGTGCAATTTCAAAACTTGGTTGTGCATCAGCAGTTTTCTGCTTGTTAGGTGTCACCAGGGGCGCAACTTTCACTGGGGACGGGGGGACGGGGTCATGTCCCCCTCACATTCTGAAATGTCATTTTTGTCCCCCCCCCAGCTTTATCGTTGTAATGTGATACAAGAAGCGGCAGAGGTGTACTTTAGGACAGGTTTTAAGACATCTTTGCACATTTATTAAAAATTAAAAACGGAAATATTACATTAACATAAGTATTGAGACCCTTTACTCAGTACTTTGTTGAAGCACCTTTGGCAGCAGTTACAGCATCCAGCCTTCTTGAGTATGACGCTACAAGCTTGGCACACCTGTATTTGGGGAGTTTCTCCCATTCTTCTCTGCAGATCCTCTCAAGCGCTGTCAGGTTGGATGGTTGCTATTTCCAGGTCTCTCCAGAGATGTTTGATCGGGTTCAAGTCCGGGCTCTGGCTGGGCCACTCAAGGACATTCAGAGACCTGTGTTGTCTTGGCTGTGTGCTTAGGGTCGTTCTCCTGTTGGAAGGTGAACCTTTGCCTCAGTCTGAGCTTCTGAGCGCTTTGGAGCAGGTTTTCATCAAGGATCTTTCTGTACTTTGCTCCGTTCATCTTTGTCTCAATCCTGACTAGTCTCCCAGTCTCTGCTGCTGAAAAACATCACCACAGCATGATGCTGCCACCCCCATGCTTCACCGTAGGGATGGTGCCAGGTTTCCTCCAGACATGACACTTGGCATTCAGGGCAAAGAGTTCACTCTTGGTTTCATCAGACCAGAGAATCTTGTTTCTCATGGTCTGAGAGTCTTTAGGTGCCGTTTGGCAAACTCCAAGCCAGCTGTCATGTGCCTTTTACTGAGGAGTGCCTTCTGTCTGGCCACTCTACCATAATGGCCTGATTGGTGGAGTGCTGCAGAGATGGTTGTCCTTCTGGAAGGTTCTCCCATCTCCACAGAGGAACTCTAGAGCTCTGTCAGAGTGACCATCGGGTTCTTGTTCACCTCCCTGACCAAGGCCCTTCTCCCCTGATTGCTCAGTTTGGCCGGGCGGCCAGCTCAAGGAAGGGTCTTGGTGGTTCCAAACTTCTTCCATTTAAGAATTATGGAGGCCACTGTGTTCTTGGGGACATTCAATGCTGCAGAAATATTTTGGTACCCTTCCCCAAATCTATGCCTCGACACAATCCTGTCTCGGAGCTCTACGGACAATTCCTTCGACTTCATGGCTTGGTTTTTGCTCTGACATGCACTGTCAACTGTGGGACCTTATATAGACAGGTGTGTGCCTTTCCAAATCATGTCCAATCAATTGAATTTACCACAGGTGGACTCCAATGAAGTTGTAGAAACATCTCAAGGATGATCAATGGAAACAGTATTTCTGATTTTTATTTTTAATACATTTGTAAAAATGTCTAAACCTGTTTTCGCTTTATCATTATGGGGTATTGTGTGTAGATTGCTGAGGTTTTTTTTTTTTACTTAAAGAAATGTGGAAAATGTGAAGGGGTCTGAATACTTTCCGAAGGCACTGTAACTGCTGTTTAACTTAACAACAAAAAAACTAAACTAGTGTTTATTCACAGTGCTGAGCTAGTATTGTAACTGACATGTAACGTTAGCTAATGTTTCATCCCCTCTCAACTGAGGTTAATGAATAAGCAACGCTAGCTAGTAACTACCACAGCCAAGTCAGCTCTAGCCTCTAGTTATCTGTCAGATAGTAATAATAACCACCTCATATCACTATCTGACAGCTGTTGTTTGTATGGAAATGTTTTGTAGCCTTTGTTTTGTCCCACTTCAACTAGCTTTTGCCAGTTGATGTACCGTTAGAGAGAGAGCTGGCCAAAAGTTGGCTAACATTAGCTATTATTTTTGTCCCAATCACACTAGACCTGAATCAAACTATGAAACCGCCGGCCAAATGATGGAATATTGATATTCTGACATTTTTTTCAGTGCAATGTGAGCTTTAGTAGTCAGTATGGCAATGTAATGTTATTGATCTTTCAATTTACTTAACTAATTCCCTACTTTTTACACAGACACAGTAATAAACAGCTCTAACGTTACAGGCTTCACTGTCATGGTGCACAGTGGAGGTCTGCCCGGTATCTTAGCAGGATCAGATGGTGACAGGGGTCCCAGCAGGGTTAGACAGCCAAGGAAGACCAGTCTACGGAGCTCAGGTGAACTTTGCAGTATATTAACAATATCAGTGAATGATACAGTTCCATGTTGAATTGATGGGTAGACCTACAGTAGCTACAGGACAGCAGCTTAAGCTTAAAGCTACAGTCTGCGATCTGGGAATAATAGTCATTTCCATTTTTGAACCATTGATTATATTCTTGGATAATATAATGTATAAATGTACACCAAGGTAATTCTTTGTCATGCCTCATTTTAGGGGGATCAGATGGTGACAGGGGTCTCAGCAGGGTCAGGCAGCCAGGGAAGACCAGTCTGTGACGGAGGTGAGGTGAATTCTTGCAGATACAACACTTTATTATCTCTGTGCAGCAAACACTGGACAAGCCAGATGCTATTTTAATGCAGTTGGACAAACCTTCAAAGTTGATTTCCAAACTGTGTCAAGGGTTGATAGAGGCTTTCCCCGATGAAACAAAACATGTAAAACAAAAATGTGAGGAAGACATGGTAGAAGCTTTTGATGATGATGAATGGATACAGATATGTTTCAATGCCCAGTCATGTTCATATCATCTCAGACATACATTACTGCAGTTTAAGACCATCCATAGAACATACTATATGCCAGTGAAACTGAATTACATGCACTCAGAAATGTCATTCCTCTGCTGGAGGTGTAAAACACAAAAGGGGACATATTTGCATATGTTATGGTCTTGTGAAGGCTGGCTGAATTCTGGCAAATAGTATGTTATTTTATCTCAGCATGTCTACAGATTCTCCCTTCTCCCTGTTTTTGTTTGCTTGGAAATGTTGATACTGGAGACTGTTATTTGAAGAACCTGTGCAATCAAAATCATTTATAGCAGCTAAGAAATGCATTGCCATTAATTGGAATGTTGGTTATCCTCCCACAATGTCAAGTTATGTATCACTAGATTTAATTTATTACAAGATTAAAGGTAAACTGGGCAACTTCCATAAGGTCTGGATGCCTTATACTGTATGGAATACAGTACGACTAAAGGAGTCTGCATTGAAAACATGCCCACGTCAGGGGAGATACCTATTTAGGCAATCCCTAACTGCTGGGCTGCTCAGTCTTGGACCTGGGGGTCTGCTGTCCTGTGGGTTGTCACTCTGGCCTTGGCCTAACACACCCAAAACCAATAATGAATGTTTCACTAAGATCCTAAAGTTGAGTGGGGTGTGTTGGGTTGGGGCGCTGCAGGGTGTTGAACTGGGAAGGAGTGAACTGGGAAGGACATTGTGTTTTCAATAGTTTATTTGTTAAGCTATTGGTTAAAGGTGCAACACAATATTTATAATTGAATTACATTTGATCAAGTTCAGTCTTATTAATCACTTAAACATATTTAATAACGATCTATTACCTAGCTTGATGACTGTGGGCATTTTTGCTAACTTTTTGTTCTAAATAGAGACGGTATATTGGATTGTGTAAAATAGCAAGAAATTTACTTTAGATGCCCAAAAAGATTCTGGGGGAGGACCACCAGAACCCCCGCCAGGCTAAAGCCTGTTGGCATCAGACCTCATGCCACGATACCGTCTACCCGATGGTAAGGGAGTGAACAGCTCGTGGCTGGGGTGTGTGGGGTCCTTGATGAGTGATGTACTGGGACGTCTTCCCCACCCGCTGGAGAATCTTGCGGTCGTGGACGGGAAATTCCCGTACCAGGCCGTGATGCAACCAGTCAGGACTTTCTCAATGGTGCAGGGCAGTGAAGGCTGCTGAGGGGGGGATGGCATATAATAATGGCTGGAATAGAGCGAATGGAATGTCGGTGGTGGTGTTGGTCCATGTCCTCAGTGATGTGGATGCTGAGGAACTTTAAAAACTGCTGACTCTCTCAACTGCAGCTCTGTTGATGTGGATCGGGTATGTTCCTCTGCTTCCTGTCAACAATCAACTACTTTGTTTTGTTGACATTGAGGGAGAGTTTGTTGTCCTGGCACCGCAATGCAAGTTCACTTACCTCCTCCCTATAGGCTGACTCGTTGTTGTTGGTTATCAGGCCTACAACCGTGGTGTCGTCAGCTAACTTGATGATGGAGTTGGTGTCGTGCAAAGCCACGCAGTGGTGGGTGAACAAGGAGTACAGCAGAGGGCTGAGGACACACCCCTGGGGGGGCCCTGTGTTAAGAGTCAGTGTGGAGTAGGTGTTGTTGCCAATCCTCACAGCCTGTGGTCTGCCCGTAAGGAAGATTTACAATAATAATTTCCATTATTATAGGTAGCCATTGGTAAGTGTAAAGGAAATGCCAATGCAGACATTTGAGACAGTTGAGCATGAACAGATGAGATCAGTAAGCATAGCCTATTACATTCTTGAGAACAAAATAATCTGGTTTACCATTCACAATTCTAACCTGACAATTTGTAACCTGCTGTTGCCACCTGCTGGTCATAGGCTCATACTGTACCAGAATACAAGCTATCTGGTAATGTGCTTTCTGTGCCTCTAGATGGCAATCACACCATTCAGTCTCATCTTGATTGAAGGCACAAGGTCCCAGGTGGTGAGTGAATGATGCTATAAAATGCTAGTAGACTTTTATACCATACATTTGACATTATCAAATAACTAAGCATTTGTTTATCTAAAAGAACATAACCTACAAAAATATATATATTTTAAATATTGCCTTGCTGCGTCTGTGATGGACCTACATCTAAAAGTATTTCCCTTTGCAATGTCACAATCCATTTTCAACATAAATAAGAAAAGTAGGCTAATCTTCTGTTCAGTAAAGTAAGTTCTGTCATATTGCCTTCGACTGTATATAAAAACACAACACAATGGACAGAGACGCACCTGACAACAACATATTGATAGACCATCATAATTTTAAAAAGCAGAGGTTGCAACCACGACATCTTGGGTGGTCACAGAAACAGGACAATATAGCAACAGTCCCCAGGCACCTGTGAATTGGAATAGCAGCTTCCACTGAACATGAGGCAGTGCTACTTCCAAGCTGGGGAAGTGAAGGATACACCCGTAGCCTAACAACAAAGCAGGTTGGCTGATAGCCAAGAAGCCTGTTTGGGGATGTTTTACACAAAAACGTCGAGAGCTTTTCAAAGTGATGAAAAAAGTAGTTGGCACGTCACGTCGCAGGGCTTGGTGGCTGTGACATGTTTCCAGCGGTTTAGGCATTTTAGAGCGACAACATAGGAGACCTCACCTGTGACAGGAGCGTACGGTCCAACTTTCCAAACCGCGCGAAATACGGCCCAAAATGCCTGTTCGGCGGGGACACGTGGCTCCTCAGAACACTTTTCTGGATACAATCATCAGAAAATTCGAAGGACAGAGTAAGATTTTTCTTATTCAATAGTGTACGATTTTTCCTATTCAATATTGAGTCAGCATTTTGGGGAACCAATGTTTAGGAATCCCTTTGGTTAGGGGTTTGGAATAAAATCAAAACAGCCTCTTCCTATTTTCAAAGGCTTCTTTTGGCAAAAAAATGAAAAATGTCCCTATTGAAATTAGAATATTAGCCTATTATTGAAATCTGCATGTGTTGAGTTAATAGGTTTAATTAGATATATGCTCTTGCACTGTAAGCTATTGTGATTCTCTTGTTTAAAAAAAGTATAGTACTGCAAACGTATTAACCATGATATGATTTATGTCGGATTTGCCACCTTACTTTAATTATGTTTCCCTTCTTGGTATATTAGAATGTTAGGGTACACATAATGATAAAATCAGATTTAGGCCTATGGGCTACATTTCTACATGACAGACATACTGGGAGAGTAATATTTCAAGGAGATAAATATAGGGCAGCAGTGTCTGTCAGAGCATACATTTGGCTCAAATCCAAACAGGATCAGAAGTTAGTTTCTAAGCAGGATAGGAGGGAGTAAAACAGCTATATTTCAAAAACTGACATGCATCAATGAATGTTTCCTTCTTGGGACATATTTTGATACCAAAACTTTTCTAAGGCTCTAAACAGTTAACAGTTTTGATGTAAACAGCAAGCTTAGTAGTTGAAGTTGAAAACAGACTTGCACCTTACAGATGCTCCCATCTTAGTTCTCTTGCAGGTTTTAATACATGACTTGGTTATATGCCTTGGTGCAGATCACTGATATGGCATGTGTGGTCAAGTAAAATAACCATCTTAAATTGTACTGTGGTAAACTGTATTATATGCGATGACAAAATCCAAGGACTCTTTAGATTAGAATAATTTTGATATATTATTCCCTCCCTCCTCAGATCGCAAGTTCATCATCGCCAATGCTCGCGTGGAAAACTGTGCCATCATCTTCTGCAATGACGCCTTCTGTGGCATGTGCGGGTACACACGCGCTGAGGTCATGCAGAAGCCGTGTACCTGCAGCTTCCTGTATGGGCCGCACACCAAGAGGCCCGCCGTGGCCCAGATGGCCAAGGCTCTGCTGGGCTCCGAGGAGAGGAAGGTGGATATCTCCCTCTACACCAAAGATGGTACGAGCCCGCACAGCCCACAAGGGCCTCAGCAGGGCTCTCATTTTATTTTGAAACATCAAACAGAGTTAGGAATATGGGCTGTAAAGTCATTTTACATTTTGGTGATGTCTTTTGGTGATGCTAGTTTGGTAACATTTTACTTGAACGCTCCATTATATCACAATCATTACATTTTACATTTACATTTACATTACATTTTAGTCATTTAGCAGACGCTCTTATCCAGAGCGACTTACAGGAGCAACTAGGGTTAAGTGCCTTGCTCAAGGGCACATTTACGTCATTTAGCAGACGCTCTTATCCAGAGTGACTCACAAATTGGTGCATTCACCCTATAGCCAGTGGGATAACCACTTACAATTTTTTTTTTGGGGGGGGGGGGGGGGGTAGAAGGATTACTTTATCCTATCCCAGGTATTCCTTAAAGAGGTGGGGTTTCAAATGTCTCCGGAAGGTGGTGAGTGACTCCGCTGTCCTGGCGTCGTGAGGGAGCTTGTTCCACCATTGGGGTGCCAGAGCAGCGAACAGTTTTGACTGGGCTGAGCGGGAACTATGCTTCCGCAGAGGAAGGGGAGCCAGCAGGCCAGAGGTGGATGAACGCAATGCCCTCGTTTGGGTGTAAGGACTGATCAGAGCCCGAAGGTACAGAGGTGCCGTTCCCCTCAGTGCTCCATAGGCAAGCACCATGGTCTTGTAACGGATGCGAGCTTCAACTGGAAGCCAGTGGAGTGTGCGGAGGAGGGGGGTGACGTGAGAGAACTTGGGAAGGTTGAACACCAGACGGGCTGCGGCATTCTGGATGAGTTGTAGGGGTTTAATGGCACAGGCAGGGAGGCCAGCCAACAGCGAGTTGCAGTAATCCATAACTATGTCATAACACTATCATAACGTAACAGTGTCATAATGATGACATAGTGTGAAGCAGAAGCCGACGTGGCGGATTTGACAGTGAGGAGACAGAAAGGATGTTCTGGTGCTTACCTCTCAGAGGCTTTTATTTACAATAATAACAGGCGCAGGACGAATTGGCCGATAAACTTTATACAGAAAATAACAAACAGGACGTTGACATAAAGACTTGAATAAATCAAAGATATTGTCAGTATAAACTATTCCGGCAACAACTTTGCCTATAACAAAATGCAGGTAGGCCAACCTGTTACCTGCCCAACCTGCTCTCCTCCCAAACAAAGGCCGACTGAGCACCTCAGTAGCCTACTCTTTCCAGGAACTCCCTTCCACCATGATAGCCCCAAAACATATTTCTACCACAAATGAATGATTTCCCATGGACATATAACATCATAAACAACAGTTTTACATAAACCCACACTTAAATAACTTATGCCATAACTTATTCTTTAATTCACACAATACACATTCATGAAGTAATTCACCCCGGGATAATTCATCACTTTGGTTATTCCCATTAACCAATAAATGTTCCTTGATGACTCGCAGACTAATTTGCTTCATGCACACCGGCACTTCAACAAGAAAACAGCGCGGAGCTTCAAACAAACATCAGGTAGGTTAAATTATATGATTATTCTCTACCAACACTTCGATCGTTATTCTAATAATATATTTAACATTGCTAGAGCATGTACGTTTAAATGGGCAGCTTTATACACGGTAGAAACATGGTTAACAAGTTACATTGTTTGAGTTACTGGCGTGCACAACAAACACTTGACTTTGACACCTTATGTCAAAGTATTGTTGGCAAACGGAATGCGCAACTCTAACCAACATATTTTCTTTTGTTTCAGGATTCTTGGCTATACCTTGAAGAGATACAATAAAGAGTCTTTCTCAAACCAATACTTTGTTTGTGTCATTGTCTATAAGTCACGGACATGCAATCCATGACACATAGGCTATAGTATCAGAAAAATATAGTATTTTAAAAAAAAAACATATAGCTGGAGAACAAAACATTTGCATAATGGAATAATAGACATTCCATTTCCGCCATGTTTACCTCTCTGGGTCCAAATGGTCCATGTGTTTATTACTCTTATTTCTCTCATTGCCGTTCAAGCAGGCAGAAATACAGCTGGTATTACACGTTTTGCAAAACCTCCGCCTGCTTGAACGGCGAATAGCTCAGATACACATGAAAATATGAAATGACCCCGGGAACCGATAGAACATTGCTCAGAGATGCACAAAAACGATATAACATTCACAATTTGTGAAATTTTCTTTTAAGTAAGTAATGCACCTTTCAGAGGCATTTGACAGGTTATCAGATGAAAAATCTACTGCTCAGTCTTCAACTGGACCTGACCTATCATGTGTTTGTTTAGCTATTTTTTCCACTATCGGGAAAAATCTGTTTTTTTTATGCCCTCAAAACTCCCAGTTCATTAATTGAATAAAGAAAGAACCATTGTCTAATTGATAAAGTACCTAAACCCATAGGTAAAGCTCTAGGCTAGAGACCAGTATTAATATGACTGCAAGGTAGACTCAGACTGGTGTTATCTCCGTAACAATTGTTATTACAATATATTCCGTTTTTAAATAGTAAGCCTGTCTCTTTAATGTAGTGATTTATAGGGTAGGTGGGAGTAGGAGAATCATAACAATAGGAACAAAAGATAATGAGTCATGATGGCTTGAAGGACGATTACTCACTATGCCACTGAAATCCCAAAAGGTAACCCCAGGATTTTCAAATGGTTGCATATGAGTCCTCTGTCTGTTTCAAGGAGTGGCAACCTGGTCTCAGAGCATTTCGTATTATTCTATGTATATCTGAGAGACTCCATTTAACACGCTGTGTTACATTTCCTATGGTATGTATTAATTTGTGGATGTCCATCCCCCATTTTGTAAGTATACTGTATGTTACGAATTACAATTCGTATTATATGTTACAAATTTGCAAACATATCATATGTTACAAATTCTAGCTAGTTGGCTAACGTTAGCTAGGCTAGGGGTTAGGGTTAAGTTTAGGAGTTAGGTTAAAGGCTTAAGATCAGGGTTAGGGGAAGGGTTAGCTAACATGTTAAGTAATTTAGTTGCAAAGTAGCTAAAAAGTAGGAAGGGGTTGAAAAGTAGCTAAAATGCCAAAGTTGTACCTGATGAGATTCAACCTCGCAACCTTAGGGTTGCTAGACGTTCATGTTATACGCCCAGCCATCCACCCCGACCAAGCACCCTACTTTCGTTTTTAGTAACCATCTGTCTTATGCAACCACACCAAACAAAACACATCATACTAATTTGACTGTCCTGGATTTACATTCACTATGTTTACATCTAGTCTATGAGACCAGACTGGGGCCAGAGATGGTATTGTATAGAAATCATGTAAAAAGGCACATTTCATTTTTTGTTTTCTGGATACTGATACTGTAAGTATGTTGATAATTTTTGAGAGCTGAATAAATTCCTTTTGCATAACAGTCTATATCAAAGTACTGAGGTAGATTTAAGAACAGTGCAGGTTTCACAGCATGCTTAGCCTAGGGAATGTTATTAGTAATTCGTTAGATACTGTATATCAAGAGCAGGGACTTCATAGCCATCCAAGCTCTCATGCAGGCAGGCATATACAGTGGGGATAACAAGTATTTGATACACTGCCGATTTTGCAGGTTTTCCTACTTACAAAGCATGTAGAGGTCTGTAATTTTTATCCTAGGTACACTTCAACTGTGAGAGACGGAATCTAAAAAAATCCAGAACATCACATTGTATGCTTTTTAAGTAATTAATTTGCATTTTATTGCATGACATAAGTATTTGATCACCTACCAACCAGTAAGAATTCCGGCTCTCACAGACCTGTTAGTTTTTCTTTAAGAAGCCCTCCTGTTCTCCACTCATTACCTGTATTAACTGCACCTGTTTGAACTCGTTACCTGTATAAAAGACACCCGTCCACACACTCAATCAAACAGACTCCAACCTCTCTACAATGGCCAAGACCAGAGAGCTGTGTAAGGACATCAGGGATAGAATTGTAGACCTGCACAAGGCTGGGATGGGCTACAGGACAATAGGCAAGCAGCTTGGTGAGAAGGCAACAACTGTTGGCGCAATTATTAGAAAATGGAAGAAGTTCAAGATGACGGTCAATCACCCTCGGTCTGGGGCTCCATGCAAGATCTCACCTCGTGGGGCATCAATGATCATGAGGAAGGTGAGGGATCAGCCCAGAACTACACGGCAGGACCTGGTCAATGACCTGAAGAGAGCTGGGACCACAGTCTCAAAGAAAACCATTAGTAACACACTACGCCGTCATGGATTAAAATCCTGCAGCGCACGCAATGTCCCCCTGCTCAAGCCAGCGCATGTCCAGGCCCGTCTGAAGTTTGCCAATGACCATCTGGATGATCCAGAGGAGGAATGGGAGAAGGTCATGTGGTCTGATGAGACAAAAATAGAGCTTTTTGGTCTAAACTCCACTCGCCGTGTTTGGAGGAAGAAGAAGGATGAGTACAACCCCAAGAACACCATCCCAACCGTGAAGCATGGTGGTGGAAACATAATTATTTGGGGATGCTTTTCTGCAAAGGGGACAGGACGACTGCACCGTATTGAGGGGAGGATGGATGGGGCCATGTATCGCGAGATCTTGGCCAACAACCTCCTTCCCTCAGTAAGACCATTGAAGATGGGTCGTGGCTGGGTCTTCCAGCATGACAACGACCCGAAACACACAGCCAGGGCAACTAAGGAGTGGCTCCGGAAGAAGCATCTCAAGGTCCTGGAGTGGCCTAGCCAGTCTCCAGACCTGAACCCAATAGAAAATCTTTGGAGGGAGCTGAAAGTCCATATTGCCCAGCGACAGCCCCGAAACCTGAAGGATCTGGAGAAGGTCTGTATGGAGGAGTGGGCCAAAATCCCTGCTGCAGTGTGTGCAAACCTGGTCAAGACCTACAGGAAACGTATGATCTCTGTAATTGCAAACAAAGGTTTCTGTACCAAATATTAAGTTCTGCTTTTCTGATGTATCAAATACTTATGTCATGCAATAAAATGCAAATTAATTACTTAAAAATTCATATAATGTGATTTTCTGGATTTTTGTTTTCGATTCCGTCTCTCACAGTTGAAGTGTACCTATGATAAAAATTACAGACCTCTACATGCTTTGTAAGTAGGAAAACCTGCAAAATCGGAAGTGTATCAAATACTTGTTCTCCCCACTGTATATAGCTGCAGGTGGTTGGCTGGGTTCATACTGATTTACGGTGCCATGTTAGATGAGTGGATTATTTCGGATTGTATCAAGATGGCAGGTTCATCTTGCCTCAGCAAGGGCACCGGGCGGAACTTCACATGAAAAATAAGACCATAGTTTCTGAGAAGCTATCTCAGTACGGTGTATTTACGGTGCAGTTACAGTGGGGAAAAAAGTATTTAGTCAGCCACCAATTGTGCAAGTTCTCCCACTTAAAAAGATGAGAGGCCTGTAATTTTCATCATAGGTACACGTCAACTATGACAGACAAATTGAGAAGAAAAAAAATCCAGAAAATCACATTGTAGGATTTTTAATGAATTTATTTGCAAATTATGGTGGAAAATAAATATTTGGTCACCTACAAACAAGCAAGATTTCTGGCTCTCACAGACCTGTAACTTCTTCTTTAAGAGGCTCCTCTGTCCTCCACTCGTTACCTGTATTAATGGCACCTGTTTGAACTTGTTATCAGTATAAAATACACCTGTCCACAACCTCAAACAGTCACACTCCAAACTCCACTATGGCCAAGACCAAAGAGCTCACCTTCCTCATGATCATTGATGCCCCACGAGGTGAGATCTTGCATCGAGCCCCAGACCGAGGGTGATTGACTGTCATCTTGAACTTCTTCCATTTTCTACTAATTGCGCCAACAGTTGTTGCCTTCTCACCAAGCTGCTTGCCTATTGTCCTGTAGCCCATCCCAGCCTTTTGCAGGTCTACAATTTTATCCCTGATGTCCTTACACAGCTCTCTGGTCTTGGCCATTGTGGAGAGGTTGGAGTCTGTTTGATTGAGTGTGTGGACAGGTGTCTTTTATACAGGTAACGAGTTCAAACAAGTGCAGTTAATACAGGTAATGAGTGGAGAACAGGAGGGCTTCTTAAAGAAAAACTAACAGGTCTTTGAGAGCCAGAATTCTTACTGGTTGGTAGGTGATCAAATACTTATGTCATGCAATAAAATTCAAATTAATTACTTAAAAATCATACAATGTGATTTTCTGGTTTTTGTTTTAGATTCCGTCTCTCACAGTTGAAGTGTACCTATGATAAAAATTACAGACCTCTACATGCTTTGTAAGTAGGAAAACCTGCAAAATTGGCAGTGTATCAAATACTTGTTCTCCCCACTGTATGGGTGATTCTACAGAAGTGATGTAAATTGCTGTCCCACCCCCAAAAAAAACGATTAAAGGGATACTTCGGGATTTTGGCAATGAGGCCCTTTATCTACTTCCCCAGAGTTAGATTAACCCGTGGATACCATTTTTATGTCTCTGTGTGCAGTTTGAAGGAAGTTGCTAACTAGCGCTAGTGCAATTGTAAACTAGCGTTAGCGCAATAACTGGAAGTCTATGGGTATCTGCATAGACTGATACCCATAGACTAGTTAGCATTGGCTTACGAAACTTCCTCTAACTTCCTTCATACTAGACACTGAGACATAAAAATGGTATCCACAATTTTATCTGAAGTAGATAAAGGGCTGTCCAAATTAAAGATAGCCAGCGATATGTTAGGTATGGGGATTCTTTAAAGACGTCCACCAGCGATATTTTTTTTACTTTCACTGTTGAAAAGCGTTATCCCAAGTATAAATACATTAAAGTACACACACTAAAGGGTAAAAATATGTTTTGAGCATAATAGTGTTTTGTAGACAACTGGAGGAGTAGGGCATTCAAGGAGCTGGTCTGATGGGAACCCCTGATGTCATCAGCCTCCCCCTTGCTTGGGAACTCCCCGACTTGTGCTATCTCATGACTTACCTGGACCACCTATTGGGATGTACCTTTTGTTAATTAGACCAGAGAAATGTGACCACTAAATGTAATGGACAGCTATGGATGACAATATGGCTGAACCATGGGTAAGATAACACATTTGTGTACCAACACATTTACAAACAATAGAGTAAAACTACAAAGCATGTGCCCAGAGCATCCAACGTGTTTGGGTATCGAGCCAGTGCATGATGCAGCAGTAATGAAACCATGATAATGCAGTGGAGAATGTAGCACCACGACCACACTGTGTGCTCCCGCCTATGCAATATTAGTATCCATGTCATAACACAATACTATTGTGCAGATGATGCAGGGAAATGGCAGCTGACCCATTATATAGCATGAACATTCAGCTAAGCAAGGTGATAGTTGCAGAGCATAAAACACATGCCGCCAATAACATACCAAATACTCCTACACTCCCATGTAAAATAGATTAATAATATAAAAAATATGTAAGTGTAAATCAGTGTCAACAATCAATATATGAATCAGTACATTGGACAAAATGATGACAAAAGCAGGTGCAAGCATGAATGCAATAATGTGGTTATGTAAATTGGTATTTAAAATGCCTTTACCATTAGCCAATAGGTGGTGCAGTAGGCCTGGCCTAGCTAGTAAATTACCTGCACCCTAGGACTGTGGGTAGAGCAGCCAAGAGATCTCTGCCTGTTATCACGATGCTCAAGTTAGAATAAGCAACATCATTATAATGTAATCCCTCGCTTGCTCCATTGCATAGCTAGTTCGAAATCATAGTGCAGTACACATTTAAAGTCCCTCAGTGTCACGATTGCTCATTAACGATAAGGACCAAGGGGCAGCATGATATGTATTTATATTTATTTCCGTACTGAACACACGACAAAACAACAAATGAAACGTGAAGTCCGAGGTAGACAAAATAACATACCTCACACGGAACAAGATCCCACACAGACTGGTGCCAAAAGGCTGCCTAAGTATGGTCCCCAATCAGAGACAACGAGCTACAGCTGCCTCTGATTGGGAACCACCCTGGCCAACATAGATCTAAACAATCTAGAAACTAAACATAGAAATAAACACAACACGAAATATACACACCCTGACTCAACAAATAACCGTCCCCTGAGTCAGGGCGTGACACTCAGATGATAATGAGTCATTGGCTAGCTTACAGTCAATTGACAAGCTATCTAACTAGCTGTTGAGCTTGCTACTACTAGCACACACAAACTCATTTTTTAACCAGCTAGCTCGCACATTATCTTGTTAAACTGTTAAATGAGTAGCAAGCAAACTATGAGTTATGCCAAATTACAAACATTATCGTCACTGCGTTGCAACGTAGAGGTCTGCGCTGGACAGATTTTTTGGTACCATGCACGCCCTCTCCCGCCAGAGCTCATCCAGCTCCTGCCCACAGTCCCGCAAAGTTACAATTACACATCTTTAAAATCACCATCTTATGCATTATATTGTGCAATGAAGGTATGCTTTCATTAGACTCTTGCTGGTTGGAATAAAGTCATTTTATTAAAACAAACTCCAGTGTAAACAAACTCATTTGAAGCAGCCCAGACAAAAAGTCACTGCGAGACAGAATGTTAAAAAAAATACGAAGGACTTCATCTCAACTCGAACTGTCAGGAAGAGAAAGGAAAGGCAACACAGGCTATTGATAGGCTGACTAGTGACCAATCATATTAGCCATTATTTCATTACCTTTAGAAAATGATTAACATACTTTCCAGTGCGAACTGCAAGCTGATAATTAAGCAATAAGGCCCTTGGAGGTGTGGTATTTGCCTAGTGCCTGGACACAGCCCTTAGCCGTGGCATCATTTTACATTTTAGTCATTTAGCAGATGCTCTTATCCAGAGCGACTTACAGTTAGTGAGTGCATACATTTTTTATACTGGCCCCCCGTGGGAATCGAACCCACAACCCTGGCGTTGCAAGTGCCATGCTCTACCAACTGAGCTACAGGAGGGCCCATATACCACAAACCCCAGAGGTGTCTTATTGCTATTATAAACTGGTTACCAACGTAATTAGAGCAGTAAAATTAAATGTTTTGCATACCCATGGTACCACGGCTGTCAGCCGATCAGCATTCAGGGCTTGAACCACCCAGTTTATAATTGCTTTCATAATTCATCACAAGTGGCCACATAAACTCAATCACATCGGATAATTGTTTTCGCCGCCACTGTTTGAAGCAGGCGCGCGAGCCGGTTGTGTAATGTGATATTGCAACATGCAGAATGCAAGCTGAGCGTTGAAAACTAACACAACTCTGGGGGTGATTTCCTCTGAACTGATCAGGGACACCTGTGTTATATCTAGCTCTGCTGCACTAAATTCTAATAGTTGATACACAAGTAATACATCGTTTAGAAGCTTAGAATCGTCTCTTTTCAACAATATATAGATCTCAAATGTATGTCAAGGGGCCAATGCGACTGATAAAGATGGAGCAAGTCACATATACAGTGTGCACTAACATAAAACCAACCAAGCTAACTAGCTTCATACAAAGCGTCTGAAATACTGTCAGATTTGCAGAGATAACACAATCCATTTAATTAGTTAAATGTACTGACTTGATCATAGAAGCTACTTCATTGTATAGTGAGGATGAGTTTCTCCTTGAATGATTTGTATGCTCAGATTAGTTCAGGGGCGCACTTCCTGGCCCTTGTCAGAGCAGCATGGGGAATTTAAGAAAAACAGTGTAGGCTACAAAACTCCAGAAATGAATTATATTTTAGCTAGGTAGTTTGCAGCCAGATAATTAGGCCTAATGACTGACAAGGCAGTAAGCAACATGCAAGAAATTATCCTCACAATCAAATCCATCGATTTACAAACCCCCAACTGGTAGCCAACAGCAGAAGTAGCCAAAAGCCGGTTAACATGGCTTATGCCCCGCACTTCCTGAAGGCTGTGGGCAGAAAACAGACATGTTACAGCAATAGCATGTCACCAAGAAACACCAGCGCATAGCTTGCGTGCGTCAGCCATCAGAGGATGTGTGTGCAGAACTGGTAAACTAAAGATGGTTTAGCATGAAGATGTGTAGAAACTGCTTGAAATAGAAATCCCCGATCCTGCTTGCAGGCGATGTTGGCTAGGTAAACTTGTGCATAAACACTTAATCTGGTTTAACGGTCGTCTCGCGCCAAACGGCGCATGTGCAGGCCGTCAAATCAAAGGCACTCCGATATATATAGTTGTTTTTGACGAAAATTAAAACGTGTCAGTTTGTCACTTTCACGAGGTTGGAGTAATAACATGTTCAGCTACTTAAGACATTGGCTCGAATCTAGGTTTTGCCTTTAGATATCGAAAAATTAACAACTAAGGAAGAATTGTTCACTTCTCTCATTGACTTCTCAAACCCCCGTCTGGCTAGACTAACCCTTCAGCTAAAGCACATGAGTTAATATGGTGGTAATCTCTCCCTAGTTGCTCTCTGTGTGAGGTACCACATGCAGCACAAGGACACACTGGGGCATTACACTGTGGTCGTCTATCTCTCCTGTGGTTTGTGTGGAATTGGCTTTTCAATTTGGGAGCAGCATGTTTTCATGGCATGTCTTTTGGCTGCCTTCCATCCACAAGACAGAGATTTGGGACCGGAACTCCTGAAAGATTTCATCCTCTCAATATCAGCATTAGAGCAGAAGCCTTGGAAGACAGGAGGGATTTCTATTTGGGTCGTCATTATGGCACATTAATCTGGTTTAGGAGTGGAGGATGAATACAAAATCCTGTTAAAAGGGGATAGGGCCAAGCCAAGCTGGTAATTATAATTTTCCTGTAGAATCACAGTGAAGTCAATAAGGCATATATAAAAGGGAGCTTGCTCAAGAAATGCTAGTGGCCATGACTGAAGCCAAACGAGAGTTGTCTTGGGGGTGTGGTTTGATGTGGGTGTTTCTTGGGTGTGTCTTTGCCAGGGGTTGGAAACAAAATTATTTTCCAATCGTTTTGTTCTGAACAGAACCATTTGTTTTTTCGTTCCATTCCACTCTTCCAACCAACAAAATAAAGTTCTGAACCGGTTCGAACGGTTTATATCGTTCCTTTCTGTTCCTTGATAAACCTCTGAAATCGGAAACTATTTTTAAAAAACATTTAGCTCAACATTAAATTACTTCATTAAATTACTTCACCAATCAGTGCGGGTAGAGCAGCTTGCTATGGAGCGGGGAAGCTATTTACATGCATTGGACAGACGAGTGTAGGGCGCGAGATGCGACTGAAATTTTGCGGGTGTGGAGAGAGCGAGAGAGGATGGAGGAGGGCATCTTGTTGTTATGACTTGCATTATCTGAATTAAGCCCAAATAATTATACCTATGGAGGAGTGTTTTTTTTTTTTTACTTCAGAGAGTTGGCTTAACATTGAACCAGCCAGCAAGATGATCTGCTAATTCAGTTCTATGTATAGGCTAAAGCCTGTGCTGACCTTGTGTTTAGCCAACCTGATGGCAGCTAGCTAGCATAGCTTGGGAATAGCTGGAGCTGGCTAGCCTATCTAGCTAGTTGATCAATAGCCTACAGAGTAATATGAGAAGAGTGCAATTGCTGAACTTACTGTATGTAGATATTCGAAACAAAGTGTTTTGATAACTTTCAAGTGTAACAGTTCCATGCAGAATAAACCATCCTTCACATAATACTGTAGAAGCAGTGTTCTGCTAATATAACAATGTGTAGATATTACACTTGTTGTTGATCTTTTATTGTAATTCACAGCCGACACAGATACTGTACGTATCAACATTTTGTCTGGTGGTGCTGGGGCTACCTTACCAAACATGTCAGTCGTAATTCCTTCCTGTATGGTGTCCCGTATAAGACAGGAGTTCCCTGATATGTTTGAAGAATACACAGGGTCGTCGCCCCTGAGAGAGAAGGAGAGAGAGAGAGAGAGAGAGAGAGACTGTCACCATACAGTCATGGAAGCAAACAGTAAATACACGGTTGAACATAGCCAATCAGAGATTATGATTCACAGCTAATTCACAAGGGACATCTGCCAGCATGGTACTGACTGGTTGGCATTACTCACCCGGGCCCGGGAGTAATCCATTGCGGCACCGTGGATGGGGGCATGCACCTATTTACAATATACAAGACATATACAAACACACACAGCACTAATTACATTATCAATGGTGGTTATGATAGGTGAATTCCAGGACAAGTGGTAGTATTTTGACATTTGACCAGATCAAATATGACTAACCAAAGGTGATCTATTATAGTGACAAGATGGTCAACTGACAGAGCGGTCAGTTGATGAGGCAGTTGAGGAGGCAAGATCAGGTGGGAACATTCTAGCCAATGGTCTTTTGTAGAAAACATATCAATACACTCATAACAACATAAGCATTATGAAACTTCTATTCGATTAAATAAGCGTCACCTATTTTAGCTTCTCTACATTGGATACCAATCACTTTTAGAATAGATAAAATTGTATTAATCAATTAATTAAGGTTAGGCTTGGTTTAGCCCCATCCTATATCTTAGATCGTTTATCTCCCTACGAGCCAGGACGCAGCCTGAGATCCTCTGGCAGGGCACTGTTGATCATTCCAAAGTCTAGGTTGAAAACGAAAGGAGACCGGGCATTTGCCATTAGGGCCACTAAACTTTGGAATGATGGTCTGCCAGAGGAGATCAGGCTGCAGATTCAGTGCCTCTTTTTAAATCCCTGCTGAAGACACACTTTTATAAAGATGCTTTTAATGTATGATTTGTTCATTCTCCTTCCTCCTGTCTTTGTTTTTTGGTTAGTACTTTTGTTTTATTTAATTATTTTATGATGTTAAGCACTTTGTTACTTGTATTGAAAGTGCTATACAAATAAAGTGTATTATTATTATTACCTTTCAAAATAGCAATTCACATTTATCTTGACCAAATTCGACACTCTCATCGCCCCCATACAAAAACTCCTCACTCTTGAGCAAGGCATTTAACCCTAATTGCTCAAGGGTCACCGTTGATAATGGCAGACCCTGGTCGTGACCCCTCTGTCCAAGGTTGTCTCAGGGAGAGTTGGGATATGTCTAATAGGACAAACAATTATTTTAAAACATTTTGTGTTAAAACATTAGGAACACCTGCTCTTTCCATGATATAGACTGACCAGGTGAATCCAGTTGAAAGCTATGATCCCTTATTGATGTCACTTGTTAAATCCACTTCAATTAGTGTAGATGAAGGGGAGGAGACAGGTTAAAGAAGGATTTTTAGGCCTTGAGACAATTGAGACATGTATTGTGTATTTGTGCCATTCAGAGGGTGAATGAGCAAGACAGAATATTTAAGTGCCTTTGAACGGGGTATGGTAGTAGGTACCAGGCACACTGGTTTGAGTGTGTCAAGAACTGTAACGCTGCTGGGTTTTTCACACTCAACAGCTTCCAATGTGTATCAAGAATTGTCCACAACCCAAAGGACATCCAGCCAACTTGACACAACTCCGGGAAGCATTGGCGTCAACATGGGCCTGCATCCATGTGGAATGCTTTCGACACCTTGTAGAGTCCATGCCCCTCGCTAAAGGCGATGCTACTCAACGTTAGGAAGGTGTTCCTAATGTTTTGTACACTCAGTGTATTCTTGTTGAAGAGTGTACTTTGAATGACTGTCACTTCTTAAATCTGAGCTTAGCTATTAGAAAGCCCATTATCTTGTTACGATCAAAGGTGTTCTCACAAAGGGAATTCATTGTTCATAATACGCTTTTAGTTAATGAGGCTCTGAGATCATCATCCAGGCAGGAACACACATTACAAATCAGCAAAATGGACAGCAGCAATTAGAGAATACCTCCATCACTTTTAAATCCTGTCCCTTGAGCGAGAGAGAAGGAGAGAGAGATAGGGATGGAGAGAGAGAGGGGGAGCCGAGAGAGAGCAAGGAAGGGAACCAGGAAGGGAACCAGGGATGGAGAGAGAGAGAGAGAGAGAGAGAGAGAGAGAGAGAGAGAGAGAGAGAGAGAGAGAGAGAGAGAGAGAGAGAGAGAGAGAGAGAGAGAGAGAGAGAGCGAGAGAGCGAGAGAGAGAGAGAGCAAGACACACTAAAATCAAGCAGATTAATATTATATGGTTAAGGGCTGACCCCTCTGTACATCTCACTGATTTATTATTGGCTGACTCCTAAGGTTATTGTTAGGTAGAGTGATGATGACTTACAGGGAATTGTGAATGGCTATTATGAGTGTACATTACTCATGTCTGACTTTTCATTGATGTGTTCACACGTATTTCTGATTAAGGATTGGTACAGTGGTCATTGGTGCTATATTTTTGTCAAAGGTATCTTCGGAATCCAAACTGAATTATGCTATGTTTGACTATTGTTGAAGTGAAACAGTGATTCAGTGGGATTTTGTGGCTAGGCCAAAGGTGGATTTGTCTTAAAATCTGTCTTAGAGGAGTTAATTATACAGAGATTAGTTTTCCTTTCCTCTTACGTAATCAATAGGGGACCTCACACAAAGTAATTGTTGTTTTAGGTGCTTCTCATTGCGAGGGACTTGTTATTTCCTTTCGGGCCCTGGTCCTTGCCTCTCGTCTTATTCTCCTCTGTGAGAACAATGATCAACCACAGATCAATAAGGTGATTCTTCTCTGAGAGCAGAACCAGTGTTTTATTAACATTCATTGTCCAATTATCCCCAAGGCTCATTTCCTCTCTAGTAGATACTACCCACTGGGCACAGACATCAATTCAACGTCTATTCCACGTTGGTCCAACATCATTTCATTGAAATTATGTGAAAACAACGTTGATTCAACCAGTGTGTGCCCAGTGGGTAGGGCTACATCCCAAATGGCACCCCACTCCCTATATAGTGCACCAGTTTTGACCAGGGCCCGTAGGGGGGTATATAATACCTCCCAAATACTAGCTCTGTTCTGGCAAACCCTTAAGGGTCATCTTCATGAACAGTATCCACACCTAGTATCAATCCTTAGCACTCACTCAATGATCCACTCCAGTATCCACACTTAGATTTGTGAATATTCTATATATACTGTATTAGACTGACTCAATCTCAGCTCTTTATCTGCATTGAGAACTGCTGGAATGCGATCTGTCTGTCATTGACTTGTCATTGTTCCGCCATCACTTAATGATACGTATTCATGCATGCTAGATGAGCAGTATTATTGGCTGAGTCTAACAGATCTGTCCATCATTCTGTCAGGCATCTCTGGTCCTGTTTTAAGCAGTCTGAACAGCTCAGCTGTCCCCTGCCTGCCTGTGTTATTGCAGACAGAGATGAGATAGTAGAGGCACAGCTCTCTCCTCAAGCTAATATGTCAATATTTTATGAAGAGAAAGAGAAATCTCCAATAAGTAAATCACAGTTTGTGATGATGAGGGAGAGAGAGAAAGAAAGAGAGAGATGGAGGGGGGGGGATATAATCCTATCATTTATTTTGGTTTATATGGTGCTTTTGTTCTTCATGTAAACTATGATCTTGTTTCCTTATTGGCCCAGATAACTGCCTTGTCCTTGGTTCTTTGTAATATAGTCTATATATCTCCTGCGGGTACAAAAAATATGTTATACACGATGCAAATTTATATTTTCATTTTTTGTACCGGTATTCTCACAAATGTATTTGGGTCACTTTTTCCACTTGGACTCTTATTATTCCAGCCAATGATTTCAGTCAAATCCTTTGTTTAGCTTCATTCAGTTTTTTATAGGGTCACCATTGTTATGATATCTAGCAGTTAACGGTGTTCTCAGGTGTGCTCCACATGTCGAAGGTGATTTAGCCAATCCAATATGCCTGTAACTCTGTGTGGATTATAGATGTGTTATGTCCGGAGACAAAGGGTTCAGTAGCAGATGGTTTTGCAGTACAGTAGATGACTGTGTGATATCAGTGAGATGAATTAAGGCAGAATAAGGGGCCAAGTTAGAGCTCTAATCCAGGAGGGGTGATAATACAGTATGTTCCTCCTGTCCCCAGTACGGTCCCTGTCAGGCCTGTCCTGTGTCCTTCATGCTACCCCATTTTCTGACTACCTCCCCATCCCTACAGTCAGTGCCCTCCATAACCCCCCCCCACTACCCTCTCTCTCTCCCTAACCCCCTCTCTCTCTCTGTCACTTTATCTCACTCTCCTATCCCTCCTCTCCTGTTCTCCCAGGGGAAGCCAGATTAGTTTGGCTCCTGGTAAAGCTGTAGCTCTCTACCAGGTTGGTATCACTGTCACCCGACATAGTTGGACTGAGACAGGATGGGTACTCACCTAGTTACATCACAAGACATGCTTATAATATTATGCAGGCTATAGTACTATCCTGAATATTAAATGATAACAATAAATATTTCATTTTTTTCACTGCAACATTATTTTCTTCTCTCTAAGCACAGGAGGTTGGTGGCACCTTAATTGGGGAGAACGGGCTCGTGGTAATGACTGGGGCAGAATGAGTGGAATGGTATCATGCCATTCAATTTGCTCCGTTCCAACCATTATTATGAGCCATCCACCCCTCAGCAGCCTCCACTCTCTTTAAGGTGTACTCTGTGACAACGCACATACAGTGGGGAAAAAAAGTATTTAGTCAGCCACCAATTGTGCAAGTTCTCCCACTTAAAAAGATGAGAGAGGCCTGTAATTTTCATCATAGATACACGTCAACTATGACAGACAAAATGAGAAAAAAATATCCAGAAAATCACATTGTAGGATTTTTTATGAATTTATTGGCATATGATGGTGGAAAATAAGTATTTGGTCAATAACAAAAGTTTCTCAAAACTTTGTTTTATACCCTTTGTTGGCAATGACACAGGTCAAACGTTTTCTGTAAGTCTTCACAAGGTTTTCACACACTGTTGCTGGTATTTTGGCCCATTCCTCCATGCAGATCTCCTCTAGAGCAGTGATGTTTTGGGGCTGTCGCTGGGCAACACAGACTTTCAACTCCCTCCAAAGATTTTCTATGGGGTTGAGATCTGGAGACTGGCTAGGCCACTCCAGGACCTTGAAATGCTTCTTACGAAGCCACTCCTTCGTTGCCCGGGCGGTGTGTTTGGGATCATTGTCATGCTGAAAGACCCAGCCACGTTTCATCTTCAATGCCCTTGCTGATGGAAGGAGGATTTCACTCAAAATCTCACGATACATGGCCCCATTCATTCTTTCCTTTACACGGATTAGTCGTCCTGGTCCCTTTGCAGAAAAACAGCCCCAAAGCATGATGTTTCCAACCCCATGCTTCACAGTAGGTATGGTGTTCTTTGGATGCAACTCAGCATTCTTTGTCCTCCAAACATGACGAGTTGAGTTTTTACCTAAAAGTTATATTTTGGTTTCATCTGACCGTATGACATTCTCCCAATCCTCTTCTGGATCATCCAAATGCACTTCAGACGGGCCTGGACATGTACTGGCTTAAGCAGGGGGACACGTCTCGCACTGCAGGATTTGAGTCCCTGGCGGCGTAGTGTGTTACTGATGGTAGGCTTTGTTACTTTGGTCCCAGCTCTCTGCAGGTCATTCACTAGGTCCCCCCGTGTGGTTCTGGGATTTTTGCTCACCGTTCTTGTGATCATTTTGACCCCACGGGGTGAGATCTTGCGTGGAGCCCCAGATCGAGATAGATTATCAGTGGTCTTGTATGTCTTCCATTTCCTAATAATTGCTCCCACAGTTGATTTCTTCAAACCAAGCTGCTTACCTATTGCAGATTCAGTCTTCCCAGCCTGGTGCAGGTCTACAATTTTGTTTTTGGTGTCCTTTGACAGCTCTTTGGTCTTGGCCATTGTGGAGTTTGGAGTGTGACTGTTTGAGGTTGTGGACAGGTGTCTTTTATACTGATAACAAGTTCAAACAGGTGCCATTAATACAGGTAACGAGTGGAGGACAGAGGAGCCTCTTAAAGAAGAAGTTACAGGTCTGTGAGAGCCAGAAATCTTGCTTGTTTGTAGGTGACCAAATACTTATTTTCCACCATAATTTGCAAATAAATTCATAAAAAATCCTACAATGGGATTTTCTGGATTTTTTTTTCTCAATTTGTCTGTCATAGTTGACGTGTACCTATGATGAAAATTACAGGCCTCTCTCATCTTTTTAAGTGGGAGAACTTGCACAATTGGTGGCTGACTAAATACTTTTTTTCCCCACTGTAAACAGTACTGACTGACATTCATTCACTAACAGATATGGAGAAAGATTGAGGAGATACTCATATTCATAGAACGGACAATTCACAGGACTGATATATTTCCTTAAATATAAATATTATATCCTTGAGGAAACCCATAGTTCTCCCATGGCAAATCTATGCAGCTCTCATCTTCTATTGTGTTTCTCCCTCTAGAGGACAACTTTGGTATGCACGCTTTAAAATACAATAATGTTTTCTCACTGGTGGTGGTGTGTGTGTGTCTGTGTCCAGGTGTGTGTTTCTCCTGTAAAATCAACGTGGTGCCAGTGAAGAATGAGGATGGCTCGGTGATCATTTTCATCCTCAACTTCAAGCTGCCCACTGATCCACATATTCCCAGCTCCCCAACCAGAGAGCTCAACCACAAGCTACCCATCCCCTGGCTGACCCTAGGTAAGCAAAGCACATCCTCTGTGTGTTAATGAGTAGGGTCCAAAGATTTTCCTGGAACATCTTAGAGATTAAAGTATTTTAATGAAATTGGTATGGTGTAGTGTAGTCAGAAACATCATAATTATACCTTATTCTGCTGTGCTTACCCACCTTTCCCCTTTGACGTGCAGAACGTCAGCATAGGATTCGCCTGCCCTCTGCCCTGGTCCGCCCCCTCAGCAGCAGTAAACAGTCCCTGGAGGATGACACCGAATTGGGCCACCAGCGGGACCTCCTTGCTCTGGGTCATGAGTCTGTGGCGCTGAAAAAGCTGCTGTCCCTGCCAGAGCGCCGGCGGCTGGGGGGCACTGGGGTACTACTCTGGGACGAAGGACCAGAGAGCCCTGCTGGGAGGTGAGTGGTCCTTTGTGGCTCAGTTGGTAAGAGCATGGTGCTAGCAACACCAGGGTTGTGGGTTCGTTTCCCACTGCGGTCACATGTACTAAAACGTATGCATTCACTGTACTTTAAGTGGCTTTGGATGGAAGTGTTTGCTAAATGGCCTTCAGCCTTAAACCCTCCCACCCCGCTGGAGGAGTGCAGTTAGTCCCTGACAATACACAGGCTGTCATATGTTAATTTTATTTTGATTTATTTAACCCTTATTTTCCCAGGTAAGTTGACTGAGAACACTCATTTACTTATTTAATACTTACTTATTTCATATGTGTTTATAGGTGAGTCCATTTCGCCCTCCAGGGACCCATCCGATGTCCCTCCAGCCCTGTCCCTGGGCTTCTCCCAGTCTTCCCCCATGCTGCACTGCCTCCGGATGGATGAGGAATGTGGCTCCAACTGCAGCGTGACTCCCAGACACTCCTGTGAGAGCCTCTGCAGCTTGCGGCACACCTCCTCTGTGGACGGCATCAAGACCGTGAGGGGACGGGCCAGCTGGCACGGGAAACTCCAGACACAGCCCAGCAGCACAGGTAGAGTAGGAGACAGAGACGAGGATAGGGGATAGGGGTCATGGGCAGAGGACAGAGATAAGGATGGGGGGTGGGGTAAGGGCAGGGGAAGGGACAGGATAGGTAGAGGACATGTGTGGGACACACAAAAAAGGCGGGGGTGTCAGGAGCTGTATAGCGAAATTTGAGGATGAAAGAGGAGCTCATAAATCATGTAATTGATTAATCCTTGTCTTACATTAATGTTCCATCTGTTTAACATCTCCTTGTATTTTTTCATGCACAAAGCACCTTCAACTCTAAGTTACTGGCAATTAAATAAACAGCTTCCGGACCTTCAGTCACGTGACACAGGTCAACCCACTGGACTACAGGCCGGACCTCCTGGTGGCCCTCCCGTTCGCGGAGATTGACATAATCGCCCCCTGTAAACTGATGGACCGCACACACGGGGTCACTGAGAAATTCACTCAGGTGAGTCGCTGCTCTTCTCCTACTAGTAATGTGTATGGATGGGATGACACTATTTCATGACAAACTGCAGTATCTAGAGTAGGGGTCTCCAACCCTGTTCCTGGAGAGCAAACCTCCTGTAGGTTTTCGCTCCATCCCCAGTTGTAACTAACCTGGTTCAGCTTATCAACCAGACAATTATTAGAATCAGGTGTGCTAGATTAGGGTTAGAATGAAAACCTACAGGACCGTAGCGGCTCTCCAGGAACAGGGTTGGAGAGCCCTGGTCTAGAGGCTTTCACAGACACCTTGTCCCTTCTGTAGTCTGCCATTGCAGTATCTGTCCTGAGGGTGGCAGCACTATCCAGAGAGTTTTGCTCAAAATTCAGTCGCCGCTGGTAAACTTAAAATCAAATCAAATCAAATGTGATTGGTTGCATAAACATATTTAGAAGATGTTATTGCGGGTGTAGCAAAATGGTTGTGTTTCTAGCTCCAACAGTGCAGTAATATCTAACAATACACACAAATCTAAAAAGTAAAATAATGGAATTAAGAAATATAGAAATATTAGGACGAGCAATGTCGGAGTCCGGAGTATAAATAAATACAAAAATATATATATGTGATGGGATGTATAGACAATATGGACAGTATATGGACAGAATATGTAGTATATCTGAAGAATAGTATACGTATAGCAATAGTTAAATAGTATAGGCCTTGACTAGAACACAGTATTTACATATGAAGTGGGTAAAGCAGTATGTAAACATTATTAAAGTGACCAGTGTTCCATGACTATGTACATAGGGTAGCAGCCCCTAAGGTGCATGGTACAGTAACCGGGTGGTAGCCTTCTAGTGACAGTGACTCAAGTTCAGGGCAGGGTACTGGCTAGTGGTGACCAATGTTCCCTAAAAAACAATCAACACTGAGCAAATTTCAGGTCTGCTGAGCGCAAACTGGAACCTTGTGAAAATTCTGTGAACACTGAGGCTGTACCCGCTTTAAGTTACAGTTTTAAAAGTGGCCAAATAGGCTACTGTGACTGTTTTATAATAATGTAGGCCTGCCAGATTGGCCTACCATAAAAAACAATTGAGAAAATGCATCCCATAACATTTGAACATGGAAATAGCTGTTCTATCATTCAGCCTACAGTAGCAGCCAATGTGGGGTGTTCAATGTAGGCCTACGCTCCATGAGACTTTTGAGAAAAAATAACATGCTGGGCTTGACATTAACCTGTTTATCCACTTGTCCTTCAGACACAGAGGTGACCGAACTTGTTGTGTTGTTTGATGCAAGAAACCACTTTTGAACTTGTTGTTGTATTGTTTGATGCAAGAAACCACTTTTCAAAAATAAAATGCATTATTATTCCCATACCATTTATTCCCATACCATACAAAGAATCAGACAAAGTATGCTACCCCCTGTCTAATGGCTACTTAACTTATTCAAGCCTGTCTCAAAATACAACACTGCCACTTTAAGACAAAAAAAAGCTCTTTACCTGACTTGCTTTTCAAAAAGTCTAGAAATGTATAAATGTTGTGCTCTTGTAGGAAGCAATCACTCCCCTATTGCTGACTACAAATTATCTATAACTGGGCTAATAAGTCACTAACTAGCAAAGGATATGAACAAAATGTGCACAAGTGGCTACATGCAGCTCTTGCTTTGATCTCAAAACAAGCTCATTTACTCACGTCCACAGCTGTAAACAGTTCAGTTCAAGGCACATATCCATATATGGCAATGGTCTATTTGCGTATAGGCCTACTGCAGCTCTGGTTATGCCGCACTGGTCTGTGTGTTCTGTGTGTTTAAAGGCCTTGATTGTTTAATTCTAACATTAGATTATTCAAATATGTAATACAAAATCTCCAAACTTCTTTAAGTTGAGTTTTTATAGCACTATTAAATGCATCAGGGCAAATTTCTTTAGCATGTTTTTCTAGATTTAGAACATAAAACATTTATAAAGCAAACATTATTCCTAGCACTGCAAATAAAGTGCATTCGGAAAGTATTCAGACCCCTTGACCTTTTCCACATTTTGTTAAGTTACAGCCTTATTCTAAAATGGCCTGAATGCCAAGAGTCACGTCTGGAGGAAACCTGGCACTATCTCTACGGTGAAGCATGGTGGTGGCAGCATCATGCTGTGGGGATGTTTTTCAGCGGCAGGGACTGGGAGACTAGTCATGATCAAGGGATAGATGAACAGAGAAAAGTACAGAGAGATCCTTGATGAAAATCTGCTCTAGAGCACTCAGGACCTCAGACTGGGGCGAAGGTTCATCCTCCAACAGGACAACGACCCTAAGCACACAGCCAAGACAAAGCAGGAGTGGCTTCGGGACAAGTCTCTGAATGTCCTTGAATGTCCCAGCCAGAGCCCGGACTTGAACCCGTTTGAACATCTCTGGAGAGACCTGAAAATAGCTGTGCAGCGATGCTCCACATCCAACCTGACAGAGCTCGAGAGGATCTGCAGAGAAGATTGGGAGAAAGTCCCCAAATACAGGTGTGCCAAGTTTGTAGCGTCATACCCAAAAAGACTTGAGGCTGTAATATTTTTCATTTATTTATTTCACCTTTATTTAACCAGGTAAGCCAGTTGGGAACAAGTTCTCATTTACAACTGCGACCTGGCCAAGATAAAGCAAAGCAGTGCGATAAAAACAACAACACAGAGTTACATATGGGGTAAACAAAACATAAAGTCAAAAATACAACAGAAAATGTATATACAGTGTGTGCGAATGTAGTAAGTTATGGAGGTAAGGCAATAAAGAAATAGGCCATAGTGCAAAAATAGTTACAATTTCGTAATTAACACTGGAATGATAGACGTGCAAAAGATGATGTGCAAATAGAGATACTGGGGTGCAAATTAGCAAAATAAATAACAATATGGGGATGAGGTAGTTGGGTGGGCTAATATCAGAATGGCTGTGTACAGGTGCAGTGATCGGTAAGCTGCTCTGACTACTGACGCTTAAAGTTAGTGAGGGAGATAAGAGTCTCCAGCTTCAGAGATTTTTGCAGTTCGTTCCAGTCATTGGCAGCAGAGAACTGGAAGGAATGGCGGCCAAAGGAGGTGTTGGCTTTGGGGATTACCAGTGAGATATACCTGCTGGAGCGCAGACTACGGGTGGGTGTTGCTATGGTGACCAGTGAGCTAAGATAAGACAGGGATTTGCCTAGCAGTGATTTATAGATGACCTGGAGCCAGTGGGTTTGGCGACAAATATGTAGTGAGGGTCAGCCAAGAAGAGCGTACAGGTCACAATAGTAGGTAGTATATGGGGCTTTGGTGACAAAACGGATGGCACTGTGATAGACTACATCCAATTTGCTGAGTAGAGTGTTGGAGGCTATTTTGTAAATGACATCGCCAAAGTCAAGGATTGGTAGGATAGTCAGTTTTACGAGGGCATGTTTGGCAGCATGAGTGAAGGAGGCTTTGTTGCGAAATAGGAAGCCAATTCTAGATCTAACTTTTGATTGGAGATGCTTAATGTGTGTCTGGAAGGAGAGTTTACAGTCTAACCAGACACCTAGGTATTTGTAGTTGTCCACATACTCTAGGTCAGACCCGCCGAGAGTAGTGATTCTAGTTGGGTGGGCGGGTGCAAGTAGCGTTCAGTTGAAGAGCATGCATTTAGTTTTACTAGTGTTTAAGAGCAGTTGGAGGCTACGGAAGGAGTGTTGTATGGCGTTGAAGCTCGTTTGGAGGTTTGTTAACACAATGTCCAATGAAGGGCCAGATGTATACAAAATGGTGTCGTCCGAATAGAGGTGGATCCGAGCGTCACCAGCAGCAAGAGCGACATCATTGATATACACAGAGAATAGAGTCAGCCGAGAATTGAACCCTGTGGCACCCCCATAGAGACGGCCAGAGGTCCAGACAACAGGCCCTCCGATTTGACACATTGAACTCTGAGAAGTAGTTGGTGAACCAGGCGAGGCAGTCATTAGAAAAACCAAGGCTATTTAGTCTGCCAATAAGAATGCGGTGGTTGACAGAGTCGAAAGCCTTGGCCAGGTCGATGAAGACGGCTGCGCAGTACTGTCTTTTATCGATCGCGGTTATAATATCGTTTAGGACCTTGAGCGTGGCTGAGGTGCACCCATGACCAGCTCGGAAACCGGATTGCATAGCGGAGAAGGTACGGTGGGATTCGAAATGGTCGGTGATCTGTTTGTTAACTTGGCTTTCAAATACTTTCGAAAGCCAGGGCAGGATGGATATAGGTCTGTAACAGTTTGGATCTAGAATGTCACCCCTTTGAAGAGGGGGATGACCGTGGCAGCTTTCCAATCTCTGGGGATCTCAGATGTTACGAAAGAGAGGTTGAACAGGCTAGTAATAGGGGTTGCGACAATTTCGGCGGCTAATTTTAGAAAGAAAGGGTCCAGATTGTCTAGCCCAGCTGATTTGTAGGGGTCCAGAAATTTCTGCTCTTTCAGAACATCAGCTGTCTGAATTTGTGTGAAGGAGAAGCGGGGTGGGCATGGGCAAGTTGCAGCGGAAGGTGCAGAGCTGGTGGCCGGGGTAGTGGTAGCCAGGTGGAAAGCATGGCCAGCCGTAGCAAAATGCTTGTTGAAATTCTCGATTATTGTAGATTTATCGGTGGTGATAGTGTTTCCTAGCCTCAGTGCAGTGGGCAGTTGGGAGGAGGTGCTCTTATTTTCCATGGACTTTACAGTGTCCCAAAACATTTGGAGTTAGTGCTACAGGATGCACATTTCTGTTTGAAAAAGCTAGCCTTTGCTTTCCTAACTGATTGTGTATATTGGTTCCTGACTTCCCTGAAAAGTTGCGTATCGCGGGGGCTGTTCAATGCTAATGCAGTACACCACAGGATGTTTTTGTGCTGGTCAAGGGCAGTCAAGTCTGAGGAGAACCAGGGGCTATATCTGTTCTTAGTTCTGAATTTTTTGAATGGGGCATGCTTATTTAAGATTGAGAGGAAAGCACTTTTAAAGAACAACCAGGCATCCTCTACTGACGGAATGAGGTCAATATCCATCCAGGATACCCGGGCCAGGTCAATTAGAAAGGCCTGCTCGCTAAAGTGTTTTAGGGAGCGTTTGACAGTGATGAGGGGTGGTCGTTTGACCGCGGACCCATTACGGACGCAGGCAATAAGGCAGTGATCGCTGAGATCCTGGTTGAAGACAGCGGAGGTGTATTTAGAGGGTACATTTGTCAGGATGATATCTACGAGGGTGCCCATGTTTACAGATTTAGGGTTGTACCTGGTAGGTTCGTTGATAATTTATGTGAGATTGAGGGCATCTAGTTTAGATTGTAGGTTGGCGGGGGTGTTAAGCATATCCCAGTTTAGGTCACCAAGCAGTACGAACTCTGAGGATAGATGGGGGGCAATCAGTTCACATATGGTGTCCAGGGCACAGCTCGGGGCTGAGGGGGGTCTGTAGCAAGCGGCAACAGTGAGAGACTTATTTCTGGAAAGGTGGATTTTTAAAAGTAGAAGCTCAAACTGTTTGGGCACAGACCTGGATAGTACGATAGAGCTCTGCAGCCTATCTCTACAGTAGATTGCAACCCCACCCCCTTTGGCAGTTCTATCGAGACGGAAAATGTTGTAGTTGGGGATGGACATTTCTGAATTTTTGGTGGCCTTCCTAAGCCAGGATTCAGACACTGCTAGAACATCAGGGTTTGCGGAGTGTGCTAACGCAGTGAATAACTCAAACTTAGGGAGGAGGCTTCGGATGTTAACGTGCCAAGAAACCAAGGATTTTACGGTTACAGAAGTCAACAAATGATAACGCCTGGAGAGTAGGAGTGATACTGGGGGCTACAGGGCCTGGGTTAACCTCTACATCACCAGAGGAATAGAGGAGGAGTAGAATAAGGATACGGCTAAAGGCTTTAAATACTGGTCTTCTAATGCGTTGGGTACAGAGAAAAAAAAGGGGCAGATTTCCAGGCGTTGTAGAATAGATTCAGGGCATTATGTACAGATGTGACAGGTTAAAGGACATATTCATAGCCTGTTATACACTAAAAAGTAGTAAGTTCATGGTATGTAAGGATATTAAAATATCTAAGGTTAAAACGATTATGCATTCAGTACTAGTTCATAGAGATTGATAAAATTCATAATTGTGTTAAAATCCGTCAAGTGTACAAAGGGTAAATATTGTAAGAGGAATGTGTAAACGTTATATTGACTACTTTATTTTGTGGTGCCTAATTTAAGGGTAAAAGTGTTAATCTGTGATCTACTAAATGCTCTTAATCTATGAGCCTGAGATCAATTGCTCTGGTCTCCTCCCAACTTTCTGGGGAAATCACGGTCTTTTTCCTCATTATACTAAAGTTTTCAGTGAGGAAACATAACTGCATCACTCTCGTGATTATTTCTCCCCTTTTTCAGGTACGTTATTGATATAAAACGAGTTAATTTGAATGTAATAACTTGCTAACATGTCAAGAGAGTTTAAGGTATGTGTTAGTAACATCTTGAGTAAGTTAGAGTTAAGTTGAAGAGAGTAATAGGTGCGTGTGTGAGTGAAACCTGCTTGGTTGCAGCGAAGAATAGCTTCGTACTGAGAGTAGCTGCCATTTTATGTTAATTGTGAATGAACATGTGCGCTGTTAATAATATATTTTGGGGTTATTTGTATAATGTGTTTCGAATACTTTGTTGACATGGTTGATAAATGTAGTTATGGGTTACTGAGCTAAAGCTACTTTGTGTTTGACAGTTATATTGAAACATTTGTATATGTTTTAGTGAATTACAGTTTATGCTGTTGTGACTTGAATAAGCTTTGTACCCTACAAAACTCTGGTTCCTGTAGATCTGTTGTTCTGTAAAATGTGGTATTTTTGTAAAAGGATTATACTAAAGTTTTCAGTGAGGAAACATAACTGCATCACTCTCGTGATTATTTCTCCCCTTTTTCAGGGGCGTAACACAGACAAGGATATGGAAGGATATGAGTACAGTGGAGGTAAACCTAAGCGTTGGGTAATGATGAAAGAGATAGCATCACTGGAGGCACCGATTGAGTTGGTCTCCACGTGTATGGGGGGTGGGACAAAGGAGCTATCTAAGGCAGGTTGAGCTGGGCTGGGGGATAATAGTCCAGGCTAGAGCTGGCTGGTAGGTGGTGCAGGCCACGGACAATGGTGAAAAACTGCTAACGGTGGCTAATAGCAAGTAGCTAGTTAGCTGGCTACTCCCGTCCGGTAGACAGAGAGGTAGATAGCCGGGATATGGGCCTGGCTCAAGGCTAGCTCAAGGCTAACTGGTGCTAGCTTCGGGGGCAGCGGTGATTAGCCAACAGCAACATCCATCCGGTTGCGGCTAGCTAGTTGCGATCCGGTGTTATTGTCCAGTGATTCAGTTATTCCGGCAGAAAGTCCGATGTTCTGGGTGAAAACTGCTAACGGTGGCTAATAGCAAGTAGCTAGTTAGCTGGTTAGCTAGTTTCAACTGGAGATTCTAGATAAAAGGTAAGTCAATAATAGAATCCGTTCCACATTGAGTGAGGCGGGTTGCAGGAAAGTATATTTTGTAGAAGGATGAAAAGTGTGATAGGGAAATAAGTACGAAAAATACAAAAAACAGGCTATTTACACAGACACACAACAAAGAACACGACCGCACTGCTACGCCATCTTGGATACCACTGCTAAAGGGTCTGAATACTTATGTAAATGTGATATTTTAGTTAATATTTTTAGTTCTTTCTAAAAACCTATTTTTGCTTTGTCATTATGGGGTATTCTGTGTAGATTGATGAGGGGAAAAAACTATTTAATCAATTTTCAAATAAGGCTGCAACGTAACAAAATGTGGAAAAAGTAAAGGCGTCTGAATACTTTTTGAATGTGCTGTATGTCAACTCCGTCAGACACCATAAAAAGCATTTCATTTTTACAATTGTTGTCCAACATTTGTAATACAAATCTCCAAACGTATTTTTGTTTTGTTTTATAGCACTATTAATGCTCCAAGGCTAGATTCGTTAGAATTTTGGCATGTTTTTCTAGAGTTCGAAAAATAAAACATTTATTAAGCAAACATTATCCCTTGGGTCTAGCACAGCAAATACTTAAATTGTTTAAGCATATGTTGCAGAACAGTGATTAAAATATTTTTTTCAGAGTATTGACAAACAAATATTGACTGCTTTAGTGATGGAGTTGACAAGCCACTGACGGAGTTGACAGCGGATACACAAAACAGACATATTTTTGCCTCTAAAAATAAAAGTTAAATACAAACATTTGTAAAATATGGAAAATGATTCATTTTGACAATCCCCAATCAAAACATAACCATTCTATCAGATCTTTCAGCACTCTGACGGAGTTGATGTTAGACAAAAATCTGACAGAGTTCATGTTTTACGGAGTTGACAAAAATATACGCAGTAGCAATTTTGTTTTTCCTCAGCTGCTTTATGACTCTAAAACCTAATTAAATGTAACATATTTTAACCAAAATTCATATTCTATCATCATCTAGCAGGCAGATGTTGACAGTTTATAGTTGTGACCATGATGATTCCAATTTTGTTTGTTTAAATCTATCAAAAGTAGAGAACTTTACAGACCATGAGTGGTCTTGTTGCAGCACATGTAATAAGGACATGAATAAGGGGTCCTTATGGTATAGCTGACCCTGCTTATTCTTGATGAATTTAGGATTTTAGACAACTCTGACGAAGTTGACCAAATCTCTGGACACATCTTTTAGGAATCACAGTTTTGAGAGAGTATTCTTTAAAGTCACAAAGGGCTATTTCAATAAACTACATAAGATACATTTTCTGTTAATATCCATCATTGCCCTTTTTTTTTACACTTTTTAGCAGAGTTTGAAATTAGGATTCTTTGCTCCAGACAAGGGCATTTCCAGTCATAAAACTGACATGGAAATTAATAATATTGAAAGTATTTAGAAAATTCCCAAAACAAATATTTTCCTCATTAAATTCCCCAAATTGTACATTTTAAGCTACAAATTTAAGTTTCTCTGCCAGACAATGATTGTCCCAACATTCTAGAATCCCTGAGCTAATTTCCTTCTATTCTACACATTTTGCCATGAGGCTGAGAGAAAATGTTGATTTGTCCAGGACCCAGTTGCACAGGGCGGGGTTCAGACCCAGGGCCCCGAGCTTGATGATGAGCTTGGAGGGTACTATGGTGTTGAATGCTGAGCTATAGTCAATGAACAGCATTCTTACATAGGTATTCCTCTTGTCCAGATGGGATAGGGCAGTGTGCAGTGTGATGGCGATTGCATCGTCTGTGGATCTATTGGGGCGGTAAGTAAATTGAAGTGGGTCTAGGATGACAGGTAAGGTAGAGGTGATATGATCCTTGACTAGACTCTCAAAGCACTTCATGATGACAGAGGTGAATGCTACAGGGCGATAGTCATTTAGTTCACTTACCTTTGCTTTCTTGGGTACAGGAACAATGGTGGCCATCTTGAAACATGTGGAAACAGCAGACTGGGAAAGGGAGACATTGAATATCTCCGTAAACACACCAGCCAGCTGGTCTGCGCATGCTCTGAGGACGCGGCTAGGGATGCCGTCTGGCCCGGCAGCCTTGCGGAGGTTAACATGCTTAAATGTCTTAATCACGTCGGCCACGGAGAAGGAGAGGCCACAGTCCTTGCTAGTGGGCCTCGTCAGTGGCACTGTGTTATCCTCAAAGTGGGCGAAGAAGGTGTTTAGCTTGTCTGGAAGCGTGACGTTGGTGTCGGCAACGTGGCTGGTTTTCCTTTTGTAGTCCGTGATTGTCTGTAGACCCTGCCACATACGTCTCGTGTCTGAGCCGTTGAATTGCGACTCCACTTTGTCTCTATACTTATGTTTTGCCAGTTTAATTGTCTTGCGGAGTGAGTAGCTACACTTTGTATTCTGCCATATTCCCAGTCACCTTGCCATGGTTGAATGCGGTGGTTCGCGCTTTCAGATTGGCGCGAATGCTGCCATCTATTCACGGTTTCTGGTTAGGGTAGGTTTTAATAGTCACAGTGGGCACATCACCTATACACTTCCTGATAAACTCAGTCAACGTTTCAGTTTATTAGTCTAAATTATTTTCGGAAGCTACCGGAACATATCCCAGTCCGCGTGATCAAAACAATCTTGAAGCGTGGATTCCGATTGGTCAGACCAGCGTTGATGTCACGATCGTCTAAGGAAGCGGACCAAAGCGCAGCGTTTGTAGCGAACATGTTGACTTTATTAAATAAAGCAACCACAAAACAACAAAACAAAATGACGATACGTGAAGTCCAAAAGTGACAATGACTGAACAGGAACAAAAACCCACAAACACAAGGTGAAAACAGACAGTATAAATATGGCTCCCAATCAGAGACAACGAGCCAACAGCTGACACTCGTTACCTCTGATTGGGAGTCACTCAACCAAACAAAGAAATACAACCCATAGAACCACCCAACCAAACAAAACACCACGAAACGAACACACCCTGGCTCAACACACAAAGTCCCGGAGCCAGAGCGTGACAGTACCCCCCCCTAAAGGCGCGGACTGCGACCGCGCCTCAATAAGGCTAAACAAGGGAGGGCTGGGTGGGCATACCTCCTCGGCGGTGGTTCTGGCTCCGGCCCTGATCCCCACCTCCTCTTCAACCCCCCAAAGTACCCCTGGTCCTGTCTAGCCCCGCTGGTCGGAGCCGGACTGACGACACGCGCCCCTGGCTTGGTGCGTGTAGGAGGAACGAGCTGGACCAGGCTGACGAAACGCACCACAGACTTGGTGCGGAGAACAGGCACGGGCCGTGCCGGACTGACGCCGCACCCCACTGGCTTGGTGTGGGGAGCAGGAGCGGACCGAGCCGGGCTGTCGAAGCGCACCCCTGACTTGGTGCGGGGAGCAGGAACGGGACGAGCCGGGCTGGCGACGCGCACCACAGACCTGGTGCGGAGAGCAGGAACGGGCAGAGCCGGGCTGACGAGACGCACCACAGACTTGATGCGGGGAGCAGGAATGGGCCGGACTGGGCTGGCGACGCGCACCACAGACCTGGTGCGGAGAGCAGGAACGGGCAGAGCCGGGCTGACGAGACGCACCACAGACTTGATGCGGGGAGCAGGAACGGGCCGGACCGGACTGACGACGCACACCACTGGCTTGGTGCGGGAAGCTTGGATGGGCCGGACTGTACTGGGGACACACACCACTGGCCCCACACCGGGATCTGGAACGGGCCGGACCGGACTGGCAACACACGCCAGTACCTCTCGCCGTGCCTCCACTTCCTCCATCCCCTCTTTGACCAGTGGCCCCCGTAACCCGGCGGCCTTCTCCAGCAACCCACTGGGCCGCTCTATCGCGGCCTCCTGCTGGTCCGACGTCTCGAGCCCCCCCCTAAAAATTTTCGGGGCGTCTCTCCTACCCGTGGACCAGGTCTCCATAGACCTCGCCAGCCTCTCGCCCTTCTGCCATAGCGTCAAGCCCTTCTCCTCCTCACTCGGCTTGACCCAGTCCAGGAGGCGAAGGAGATCTGTGAGGGATCTCCCTGGCGACGGCTCCTGGACACGCTGCTTGGTCCCATCTTGGTGGGTTTTTCTGTCACGATCGTCTAAGGAAGCGGACCAAAGCGCAGCGTTTGTAGCGAACATGTTGACTTTATTAAATAAAGCAACCACAAAACAACAAAACAAAATGACGATACGTGAAGTCCAAAAGTGACAATGACTGAACAGGAACAAAAACCCACAAACACAAGGTGAAAACAGACAGTATAAATATGGCTCCCAATCAGAGACAACGAGCCAACAGCTGACACTCGTTACCTCTGATTGGGAGTCACTCAACCAAACAAAGAAATACAACCCATAGAACCACCCAACCAAACAAAACACCACGAAACGAACACACCCTGGCTCAACACACAAAGTCCCGGAGCCAGAGCGTGACAGTTGAATAGTCCTTAGCACGGGTATTTCCTTTTTGAGTTATAGGAAGGGAGGAGCAAAATGGAGTCGTGGTCAGATTAGTCGAAAGGAGGGCGGGGGAGGTCCTTATAACCATCCCGGAAGTTCGAATAGCAATGGTCGAGGATTTTGGCAGCGCGAGTACAACAGTCGATATGTTGATAGAACTTCGGCAGCCTTGTTCTCAAATTTGCTTTGTTAAAATCCCTGGCTACAATAAATGCAGCCTCAGGATATGTGGTTTCCAGTTTGCATAAAGTCCAGTGAAGTTCTTTGAGGGCTGTCGTGGTATCGGCTTGAGGGGGGATATACACGGCCTTGACTATAACCGACAAAAATTATCTTGGGAGATAATACGGTCTGCATTTGATTGTGAGATATTCTAGGTCGGGTGAACAAAAGGACTCGAGTTCCTGTATGTTACTACAATTACACCATGAGTCGTTAATCATGAAACACACACCTCTGCCCTTCTGCTTCCCGGAGAGATATTTATTCCTGTCTGCGCGATAAACTGAGAACCCCTCTGGCTGGACCGATTTCGACAGAATATCCCAAGAGAGCCATGTTTCCGTGAAACAAAGTATGTTACAGGCCTTGATGTCTCTCTGGAAAGAAATCCTTGCCTGGAGTTAGTCGATCTTGGTAACCAAAGACTGAACATTAGTGAGAAGTATACTTGGAAGCGGTGGGTGGAGTGCGCGCCTCCTAAGTCGAACCAGCAGGCCGCTCCGAGTGCCTCTCCTCCGCCGGCGATGTTTTGGGTCAGCTGCTGGAATCAGTTCAGTTATCCTGGGGAGAGTAAAAATAGATCTGCTTCGGGAAAGTCGTATTCCTGGTCGTAATGCTGGTGAGTTACCGCCGCTCTGATATCCAATAGTTTTCCCCGGCTGTATGTAATGATACAAAACACTTTCTGAGCTAATAATGTAAAAAATAATACATATAAAAACAAAATACTGCAAAGTTTCCTAAGATCTAGTCGCGAGGCCGCAATCTTCGTCGGCGCCAGGGAGTAATCCTGGGCTCTGGGAGTGTGGTGCCAGGAAAATAACCTCTCACTCAACGTCAACAAAACAAAGGAGATGATCGTGGACTTCAGGAAACAGCAGAGGGTGCACCCCCCTATCCACATTGACGGGGCTGCAGTGGAGAAGGTGGAAAGCTTCAAGTTCCTTGGCGTACACATCACCGACAAACTGAAATGGTCCACCCACTCAGACAGTGTGGTGAAGAAGGCGCAACAGAGCTTCTTCAACCTCAGGAGGCTGAAGAAATTTGGCTTGGCACCTAAAAAAACCCTTACAAACGTTTACAGATGCACAATTGAGAGCATCCTGTTGGGCTGTATCACCACCTGGTACGGCAACTGCACCGCCCGCAACCACAGGGCTCTCCAGAGGGTGGTGCGGTCTGCCGAACGCATTATCGGGGGCAAACTACCCGCCCTCCAAGACACATACAGCACCCGATGTCACAGGAAGGCCAAAAAGATCATCAAGGACATCAACCACCCGAGCCACTGCCTGTTCACCCCGCTATCATCCAGAAGGTGAGGTCAGTACAGGTGCATCAAAGCTGGGACCGAGAGAATGAAAAACAGCTTCATCTCAAGGCCATCAGACTGTTAAATAGCCATCACTAGCAGTGGAAAGCTTCAAGTTCCTTGGCGTACACATCACCGACAAACTGAAATGGTCCACCCACTCAGACAGTGTGGTGAAGAAGGCGCAACAGAGCTTCTTCAACCTCAGGAGGCTGAAGAAATTTGGCTTGGCACCTAAAACCCTTACAAACGTTTACAGATGCACAATTGAGAGCATCCTGTTGGGCTGTATCACCACCTGGTACGGCAACTGCACCGCCCGCAACCACAGGGCTCTCCAGAGGGTGGTGCGGTCTGCCGAACGCATTATCGGGGGCAAACTACCCGCCCTCCAAGACACATACAGCACCCGATGTCACAGGAAGGCCAAAAAGATCATCAAGGACATCAACCACCCGAGCCACTGCCTGTTCACCCCGCTATCATCCAGAAGGTGAGGTCAGTACAGGTGCATCAAAGCTGGGACCGAGAGAATGAAAAACAGCTTAATCTCAAGGCCATCAGACTGTTAAATAGCCATCACTAGCACATTAGAGGCTGCTGCTGCCTATTGAAATCACTGGCCACTTTAAGAAATGGAACACTAGTCACTTCAATAATGTTTACAGTCACTTTGATAATGTTTACATATCTTGCACTGCTCATCTCATATGTATATACTGCATTCTATTCTATAATATTCTACTGTATCTTAGTCCATGCCGCTCTGTCATTGCTTGTCCATATATGTATATTTTCTTAAATTCCATTCCTTACTAGTTTTGTGTGTATTAGGTATATGTTGTGAAATTGTTAGATATTACTTGTTAGATATTACTGCACTGTCGGAGCTAGAAGCACAAGCATTTCACTACACCCGCTACACCTTCTGTCGCCTGATAGCCCGTTGCAGGCGTACATGGGCAGCGTTCCAGGTTTCCTCTGAGCGTCGAAACCATTCATCCACCGCAGGTGCCTCGATCTGGCTCTGATGCCATGGTGCCAGGACCGGCTGATAACCTAGTACACACTGAAATGGAGACAGGTTAGTGGAGGAGTGGCGGAGGGAGTTTTGGGCCATCTCTGCCCAGGGGATGTACACCGACCAATCCCCCGGCCGGTCCTGGCAATAGGACCTCAGAAACCTACCCACATCCTGGTTTACTCTCTCCACCTGCCCATTACTCTCGGGGTGAAACCCAGAGGTCAGGCTGATCGAGACCCCCAGATGGTCCATGAACGCCCTCCAGATCCTTGATGTGAACTGGGGACCCCGATCAGACACTATATCCTCAGGTACCCCGTAGTGCCGGAAGACGTGAGTAAACAGGGCCTCCGCAGTCTGTAGGGCCGTAGGGAGACCGGGCAAATGAATGAGACGGCAGGACTTAGAAAACCGATCCACAACGACTAAGATCGTGGTATTCTCTTGTGACGGGGGGAGGTCCGTAACGAAATCCACCGATAGGTGTGACCACGGCCGTTGTGGAACGGGGAGAGGTTGTAATTTCCCTCTGGGCAGGTGTCTAGGTGCCTTGCACTGGGTGCACACCAAGCAGGAGGAAACATAAACCCTCACGTCCTTAGCTAAAGTAGGCCACCAGTACTTCCCACTAAGGCAGCGCACTGTCCGACCGATGCCAGGATGACCAGAAGTGGGTGACGTATGAGCCCAATAGATCGCGAACATCAGACGGAACATACACACGACCCTGCCTTAGCATTCTGGGAACCTGGTCTGTACGAGAGGGTGAAAACAAAACGTGTGAAAAACATGGCCCACCTTGCCTGGCGAGGGTTCAGTCACCTCGCCGCCCGGATGTACTCCAGATTGCGGTGGTCAGTCCAAATGAGGAAAGGGTGTTTTGCCCCCTCAAGCCAATGTCTCCACGCCTTCAGAGCCTTGACAATAGCTAACAGCTCCCAGTCCCCCACATCATAGTTACGCTCCGCCGGACTGAGCTTCTTCAAAAAGAAAGCACAGGGGCGGAGCTTTGGTGGCGTACCCGAGCGCTGAGACAGTACAGCTCCTATCCCAGCCTCGGACGCGTCCACCTCGACTATGAATGCCAAGGAGGGATCCGGATGAGCCAGCACGGGAGCCGAGGTGAACAGAGCCTTCAGGTGACCAAAAGCCCTGTCCGCCTCAGCTGACCACTGCAGGCGCACCGGTCCCCCCTTCAGCAAGGAGGTAATGGGAGCCGCTACCTGACCAAAGCCCCAGATAAACCTCAGGTAGTAGTTGGCAAACTCTAAGAATCGCTGCATTTCCTTAACCGTGGTTGGAGTCGGCCAATTACGCACGGCTGAAATTTGGTCATTTTCCATCTCCACCCCTGACGCGGACAGGCGGTAGCCTAAAAAGGAGACGGACTATTGAAAGAACAGACATTTTTCAGCCTTGATGTACAGGTCATGTTCCAACAGTCGACCAAGCACCTTGCGCACCAGGGACACATGCTCGGCTCGTGTAGCGGAGTATATGAGAATATCATCTATATACACCACTATACCCTGTCCGTGCAGGTCCCTGAAAATCTCATCGACAAAGGATTGGAAGACTGAGGGAGCATTCATCAACCTGTACGGCATGACGAGGTACTCATAGTGCCCAGAGGTGGTACTAAATGCCGTCTTCCACTCATCCCCTTCCCGGATACGCACCAGGTTGTACGCGCTCCTGAGATCCAATTTGGTGAAGAAATGCGCCCTGTGCAATGACTCCGTCATACTAGCAATGAGAGGTAGTGGATAACTGTACTTCACCGTTATCTGATTGAGACCTCGATAGTCAATGCACGAGCATAAAACCTCCATCCTTCTTCTTCACAAAAAATAAACTTGAGTAGGCAGGGGAAGTGGAGTGCCGAATGTATCCCTGTCCCAGAGATTCGGAGACATATGTTTCCATAGCCGCAGTCTCTTCCTGTGACAGAGGATACACGTGACTCCGAGGAAGTTCAGCGCCCTCCCGGAGAATTATCGCACAATCCCCCTGTTGATGGGGTGGTAATTGAGTCGCCTTCTTTTTACAGAAGGCGAGAGCCAAATCGGCATATTCAGGAGAAATGTGCATAGTGGAGACCTGGTTTGGACTCTCCACCGTAGTGGCACCTACGGAAACACCTACACACCTCCCGAGCACTGACGGGACCATCCCTTGAGAGCCCTCTGTTGCCACTAAATATTGGGGTCATGAGAGGCTAACCAGGGAAGCCCCAACACCACGGGAAACGCAGGAGAATCGATCAGGAAGAGACTGATTCTCTCCTCATGACCCTCCTGCATTTTCATCCAGAGTGGAGCTGTGACCTCCCTAATCAGGCCTGACCCTAAAGGGTGACTATCTAAGGCATGTATAGGGAAGGGCACATCAACAGGCACAATAGGGATCCCTAATCTATGTGCAAATAGACGGTCCATAAAATTCCCAGATACGCTTGAATCTACGAGCGCCTTATGCTGGGAATGCGGGGAAAACTCCGGAAATTCTATGTGAACACACATGTGCGCAACAGGGAGCTCTGGGTGAGTCGGGTGCCTACTCACCTGGGATGGTCCACTAGTGCCCTGCCTGCTGCCTCGACTCCCTGAGGACCCTTTCCAACACCGACCAGCAGTGTGTTCTCTGCGGCCACAGTTGGTGCAGGAAACAGCCCACCTTCCGGTCACCCTTAGATCAGCACCTCCGAGCTCCATCGGTGTAGGGTCAGAAGTGCTGGGGAATGGACTGGACGGACCCTGATCTGGACGTCCGCGGGTGGCCAACAGGTTATCCAGTCGTATCGATAAATCCACCAGCTGGTCCAGGTTAAGGGTGGTGTCCCTGAAGGCCAGCTCCCGACGAACGTCCTCCCGTGGGCTGCATCGGTAATGGTCGATCAGGGCCCTCTCATTCCGTCCCGCGCTGGCTGCCAAGGTCCTGAAGTCCAGTGTGAAGTCCTGTGCACTCCTCTTCCCCTGTCTGAGGTGGAACAACCGTTCCCCCGCCGCTCTCCCCTCCGGTGGATGATCATATACTGCCCGGAAATGGCTGGTGAAATCTTCATAGCGCACCGATGCCGCGTCTATTCCTCCTCACTCAGCGTTGGCCCACTCGAGCGCTTTCCCCGACAGACAGGAGATGAGGGCGGACACGCTCTCGTATCCCGAGGGAGCCGGGTGGATGGTTGCCAGGTAGAGCTCCACCTGGAGCAGAAACCCCTGGCACCCGGCAGCTGTTCCATCATATGCCCTCAGGAGCGAGAGCCGAATCCCACTGGATCCAGGTGGTGAAGAGGTGGACAGCGGTGTGGGGTGAATAGTAGTGGAAGAAGGTGTAGAAAACATAAACCCTCTCCCATCGCTCCATAGTCTGTACCACTTGATCCATGGCTGTGCCAAGAGTCTGTAGCATGGTTGAGTGCTGCTAGATGTGTTCCTCCACTGATCCTGGAGGAATGGATGTACCTGCTGACTACATATGGGTGCGTGATTCTGTCATGCGTCAGTGTGTAGCGGTAGGACGGAGTCAGGCGCAGGACACAGAACTTAGTCAACGACGTACTTTACTTGTAAAAATTAATAAACATATCTTCCACGCAGGGAAGAAAATACTGACTCACATGTCGATGACAACAAAACAACGAACAATCACGCACATCACCATGAGGGAACCAGAGGGTAAAATAGGGAAACAAATTATCGTAATTGGAACCAGGTGTGTGCAATATAGACAAAACAAGTAGAACACAGAAACAGAGATCGGTGGCAGCTAGTACTCCGGTGACGACGAACGCCGAAGCCTGCCCGAGCAAGGAGGAGGAGCAGCCTCGGCTGAATTCGTGACATGAGCACAAGATGAGAGAGAGATAATGGCCCTTCTGGGAAAACTCTTTGTGCCTGTGAAGTTATAGAACAATGGGTCACCTTCACACACAGTATGCCAACTGAACTGGAGGGACTGAGTGTGTTTCAGTGACGTTGTTAACTCTGCAGATATAGCTGATGCAGAAAAGCCCTAGAACCTGAGATGAGATTGTAGATGGTTGTAACTCCAGGGTGTCCCTGATAAAGCATATCCTAGAGAAGAAGTGCCATCAAGGTGAGGAATATACCCTGCTTAGATGCAAGTGAACTGTTATTTCTGTGCACTGAGCCATTGCATAGCAGCTGGATGCATATTGCTGTTGGAAAAAGAATTGGAGGGAAATGTGTAATTCTTTCCATTGCAATAACTTTGGTTCTTTTTATGGACTGTGTCAAACAGGCAGACTCTCACATACTTATGGAAACTCTGTTTTTACAAGCTCTAACAAGCATCAAATGACACATCAGTATAAGCCCTATACTCACCACCCACATACACAAAATCAGAATGTGTAGACAGTTATATCATCCATGTGATGACCCATAGGCTTTACAAACAAACCCTGCTAGAGTGAAAACACCCACCCAGACAGCCCACATAGCTAACGGCTTTATTTTTTATGGAAAATATCTCCCCACAAACATTTTATTTCTAAACCCAGGTCAATTTGATCATGTTAGATTATGTATCTACTCGAGTGAGTCACTGAGGTAATAGTTAGTTTTAGCAAGCAGAAGCAGAATTCAGAGGATTGTGTACTGCAGACTCACTGCTGAACATCTGACATTTTACTGTAACACATTTGGCATGTAGGATATAGCTTATCTTATCTCACAGCATTCTTTGTCCATGTGAAAGTAAAGTTCTGACCTGGCAAACATGTCAGCTACGTGATGTGTGTGTCTTTTTGGCTTTTATTGTGATACATAGACAATAGTTGGTTTAATCATGAGGATTTTGTTTTATATTTTGTTTCATTTCAATTTCCTGACTGTACTGCTCATTTTTGGTAACACTAATCAAATCATATCAAATTTTATTGGTCACATACACATATTTAGCAGATGTTATTGCGGGTGTAGCGAAATGCTTGTGTTCCTAGCTCCAACAGTGCAGTAGTATCTAACAATTCACAACAATACACACACATCTAAAAGTAAAATAATTGAATTAAGAAATGTACAGTGGCTTGCGAAAGTATTCACCCCCTTGTCATTTTTACTATTTTGTTGCCTTACAACCTGGAATTAAAATGTACAGTGGGGAAAAAAAGTATTTAGTCAGCCACCAATTGTGCAAGTTCTCCCACTTAAAAAGATGAGAGAGGCCTGTAATTTTCATCATAGGTACACGTCAACTATGACAGACAAATTGAGAAAAAAACATCCAGAAAATCACATTGTAGGATTTTTAATGAATTTATTTGCAAATTATGGTGGAAAATAAGTATTTGGTCACCTACAAACAAGCAAGATTTCTGGCTCTCACAGACCTGTAACTTCTTCTTTAAGAGGCTCCTCTGTCCTCCACTCGTTACCTGTATTAATGGCACCTGTTTGAACTTGTTATCAGTATAAAAGACACCTGTCCACAACCTCAAACAGTCACACTCCAAACTCCACTATGGCCAAGACCAAAGAGCTGTCAAAGGACACCAGAAACAAAATTGTAGACCTGCACCAGGCTGGGAAGACTGAATCTGCAATAGGTAAGCAGCTTGGTTTGAAGAAATCAACTGTGGGAGCAATTATTAGGAAATGGAAGACATACAAGACCACTGATAATCTCCCTCGATCTGGGGCTCCACGCAAGATCTCACCCCGTGGGGTCAAAATGATCACAAGAATGGTGAGCAAAAATCCCAGAACCACACGGGGGGACCTAGTGAATGACCTGCAGAGAGCTGGGACCAAAGTAACAAAGCCTACCATCAGTAACACACTACGCCGCCAGGGACTCAAATCCTGCAGTGCCAGACGTGTCCCCCTGCTTAAGCCAGTACATGTCCAGGCCCGTCTGAAGTTTGCTAGAGTGCATTTGGATGATCCAGAAGAGGATTGGGAGAATGTCATATGGTCAGATGAAACCAAAATAGAACTTTTTGGTAAAAACTCAACTCATCGTGTTTGGAGGACAAAGAATGCTGATTTGCATCCAAAGAACACCATACCTACTGTGAAGCATGGGGGTGGAAACATCATGCTTTGGGGCTGTTTTTCTGCAAAGGGACCAGGACGACTGATCCGTGTAAAGGAAAGAATGAATGGGGCCATGTATCGTGAGATTTTGAGTGAAAACCTCCTTCCATCAGCAAGGGCATTGAAGATGAAACATGGCTGGGTCTTTCAGCATGACAATGATCCCAAACACACCGCCCGGGCAACGACGGAGTGGCTTCGTAAGAAGCATTTCAAGGTCCTGGAGTGGCCTAGCCAGTCTCCAGATCTCAACCCCATAGAAAATCTTTGGAGGGAGTTGAAAGTCTGTGTTGCCCAGCGACAGCCCCAAAACATCACTGCTCTAGAGGAGATCTGCATGGAGGAATGGCCCAAAATACCAGCAACAGTGTGTGAAAACCTTGTGAAGACTTACAGAAAACGTTTGACCTGTGTCATTGCCAACAAAGGGTATATAACAAAGTATTGAGAAACTTTTGTTATTGACCAAATACTTATTTTCCACCATAATTTGCAAATAAATTCATTAAAAATCCTACAATGTGATTTTCTGGATTTCTTTTTCTCATTTTGTCTGTCATAGTTGACGTGTACCTATGATGAAAATTACAGGCCTCTGTCATCTTTTTAAGTGGGAGAACTTGCACAATTGGTGGCTGACTAAATACTTTTTTCCCCCACTGTATCTACTTTTTTGGAGGGTTTGTTTCATTTGATTTACACAACATGCCTACAACTTTGAAGATGCAAAATATTTTTTATTGTGAAACAAACAAGAAATAAGACAAAACAACAGAAAACTTGAGCGTGCATAACTATTCACTCCCCCCCAAAGTCAATAATTTGTAGAGCCACCTTTTGCTGCAATTACAGCTGCAAGTCTCTTGGGATATGTCTTTATAAGTTTGGCACATTCTTCAAGGCAAAACTGCTCCAGCTTCTTCAAGTTGGATGGGTTCCGCTGGTGTACAGCAATCTTTATGTCATACCACAGATTCATCCCCACAGCATGATGCTGCCACCATCGTGCTTCACTGTGGGGATGGTGTTCTCTGGGTGATGAGAGGTGTTGGGTTTGCGCCAGACATAGCGTTTTCCTTGATGGCCAATAAGCTACATTTTTGTCTTATCTGACCAGAGTACCTTCTTCCATATGTTTGGGGAGTCTCCCACATGCCTTTTGGCGAACACCAAACATGTTAGCTTATTTTTTTCTTTAAGCAATGGCTTTTTTCTGGCCACTCTTCTGTAAAGCCCAGGTCTGTGGAGTGTACGGCTTAAAGTGGTCCTATGGACAGATACTACAATCTCCGCTGTGGAGCTTTGCAGCTCCTTCAGGGTTATCTTTGGTCTCTTTGTTGCCTCTCTGATTAATGCCCTCCTTGCCTGGTCCGTGAGTTTTGGTGGGCGGCCCTCTCTTGGCAGGTTTGTTGTGGTGCCATATTCTTTCCATTTTTTTATAATGGATTTAATGGTGCTCCGTGGGATGTTCAAAGTTTCAGATATTTTTTTATAACTCAACCCTGATCTGTACTTCTCCACAACTTTGTCCCTGACCTGTTTGGAGAGCACCTTGATCTTCATGGTGCCGCTTGCTTGGTGGTGCCCCTTGCTTAGTTGTGTTGCAGACTCTGGGGCCTTTCAGAACAGATGTATATATACTGAGATCATGTGACACTTAGATTGCACACAGGTGGACAATAATAACTAATTATGTGACTTCTGAAGGTAATTGGTTGCATCAGATCTTATTTAGGGGCTTCATAGCAAAGGGGGTGAATACATTTACATGCACCACTTTTCCGTTATTTATTTTCTATAATTTTTTGAAACAAGTTATTTTTTTCATTTCACTTCACCAATTTGGACTAGTTTTTGTATGTCCATTACATGAAATCCAAATAAAAATCCATTGAAATTACAGGTTATAATGCAACAAAATAGGAAAAATGCCAACGGGGAATTGTCAAAGCGACGTGTATGCGGTAGGCGAAGTCAAGAGCAGGACACTGAGCTACTGGCAGATACTTTACTGGATACAGTGCAAATCCAAAGTACAAAGGTAACCTCACACAGAGAGGAACGATACAACCCACACACATGGGCAACTGCCAAAAAGACCAAAACAATTACGCACAATACACAATGAGAAACAGAGGGTTATAAAGGGAACACAATAAAACATAATGGGAAACAGGTGTAAACAATAAAGACCAAACAAGACAAACACCGAAACATAGATCGGCAGCAGCTAGTACTCCGGGGACGACGAACGCCGAAGCCTGCCCGAGCAAGGAGGAGGAGCAGCCTCGGCTGAATCCGTGACAGGGATGAATACTTTTGCAAGGCACTGTATAAATATTAGGATGAGCAATGTCGGAGTGGCATTGACTACAGTAGAATAGAATACAGTATATACATATGAGATGAGTGCAAGCTTTGATGCACCTGTATTGACCTCGCCTTCTGGATGATAGTGGGGTGAACAGGCCGTGGCTCGGGTGGTTGATGTCCTTGATGATCTTTTTGGCCTTCCTGTGACATCGGGCGCTGTAGGTGTCCTGGAGAGCAGGCATTGTGCCCCCAGTGATGCGTTGGGCAGACCGCACCACCCTCTGGAGAGCCCTGCGGTTGCAAGCGGTGCAGTTGCCGTACCAGGCGGTGATACAGCCCGACAGGATGCTCTCAATTGTGCATCTGTAAAAGTTTGTGAGGGTGGTAGGGGCCAAGCCGAATTTCTTCAGCCTCGTGAGTGTCACGATCGTCGAACACAGTGGACCAATGCGCAGCGTGATAAGTGAACATACTTTTTTATTAGAGTCACCACACGAACAAAACAACAAAACGATAACGTGAAGTCCTTGGTTACAATACAAAACCAACACGGAACAAGATCCCACAAAACACTGTGGAAAACAGGCTGCCTAAGTATGGTTCCCAATCAGAGACAACAAGCAACAGCTGATACTCGTTGCCTCTGATTGAGAACCACCCCGGCCAACACAGAAACACATGAGCTAGATAATCAACCTAGAACACAAAACACATAGAAACAACACACCCTGGCTCAACATAACAGAGTCCCAGAGCCAGGGCGTGACAGTGAGGTTGAAGAGGCGCTGTTGCACCTTCTTCACCACACTGTCTGTGTGGGTGGACCATTTCAGATTGTCAGTGATGTGTACGCAGAGGAACTTGTAGCTTTCCACCTTCTCCACTGCGGTCCCGTCAATGTGGATAAGGGCGTGCTCCCTCTGCTGTTTCCTGAAGTCTACGATCAGCTCCTTCATTTTGTTGATGTTGAGGGAGAGGTTATTTTCCTGGCACCACTCCACCAGGGCCCACACCTCCTCCCTGTAGGCTGTCTCGTCATTGTTGGTAATCAGGCCTACTACTGTTGTGTTGTCTGCAAACTTGATGATTGAGTTGGAGGCATGCGTGGCCACGCAGTCATGGATGAACAGGGAGTACAGGAGGGGGCTGAGCACGCACCCTTGTGGGGCCCCTGTGTTGAGGATCTACGAAGTGGAGGTGTTGTTTCCTACCTTCACCACCTGGCGGCGGCCTGTCAGGAAGTCCAGGACCCAGTTGCACAGGGCGGGGTTCAGACCCAGGGCCCCGAGCCTAATGATGAGCTTGGAGGGTACTATGGTGTTTAAGGCTGAGCTATAGTCAATGAACAGCATTCTTACGTAGGTATTCCTCTTGTCCAGTTGGGATAGGGCAGTGTGCAGTGCGATGGTGATTACATCGTCTGTGGATCTATTGGGGATTTAAGCAAATTGAAGTGGGTCTAGGGTGTCAGGTAAGGTAGAGGTGATATGATCCTTAACTAGCCTCTCAAAGCACTTCATGATGACAGAAGTGAGTGCTATGGGGCGATAGTCATTTAGTTCAGTTACCTTTGCTTTCTTGGGTACAGAAACAATGGTGGACATCTTGAAGCAAGTGGGGACAGCAGACTGGGAAAGGGAGAGATTGAATATGTCTGTAAACACTCCAGCCAGATGGTCTGCGCATGCTCTGAGGACACGGCTAGGGTTACCATCTGGGCCGGCAGCCTTGCGAGGGTTAACACGCTTAAATGTCTTACTCACGTTGGCCATGGAGAACAAGAGCCCACAGTCCTTGGGAGCGGGCCGCGTCGGTGGCACTGTGTTATCCTCAAAGCGGGCTAAGAAGGTGTTTTAGCTTGTCCGGGAGCAAGACGTCGGTGTCCGCGACGTGGCTGATTTTCCCTTTCTAATCCGTGATTGTCTGTAGACCCTGCCAAATACGTCTCATGTCTGAGTCATTGATTTGCGACTCCACTTTGTCTCTGTACTGACTTTTTGCCTGCTTGATTGCCTTACGGAGGGAATAACTACACTGTTAGTATTCGACCATATTCCCAGTCACCTTGCCATGGTTAAATGCGGTGGTTCGTGCATTCAGTTTTGCGCGAATGCTGCCATCTATCCACGGTTTCTGGTTTGTGTAGGTTTTAATAGTCACAGTGGGAACAACATCCCCTATACACTTCCTGATGAACTGAGTCACCGTGTCCGTGTATACGTCAATGTTATTCTCAGAGGCTACCCAGAACATATCCCAGTCCACGTGATCAAAACAATCTTGAAGTATGGATTCCGATTGGTCAGACCACTGTTGAATAGACCTTAGCACGGGTACTTCCCGTTTGAGCTTCTGTCTATAGGAAGGGAGGAGCAAAATGGAGACGTGATCTGATTTGCCGAAGGGAGGGCGGGGGAGGGACTTGTAGGCATCTTGAAAGGGGGAGTAGCAGTGGACAAGTGTTTTTCCAGAGCGAGTACTAAAGTCAATGTGTTGAAAGAACTTCGGTAGCGTTTTCCTCAAATGTGCTTTGTTAAAATCCCCTGCTACAATAAATGCGGCCTCAGGATATGTGGTTTCCAGTTTGCATAAAGTCCAGAGTAGTTCCTTGAGGGCCATCGTGGTATCAGCTTGATGGGGAATATACACGGCTGTGACTATAACTGAAGAGAATTCTCTTGAGAGGTAATACGGTCGGCATTTGATTGTGAGGTATTCTAGGTCTGGTGAACAAAAGGACTTGAGTTTATGTATGTTATCACAATCACACCATGAGTAGTTAATCATGAAACATACACCACCGCCTTTCTTCTTCTCTGAGAGTTCTTTATTGCTGTCTGCGCGATGTACTGTAAACCCAGCTGGCTGTATGGACGGGGACAGTATACCCCTAGAGAGCCATGATTCCGTGAAACAGAGTATGTTACAGTCCCTGATGTCTCTCTGGAAGGAGATCCTCGCCCTGAGCTTGTCTACTTTATTGTCCAGAGACTGAACATTAGCTAGTAATATACTCAGAAGCGGTGGATTGTGTGCACGCCTCCTGAGTCGGACTAGAAGTCCACTCCGAATAGCTCTTCTCCGCCGGCGGCCTCTTGGAGCAGCCTCTGGGATAAGTTCAATTGCCCAGGGGGGTACGAACAAAGGATCCAATTCGGGAAAGTCGTATTTCTGGTCATAATGCTGGTGGGTTACCGCCACTCTGATATCCCAAAGTTATTTCTGGCTGTATGTAATAACACAAAAACATTCTGGGCTAATAATGTAAGATTTAACACACAAAAAAACAAAATACTGCAAAGTTGCTTAGGAGCTAGAAGCAGAGCTGCCATGTCTGTCAGCGCCATCTAAATCAACTCAGCACAATAGCTGACCATTAGTTCAAATATCCAGTACTTAAGTACAGTAATTTTTTTAAGACAGAGAGCTATTAGAGCTTACACCACTGTTGAAATACCGGCATAGTAGTATAAACCATTCTCTCAAAAGCTTTGCCTTTGAATGGGGAGGCTCAGCCTAAACCTTTCAATGTGTTTGATACCATTGCATTTATACCATTTCAGCCATTATTATGAGCTGTCCTCTCCTCAGCTGCCTCTTGTGACAGTGCCTAGTGAAAGTCTACCCACCCCTCGCAGTCTTCACATTTTGCTGCCTTAAAATGTTATTTAAACATTTATTACATTAGATTGTTTTTCTTACCGATGTACACAACCTACTCCACATTATCAAAGTGAAAGAAAAATTATAGAACATTTTCCTAATGAATAAATTGATTGTGTATGTCTTCACACCCCAGAGTAAAAACTTGGTGGAAGCACCTTAGGCAGCCATTACAGCTGTGTATCATTTTGAATAAGATTCTACCAACTTGGCCAACACTGTTTTCTCTGCTACCGCACGGCAAGCGGTATCAGAGCGCCAAGTCTAGGTCCAAGAGGCTTCTAAACAGCTTCTACCCCCAAGCCATAAGACTCCTGAACATCTAACCAAATGACTACCCAGACTATTTGCATTGCCCCCCCCCCCCCATCCCCACCCCCTCTTTTACGCTGCTGCTACTCTGTTTAATATCTATGCATAGTCACTTTAACTCTACCCACATGTACATATTACCTCAATTTGTTGTATTCGGCGCATGTGACAAATAACATTTGATTTCATTGCATTAGTGCAACATATACCCATTGTTTTTGTCAACATTACTCAAGCTCAGCGAATTTGGTTGAGAGTCATTGATGGACAGCAATATTCAAACCTTGTCTCTGATTTTCATTCAGATTTAAATCAGGAATGAGACATGACCATTCCATAACACTCAACACCTATTGGAAAACCAACACCTATTGGAAAACCATTCTGGTGTGTCTTTTTCATTAACATTTGTGTAATTGTCCCACTGAAAAATACAAATCTATCCCAGGGTTAAGTATTCAGAAGACTGAGGCAGGGTTTCCTCTAACTTTTATCTGGGTTTTGCGCATTTCACATTGATTTTGATCATGACAAACTCCCCAATCCCTACCGGTAACATGATGCTGCCACCACAAAACTTGAAAATAAAGAAGGTTTCACTCCCCTGGGCAAGGTCATAAATAACATAGCCCCCAGTCACACTATCTAGAAGACAGTAGATGCTCTGCTCAATCAATGGTGCCCTTGGGTGAGGCTGGATTGATGGGTGGTGACACTGATACAAGATGAGCTCCTGGTTTATGGAAGGTCACACATGGGAATGTAATGAAGCATGGGCTCGCCTTACACACCTACTGGATCTTCTCTCACTTTATCAACTGGATTGATTGTTTCATCCCAGTACTATACTTTCCAGCTGAGATTAAGTTTGAACAAATGCCCCACAGACTGATTACCACCTCAATACTTTGGCAAGCTGCTGTTTTGAACATGAGTCAGAAAATCTATGAGAATTGGAGGGCAAAGATGTTGCAAAGTTATGTTGATTGATTATCTATTTGTTGATTGTATATATTTCTATTCATGGTGGTTGGAGTGAAAGGTATTCTCTCAACCCAAGGAGGAAGACTTAAGGCATCAGCATGCTTCACTTCGGCTGGCGCCTAGCTGCATACTCCCTTAAAAGACCTTCACTTGAAAAACCTGAAAAAGTGGCAATAGTACTGTTTGTCCATTTTGAGACACTGTAGCCAGTATACACTTCCTCAAAATAGTCTGAATTAATCTACGATAACTAAAGAAATCAGTCATTAATTTTAACGTTTTTGCTGAACTTCCAAGATGTTTGGTGCAGTATTTTTCAATGTAAAAATGTGCATGAAAACGAGTCGTCTCTCGTTGAACGACAGCAAAGACTTGATTGAAGAATCCCTACTGTTGACCAATCACCGACGAAGGGGCGTAGACTTCGGCTTGAAATTCGGCTTGCATCCAGAAAAAAATTTAGCGTGCCAGCCGAAAAACCCCTTGCCGAAGTCCAAAACGAACAAAAACGTCACAAAATGTCATCATAATATATGCACGAACTCTACGGAACTGTTTTGACTGGGAAGCATGCGGATGCCTTTAGTGGTATGTAAAGGGGAGGTTCGGATTTGTCAGCGTCAATAAAAGATGAGATTGGTAGAGTAACTATGTGTGCCCAAGGTCATGCCAAAGTTAGCCAAGATGTTGCAAACAATATAAGTTGAGAAGGTGAACCAATCTCTAGTCTACATAGTCCCTGGCGTCTCTGAGGCAAAAATATATTATATTATTTAACTTACAACATCCTATGCAAATCAGCTTAGAGACTGTTAACCACATGTTATCAGCTGGAGGGTAATGGGTCAATGCAGTGAACGGCTAGCTACTAGGTATCAGAGGCAGAAGTATCACCGCTGCTATTTTGTGTTCAACCACAAGATGATGCAAAATATCTTCAATTTAAAAACCCTAACACTGTTTACATTAATTTATTTTAAGAGCATTATCAAATGTAATGCAATATGTAGCTTGTGTGTGACTAAGGGAGAGAGGGAGGTAGGTAGGAAGGGAGTGAAGGTTTATGGAAGTCTGTTGGTGTTTATTTGGGGAGAGGGGAAATCAATCAAGTCCTGCAGCTGGCCTGGTGATGGACTGAAGAGGTGGAAATTAGGAGGGAGGAGGAGGAGAATGAGACAGAGCCAGCTGCAATTACAGCTGATCCTGAGTGGTACAGCGCTTTTACAGAGGCGAGAAAAAGAGGAGGGGAGAGAGAGAGAGCGAGAGAGAAAGAGAGAGAGAAAATGACAGAGGCTGGGGAGAGAGAGATGGAAGGAAGGGTGAGTGGCACCTCACAGATACAGCAAAGCAACTACAACGTAGAGCGGGGACTCTACTCCGAGAGTGAGAGAGAAAGAGAGAGAGCGAGAGCGAGGGAGAGAAAGAGAGAGAAAGAGAGAGAGAAGGAGAGCTCTCTGTCTCTGGACATTACATAATTGATACTCATACTGAACAAGGCATGGAAGGGAGAGGAGGAGGCATTATAGAGAAAAAAGAATGGGAGAAGACCATGAAGATGAAGTGACAACAATCTCATTAGGTCGAACCACACTTTAATATGATAACAGAGCACCTTTTCTCCTGGGGACCCGTCAGATCATTAAGACAAGGAACATTAGCAGGAGCGAAAAGGGACTTTGGTTCAAGACCTAAAGTGAAGTAGATGACAGGACGAATAACACAGATGGACCATTCATTTTGTTTATCTCTCTTTGGACTCAGTTTGACGGAACCCTAAACAGCCCTGTGTGGATTCACAGCACAGGGATAGCCTGTAAGTGTGAGCTCACTCAGGGGAGGAGACGGGGGTGTGAGATTGGGGAGATGAGTCTGGGAGGATAACAAGCAGCTGTGTGGAGGAAAGAGCGGGCAGAGGAGGGCAGATCCACCATGTCCCTCAGTGGAAGGGGCAGTATATCCCAGGATGGGGGGCCAGTGGCCAGTAACGAGCGCAGGAACACACGAGTGAAGAGGGCTGTCCGCATCTCCAGCATCGTGGCTCAGGAGGTGAGTAGTCGGACTCTGACCTTGCTGTGAGACTGCATGGGACCACAGGCACTATTGGGAAAGAACAAGGGCATTCAAATAAATCCTAACTTTCAGGGGCTTTTAAATTGTAACATTCGGTCTGTCAAGGATTAGTGTTCAGTTAAACAGAGGCACATTAATTGCTGTTGAAGGGGTGTCACAACTATTATTTTGCTGTGTGCATTAGCCTACATTATCTGTGTATTATCTTAATAGCATGTAGAGCCTATTTTGTTATTTTTGAGAGTTGTTTGGGTCATTGGTTCTCTTACTCCACTGTACAGGGTGCTTGAACAGTTTGTGTCATACTTAAGACATATGCAAAGAAGATGAATATGGTTCCAGACAGTGTACTTACGTCAGTATAAAGCCTATTCGGTGTGCTTCAGCCTGTGGAGGTTAGATTAAATCCAGACAGGTTGTGGAGATCCTTGGTGTGTTTTACTGTAATTAAAAATGTTCTGTGTTTTTCTGATCCATGAATATCTCTACTTGTGATAGGATTATTGGTCATAAGCTGTGTTTACCTGTACAAATGCCAACAAACAGTTACCTAGGGCCATACTACAGTGCGTGTGTGCACGCATGTGTGCATGTGTTTATGTGTTTGAGCAGATGCATACGTACATTATTTGCTTGTTTGCATGCCTGGTTTATGTAATATTATATTGTAATGTCATCAGTACATTAATATGGTAAGATACATGGTCTGTTATGCTAACGCCAGTCTGTTACGCTAACCTCAGTGTTATGTTACATCCTGTTGTGACTACCATTCTCACTGTTATTTTAGGATAAAAGCCACTCAACAAACAATGACAATCAACTTAAGGGGCTTGTTCTTAATGAGTAATCATTTCACTGTTAGTCTAGACCAGTGGAGGCTGGTGGTAGGAGCTATAGGAGGACGGGCTCATTGTAATGGCTGGAATGGAATAAATAGAATGGAGTCAAACATGTGGTTCCCAAATGATCGAAACCGTTCCATTTATTCCATTACAGCCATTACAATGAGCCTGTCCTCTTATAGCTCCTCCAACCAGCCTCCACTGGTCTACACTTGTTGTTTACAAAGCATGTGACAAATACAATTTGATTTGCATCATGGGTAATGTAGTTCCTCTCAGAGGAGCCAGTGTCACTGACGTAGAACACACCCCCGCAGCCCCTGCAAGGCAAATATGTAGTGGCAGGAAATGAGCTCAGAGTTTCTTGAAAGTTGGGACAATCCTTGTCCGGCAGGGAAACGTAATTTTTATAGTTGAAAAAAAAGATTTTGTTGCAATATTTGAGATTACAATGTACATTTAAGGGAATTTTACTTTACTTTCAATATTATGCCTGGAAATGCCCTTGTCTAGAACAAAGGATCCCAATTTCAATCTCTCCAAAAAAGTGTAAAAAAAAGGGCAATAATGGATATTAACTGAAAAATGATCTTATCATATGACCCATGGGGCGGCGCACAATTGGCCCAGCGTCGTCCAGGGTAGGGGAGGGAATGGCCAGCAGGGATGTAGCTCAGTTGGTAGAGCATGGCGTTTGCAATGCCAGGGTTGTGGGTTCGATTCCCACGGGGGGCAAGTATGAAAAAATAAAATAATAAAATAATGTATGCACTCACTTAACTGTAAGTCGCTCTGGATAAGAGCGTCTGCTAAATGACAAAAAAAATAACATTAAAAAAAATGTAGTTTCTTGCAATAGCCCTCCGTAACTTTAAATCATATTTCTCTCAAAGCTGATTCCTAAAAGATGTGACCGGAGATTTGGTCAATTCCGTCAGATTTGTCTAAAATCCTAAATTAATCAGGAATGAACAGGGTCAACTATACCATAAGGACCCCTTATTCATGTCCTCATTACATGTAGTGCACTCATGGTCTGTAAAGTTCTCTACTTTTGATAGATTTAAACAAACAAAATTGGAATCATCATGGTCACAACCATAAACTGTCAACTCCATCTGCCTGATAGATTAAGATAGAATATGAATTTCGGTTCAAATACAGTATGTTACATTTAATTAGGTTTTAGAGTCATAAAGCAACTGAGGAAAAACAAAATTGCTACTGTGTATACAACTCCGTAAAACATGAACTCCGTCAGATTTTTGTCTAACGTCAACTCCGTCAGAGTGCTGAAAGACCTGATAGAATGGTTATGTTTTTATTGGGGATTGTCAAAATTAATAATTTTCCATATTTTACAAATGTTTGTATTGAACTTTTATTTTTAGAGGCAAATATATGTCTGTTTTGTGTATCCGTTGACAACTCCGTCAGTGGTTTGTCAACTCCATCACTAATGGAGTCAATATTTTTTTGTCAATAATCAGAAAAACATATTTTAATCACTGTTCTGCAACATATGCTTAAACAATTTAAGTATTTGCTGTGCTAGACCCAAGGAATAATATTTGCTTTATAAATGTTTTATTTTATCGAAATCTAGAAAAACATGCCAAAATTCTAACAAATCTAGCCGTGGAGCATTAATAGTGCTATAAAACAAACAAAAAATAAGTTTGGAGATTTGTATTACAAATGTTGGACAATAATTGTAAAAATTAAATGCCTTTTATGGTGTCTGACGGAGTTGACATACAGCGCATTCAGAAAGTATTCAGACGCCTTGACTTTTTTCACAATTTGTTACGTTGCAGCCTTATTCGAAAATGGATTACATTGTTTTTCCCCCTCATCAATCTACACACAATACCCCATAATGACAAAACAAAAATAGTTTTTAGAAATTGTTTCTAAAAATCTAAAAATTAACTCAAATATCACATTTACATACAGTTGAAGTCGGAAATGTACATACACTTAGGTTGGAGTCATTAAAACTTGTTTTTCAACCACTCCACAAATTTCTTGTTAACAAACTATAGTTTTGGCAAGTCGGTTAGGACATCTACTTTGTCGCATGACACAAGTAATTTTTCTAACAATTGTTTACAGACTATTTCACTTATAATTCACTGTGTCACAATTCCAGTGGGTCAGAAGTTTACATACACTAAGTTGACTGTGCCTTTAAACAGCTTGGAAAATTCCAGAAAATGATGTAATGGCTTTAGAAGCTTCTGATAGGCTAATTGACATCATTTGAGGCAATTGGAGGTGTACCTGTGGATGTATTTCAAGGCCTACCTTCAAACTCAGTGCCTCTTTGCTCGACATCATGGGAAAATCAAAAGAAATCAGCCAAGACCTCAGAAAAATAATTGTAGACCTCCACAAGTCTGGTTCATCCTTGGGAGCAATTTCCAAATGCCTGAAGGTACCACATTCATCTCTACAAACAATAGTACGCAAGTATAAACACCTTGGGACCATGCAGCCGTCATACCGCTCAGGAAGGAGACGCGTTCTGTCTACTAGAGATGAACGTACATTGGTGCGAAAAGTGCAAATCAATCCCAGAACAACAGCAAAGGACCTTGTGAAGATGCTGGAGGAAACAGGTGCAAAATTATCTATATCCACAGTAAAACAAGTCCTATATTGACATAACCTGAAAGGCCGCTCAGCAAGGAAGAAGCCACTGCTCCAAAACCGCCATAAAAAAGCCAGACTATGGTTTGCAACTGCACATGGGGACAAAGATCGTACTTTTTGGAGAAATGTCCTCTGGTCTGATGAAACAAAAATATAACTGTTTGTCCATAATGACCATTGTTATGTTTGGAGGAAAAAGGGGGTGGCTTGCAAGCCGAAGAACACCATCCCAACCGTGAAGCACGGGGGTGGCAGCATCATGCTGTGGGGGTGCTTTGCTGCAGGAGGGACTGGTGCACTTCACAAAATAGATGGCATCATGAGGAAGGAAAATTATGTGGATATATTGAAGCAACATCTCAAGACATCAGTCAGGAAGTTAAAGCTTGGTCGCAAATGGGTCTTCCAAATGGACAATGACCCCAAGCATACTTCCAAAGTTGTGGCAAAATGGCTTAAGGATAACAAAGTCAAGGTATTGGAGTGGCCATTACAAAGCCCTGACCTCAATCCTATAGAAAATTAGTGGGCAGAACTAAAAAAGCGTGTGCGAACAAGGAGGCCTACAAACCTGACTCAGTTACACCAGCTCTGTCAGGAGGAATGTGCCAAAATTCACCCAACTTATTTTGGGAAGCTTGTGGAAGGCTACCCAAAACGTTTGACCCAAGTTAAACAATTTAAAGCCAATGCTACCAAATACTAATTGAGTGTATGTAAACTTCTGACCCACTGGGAATGTGATGAAATAAATAAAAGCTGAAATAAATCATTCTCTCTACTATTATTGTGACATTTCACATTCTTAAAATAAAATGGTGATCCTAACTGACCTAAGACAGGGAATTCTTACTAGGATTAAATGTCAGGAATTGTGAAAAACTGAGTTTAAACATATTTGGCTAAGGTGTATGTAAACTTCCGACTTCAACTGTAAGTATTCAGACCCTTTAGCAGCGATTTGGCAGCGATTACAGCCTCATGTCTTCTTGGGTATGATGCTACAAGCTTAGCATACCTGTATTTGGGGACTTTCTCCCATTCTTCTCTGCAGATCCTCTCAAGCTCTGTCAGGTTGGATGTGGAGCGTCGCTGCACAGCTATTTTTAGGTCTCTCCAGAGATGTTCAAATGGGATCAAGTCCGGGCTCTGACTGGGACACTCAAGGACATTCAGAGACTTGTCCCGAAGCCACTCCTGCATTGTCTTGGCTGTGTGCTTAGGGTCGTTCACCCTGTTGGAGGGTGAACCTTCGCCCCAGTCTGAGGTCCTGAGTGCTCTAGAGCAGGTTTTCATCAAGGATCTCTCTGTACTTTGTTCTGTTCATCTATCCCTTGATCCTGACTAGTCTCCCTGTCCCTGCCGCTGAAAAACATCCCCATAGCATGATGCTGCCACCACCATGCTTCACCATAGGGATGGTGCCAGGTTTCCTCCAGACGTGACGCTTGGCATTCAGGACAAAGTTCAATCTTGGTTTCATCAGTCCAGAGAATGTTGTTTGTCATGGTCTGAGAGTCCTTTAGGTGACTTTTGTCAAACTCTAAGTGGGCTGTCATGTGCCTTTTACTGAGGAGTGGCTTCCGTCTGGCCACTCTACCATAAAGGCCTGATTGGTGGTGCTGCAGAGATGTTTTTCCTTCTGGAAGGTTCTCCCATCTCCACAGAAGAACTCTGGAGCTCTGTCAGAGAGACCATCGGGTTCTTGGTCATCTCCCTGACCAAGGCACTTCTCCCCCGATTGCTCAGTTTGGCCGGGCGGCCAGCTCTAGGATTCCATTAAAGAATGATGGAGGCCACTGTGTTTTTGGGGACCTTCAATGCTGCAGAAATGTGTTGGTACCCCTCCCGAGATCTGTGCCTCGACACAATTCTGTCTCGGAGCTCTATGGACAATTAATTCGACCTCATGGCTTGGTTTTTGCTCTGACATACACTGTCAACTGTGGGACCTTATATAGACATGTGTGTGCCTTTCCAAGTCATGTCAAATCAATTCAATTTACCACAGGTGGACTCCAATCAAGTTGTAGAAACATCTCAAGGATGACCATTGGAAACAGGATGCACCTGAGCTCAATTTCGAGTCTCATAGCAAAGGTTCTGAATACTTACCGTACCAGTCAAAAGTTTGGACACACTTACTCATTCAAGGGTTTTCTTTATTTGTTGAGAGAATGCCAAAAGTGTGCATAGCTGTCATCAAAGCAAAGGGTGGCTATTTGAAGAATCTCAAATCACAAATATATTTTGATTTGTTTAACAATTTTTTGGTTACTACATGATTCCATATGTGTTATTTCATAGTTTTGATGTCTTCACTATTATTCTACAATGTAGAAAATAGTAAAAATAAAGAAAAACTCTTGAATGAGTAGGTGTGTCCAAACTTTTGACTGGTACTGTATGTAAATAAGGTATTTCTGTTCGTTTTTAAAAAATACATTTGCAAAAAATTCTAAAAACCTTTTTTCGCTTTGTCATTATGGGGTATTGTGTTACAGGAGGGGGTCGCAGTTCCGGAGCGACCCACTAGGTGTCATCCTCCAACAACTTTAGACACCTCCTCACTCACAGTCTGGACTAATCATTATCTTATTGGTGTCACCTGTGTATACCTGTTCACCTGTGTATTTATGCCCTCACTTCCCTGTGTTCCCTTGCTCTGTTTTCTCTGCTAGTTCTCGATGCCAAACAGTACTAATCAGTGTCTGATCACGAGACGTATGTACAGGTACTTGAAAAGTGTTCTCCCTGTTTCATTGTTGTTTTCAGTCATAGTTAGTATTTCGTATGTTTGCTGTCATTCTGTTTTTGCTCCTCCTTTATTTTTTCGTGACAAGTCTGTTATTTTGTATCCTGCTTTTGGGACCACCAGTAATGATCCTTGTTTCACCATCTCTGCCTTCTGCCTACTGTATATCCTGCACCGCACCTGGGTCACACCTCACACCAACCCTTACAGAAAACAGAGGCAGCATAGAATCGCAGCGCGATTGTCCCGGCCGGAGACACTGGCCATGAGGGAGTATATCGACGAGGCACTCGTCGAGGGTCACATCTGTCCCTCTGCCGCGGGAGCAGGCTTCTTCGTGGGGAAAAAGGACGGTAGGCAGCGGCTGTGCATTGATTACCGGGCGCTCAACGGCATCACGGTTAAGAACCGCTACCCACTCCCCCTGATGACGACGGCATTCGATTCGTTGCAGGAAGCCCGGGTCTTCACCAAGCTGGACTTACGAAATGCCTACAACCTGTTGAGGATTCGGTAGGGGGACGAGTGGAAGACGGCTTTTAACACACCGAGTGGGCATTACGAGTACCAAGCCATGCCGTTCGGTCTAGCCAACTCGCCTGCGGTGTTCCAGGCGTTGGTCAATGACGTGCTCTGGGACCTCCTTACCTACAGCATCTTTGTGTATTTGGATGACATTCTAATATTTTCAAAGGACATGAGTGAACACCAGCAGCATGTTCAGCAGGTCCTCCAACGCCTTCTCCGTCACCAGCTCTACGTCAAGGCAGAGAAGTGCGTGTTCCACACAGAGACAGTCTCCTTCCTTGGGTTCATCGTCACCCAGGAGGGGGAACTACGGATGGACCCAGCCAAGGTCAGTGTGGTACTGGATTGGCCCCAGCCCTCATACATCAAGCAGCTACAACGTTTTTTAGGGTTCGCTCATTTTTATTGCTGATTTATTTGCAATTTTAGCTCCCTAGCCGTTCCCCTGACAGCCCTCACCCAGATGAGCGTGTGCTCCTTCGCCTGGACCCCGGAAGCGGGGAACGCATTTGATGCGCTTAAGCGGCACTTTACATCGGCCCCGGTCCTAGGGCATCCTGATCCGTCCCTGCTGTTCATTGTGGAGGTGGATGCTTCAGACGTTGCGGTGGGAGCAATCCTGTCCCAGCGGTTCCTCACGGACGTTAAGACTCGGCTGTCCCCGGCGGAGTGAAATTACGATGTGGGGCACCGTGAGCTGCTAGCGGTCAAGCTCGCCCTAGGGGAGTGGAGGCATTGGCTAGAGGGGGCCGCCCATCCATTCGTCGTATGGACTGACCATAAGAACTTAGCCTACGTTCATGGGGCCAAGACGCTCAACTTGCACCAGGCCAGGTGGGTGTTGTTCTTCACCAGGTTCCGGTTCACGATCTCATACTGTCCGGGTTTGAGGAACACCAAGCCTGACGCGCTCTCCCGGCAGTTCGACCCTATGGACCTGGTGGAGAGGGACGACTCCATTGTCCCCAACACCCTGATTGCTGCCCCAGTTTCGTGGGGAATCGATAGGCTGGTCAGAGCAGCGCTACGGCAGGAGCCTGATCCGGGCGGAGGTCCATCGGGGAGGATTTACGTACCCAAGGCTGCGCGCTCGCGACTGCTTCATTGGGCGCAAGCGTCCGACTTCACCAGCCATCCGGGGGGCGCCAGGACGTTGGAGTTCCTGCGTAGGAGGCTCTGGTGGCCATCAGCTGAGGGGGATACGCACGCCTTCGTGGATGCTTGACCCCTGCCTATCCCAAAGCGCCCCTGGTCCCACATCTCGCTGGATTCCATTTCCGCCCTACCCCCCTCTGATGGATACACAGTCATCCTGGTCGTTGTGGATCGGTTTTCGAAGGCTGCCCACTTCATTACCCTTCTCAAACTCCCGTCGGCTCGGGAGACGGCTAAGTTGGTGGTGCAGCACGTTTTCCGGGTCCACGGCCTTCCCGAAGATGTGGTGTCGGATCGGGGTCCTCAGTTCGCCTCCAGGTTCTGGAAGGTGTTCTGTTACAGGAGGGGGTCGCAGTTTCGGAGCGACCCACTAGGTGTCATCCTCCGACAACCTTAGGCACCTCCTCACTCACAGTCTGGACTATTCATTATCCTATTGGTGTCACCTGTGTATACCTGTTCACCTGTGTATTTATGCCCTCACTTCCCTGTGTTCCCTTGCTCTGTTTTCTCTGCTAGTTCTCGATGCCAAACAGTACTAATCAGTGTCTGATCGCGAGACATATGTACAGGTACTTGAGAAGTGTTCTCCCTGTTTCATTGTTGTTTTCAGTCAGTTTGCTGTCAGCCTGTTTTTGGAGACCAATTTACCAAAAGTCTGTTATTTTGTATCCTGCTTTTGGGACCCCCGGTAAAGATTCTTGTTTCACCATCTCTGCCTACTCTCTATCCTGCACCGCACCTTGGTCACACCTCACACCAACCCTTACAGTATTGTGTGTAGGTTGAAAAGGAAAAAAAATATTTAATCCATTTTAGAATTAGGCTGTAACGTAACAACATTTTGAAAAAGTCAAGGGGTCTGAGTACTTTCCGAATGCACTGTAAATCCAGTTGGTTGCATTTTATTAAAACAATGAAATAGGTTGTTCCTTTACATGGTGTGATACTTTGGCCTATCAAAATATAGATTTAACATTTTAATATTAAGACAAATATTTGTGGAAAAAAAAGTTGAGATTGTCCCGTCTTTCAAGAATCCCTGAGCTCTAAAACAGCAACATTTTCTCTCAGCCTCATGGCAAAATGTATAAAATAGCATGAGATTAGCTATAATACTGGATATTGTTCTATCTGCCCCATGACGTAAAAAAACAACAACAAAAAAAGTAGTGCCTTGCTCGGACCTTGCAGTGGGCCCCGCGAAACTGTGTGACCATCAGAGGATTAGGGTGAAGTTGCCCCTATATGCTGATCTTGGGTCAATTTTGCCTTTTTCCACTAAATGGTTAAGGTTTGGATTGGGGGAGGGGAAGCTGATCTTAGATCTGTGTCTAAGGGAAACTTCACCCTGGAGTGGCCATTAGACATGGGGAGGAATCTGATGTTGTAAACAGATAACTCCTAGCACTACATCATGCTGGAATTGAGTCATGAGTCGGCGAGAGACAGTGTTTAGGTTTATCCTCTGCAAGTCATTAATCCATCCATAGTGTTAACAGAAACAAGACAAGTATCTCGCTGCAAAGCTTGGTGAATTGAAAACAAATCCAGCAATGGTTCACACAGGTGAATATGTCCACCTACTGTCCAAAAAAGAGAGAAATAGTTCTTATGAGACTAGTTATAGTAATGGTTCATCATAGTCATCTCCGTACTTGGAGACACAGATGAGTTATAGTGTTGATAACCAAAGACTGTGCTACATAATCAAGTATATGTAGCGCACAGTAGGGGAGTTTCTCCGGTCAAGGAACCAACATCCATCTTGGCAAAACAGTGCCCTTGAACACCATACTCAGTCAGTGAAGCATAACGCACCTCATAGCCAGGCAAATGGAATCCCATGTCCCAGGGGCCCTTGTGCATGCTTTATTGCAGGATGGGTAAGTGGGCTTCCCCTGTGCTGTGCAGTGCAAAGCAGAGGTGCTCACTTGTTACTGTGACTAGAAGTTTCTACCACAAAATACATCTTAGAAAAAAGGGTTCCAAAAGGGTTCTTCGGCTGTACCCATATGATAACCCTTTTTGGTTCCAGGTAGAACAATTTTGGGTTCAATGTAGAACCCTCTGTGGAAAGGGTTCTACCTGGAACCAAAAAGGGTTCTTCAAAGAGTTCTCCTATGGGGACAGCCGAAGAGCCCTTTTAGGTTCTAGATAGCACTTTTGTTTCTAAGAGTGTATTTAAGAGAAATATAGAGGTTTGGATGTTGGAAGTATTCTCTCATTTACAATAGCCTGTTCATTGTCTACTGTATGTCAGTGATACACTGCAGAGGTATGTCAATCCCCTGATACTGGGAATAATGTAATTTGGTAATTATATTGTCTTACATACTGTAGGGGAGAACCATTAGCAAGTGTCCTCTACCATTAGCAACTGTAATTTAATTTCTAGGGTAAATTAGTTGAAATGAAAGTGGAATTTCACCCTGGCTCTGCCATGGCATAGAGTCATTACTATGTTAACAACATTACGTTTTTGTCATAAACATCACAATTATCCAAACCACAAGCTAGAACTAGCACATTTTCATTTTACTGGTAGAATCAGGAAGTTTTCGACTTTCTGTGTATTCCTCTGCTCATAGTGAACCACAAAGTCTGGCATTCATAGCGAATGCAGATACTGTCTGCTAAGGTAGATGGGGCCAGTGTTGCCAACTCCTCAGTAAGGAAAGTAGCTATTGGCTGTCCTAAAAGTCGCTAAATGACATCATCACCTAATTTGCATAATTGGCCATGTGCATGTAATTGTGATGGATATTGTAGGAGAGAGGAATAACGTTGTGGGAGAGACAAAAAGTGAGTAAAAAACACCCAAAATATGTTTAGAACTACAAATGAACTTTCTTCTGTCGATTCTTGTTTTTTTTTATGTCACAATTCCAACCCTCCTCCTTTATCCGGGCTTGGGACCGGCAAAAGTGACCCAAAAGAGACACTCTGGCGTAGTTACTTTTTTTTTTTTTTTTTTTTTTTTTAGTTTAGTTTTCTTAAGTTTGGTTTGGTTTTTAACCTTATGGTCCACTTAGGAGCCTACAACAAGTCACAGTAAAACATGAAATGTTTTAACCATAACATAAAAATAAAAAAATATTGTATACAATCTACATTAACAATCTAAATGGATCAAAAAGAACAATAGAAAAAACACAGGCTGTGCTGGCTCACAGAAAGAGTGGGTCATCGCCATTTTGGTCAAGGCTCTCTATGGCAGGTTCAGCAACTGAGGGAGCTGACTTAAATGAGTAAGCAGCTGATGTGCCAAAAAGCTGCAAAACATTATCAGGCAGCTGGTGCTCATAGCAAGCCTCACCAGACAGCTTTAGTCCATATCGAATGTACAGGATGGAGTTAAGGGTCTGCAAGGACATCCAAATTCTACGTTTGCTTTTTACCACACTCATCTGGCTGAATATTCTCTCGACTTCAGCATTCGAGTGTGGCAAGGACAACACAGACACAGCAGCCATGGCAAGTTCTTGAAACGGGTTGATATCAGCTGCATCCCTGAACTTCCAAATCTCACTCCAGAAGCCCAGTTTTGTCTCATTCCATTTACTAAGATGGATGGCACGCCATTGCTGGACAATCTATTTTTTTATATTTCTCCAGGGCTCTTATTGTGCTTTAGAGTTTCCTCCACATTGAAAACTGACATGTACTGCAATGCTTCGATGTTGTCCGGCAGTCTCACCCTCAACTCATTAGTGAGGGAGATGGTGAAGGCTACACACCGCTTTCGCTTTCGGACATTGTTTTCATCCTCAGGCGCAAGGTGGAGCTCAGCTGCCTTTGACTCAAAAAGGTAACCAAGGTACGGTTTGGGACTGATGTATCCATCTATTGGCCCTTTGAGTACATCAACATTTGCCAGTGGATTCAGCACCCTGCTGCTCACAGACTTGATCAGGCTAACCAAGCTGTCAAGTAGTTTAAGAGGATCTACTTGCTCTCCCTCAAAAGCCTTGATGGCCAACTGTACCTCACCCAGTACTGACTTCAAAAAAGTCAGATACAATATGGTTTGAAGATCACTGTACATGGAATATAAAACCTCAGCCATGTAGCAGTGTTCACTGGACTTGGTGACTGTGAAATGCAGCCTAAGCTCCTCCCACTGGTCCAAAATGCGTGAAACCACGGGTTCAATGGAGAGCCAACGTGTGGCACACACCTTGGTTATCTGTAAAGGTTTCTCCCCACAGTTGATGGTCTCATATATGGCCTTGTAGGCCTCCCTGCGCTTTGGAGACACTGAAAACCAGTTATAAGTCTCTCATACCAAGTACTCCCCACTATGGGGGATGGTGTCATTGGAATCATGACTTACAGCCAGCTGCAGAGAGTGGCACACATAGCGAATAAGAACAAGATCTTTGAGGCCATACTCCTCCTTCAGCACTTTATGGACCCCATTGTTAATCCCCGGCATAACAGAGGCATTGTCAGTCCATATCCCCAGGAGTTTCTCTTTTTTAAGACAACACTTCTCAAGGAAAGCCACAACAGCACGGGTTATAGATTTAGCATCTCCTCCCTTCAACTCAACAAGCCCAAGAAATGTTGATACAATTGTCTGCTTGGTGTCACTAAAGTACCTTATCACAACCCCCAGGTCCTTAGAAACAATTACATCTGTGGACTCATCGAGGAGGAGGCTGAAACGCTGGTCACCCACATCTGCGACCAACTTTTTCAGAAAGTATGGTGCTAGAACACCATTAATCATTTCTGTGCACTTTGTCCTGTGCATTTTGAAGTGGGTAGCAGCAGTGGAGTCTGAGAAAGCAGCTCTACATGCTTCTCCAATGTGATCACATGCCAGCATGGAACAGTGTTCAGCGATAGCTAATGCCATGGTGGCCTCAGCCTTTTTTGCAGAGTCAATTTTTTAAACCATAAATGGCAGCTTGTTTTGGGTGGAATTGTTATAAGGCTTTGCCTTTTGAGTATGTTTTTGAGTTGTCATGTGTTTTTTTACATCACTAAGTTTGGCGTAGAAATCAGCCTTATAATACAGGCAGAATGCCCATGTATCATCTCCAATAAATGGCTTCAACCAGCCTTTGAGTGTACAGTTTAGACTGAGACATGATGAGCTAGCCAGCTAGATGTTTAGCTTATGTCACAGAGAGGCACACACACAGTGGACGAGGTGAGTAAGTGACTGAGGCTGTGTGAGTGAAATGCAGTGATTTATTTTTGTGCAGTGATTTATTTTAGACAAAGAACATTTTACATTTACATCGCGGGATCAGCCAACGGCGGCTTCCCGCATGCACGATTCATTTGCAGTCTGGACGCAGAGGGGTGAACATCTCCTGCTCTGACTGCAGCTGGGAGGGATTGCTGCGCGAGGACTGGGCCGCCTGTGAGTGCTTTGGGACGGGGGGGCGTGGGGGGGGGGGGGGGGGGGGCCTTGGGGGGGGGGGGCACACGGCTGCACCCGCTGCTCGTTGAGAAGAGTAAGAACGATACGTGCTTTCACGTCAGTCTCCAAAAGTCTCCAATCACACCATAAAAAGTCACTAGTCGATTTTTAAAAAATTTGTCGCTAGAGGGGTATGAATACTTGCTAAATATGTGTCTCTAGAGGGGTATGAATACTCGCTAAAAATAGCGACAAAGTCGCTAAGTTGGCAACACTGGGGCGTGCCAACAAATGTCGATGATGGCATTTTGTACTTTGAACAAACAACACACAGCAATCTCAGAACTTCTGCAGGCAAGTTTTTTTTGACAATGTTTGTTTTTCACTAACGTTTGTCATCATGCCTGTGTGGTGTTCTGTGCCGGGTTGTGTTAATTACAAACAAGTGCAAAAATGTGTTATCTTTCACCATTCTACCTACCAGAGATTTACCACAATGCTGCCAGGAGCTTGCAGATATCAAGAATGATGCGCTTTACGATGACCAAAGATTATCAGAGGGATTTTCAAGTTGAACTGATGTGATGGGGAATCCATTTCGACGACAGCTGAGAAGTGATGCGATACCATCTATTTTTTTTCCCTTCACAACAAAACGGAAGATTCTTGATTAGAGGTAACCTAACGGATTTAGTGATTTAGCTGATGGCTTTGGGTTCAATACAGGACTATAACATTAGCTAACTTGGCTAGCTAACGTTACAGTCCTGAACTCTGAAAGCCATCATCTAAATCATATAGCTATCTTTTTTGGTATACACTCTGTCAATCCATTTCACCTATGCCATGGTAGTCACTGCTAGACTGGTAGCTACCTTCAGCAGCAGAGTAAACATGTTTGTTCATTCTATCTTTGACTGACGTTAGCTAACGCAAGCTAGCTAATGTTAGCAAATAAAAGTAACTCAATCTGGTAGCCATCTATTTCACCCTTGCCTGGAAAACACTCTGTTACTAAAAACAGAATTGTCGATATAGTTAACAAACTCTCTGTTTTTGTGTTGGTAGCAATGATGAATGTGTATAAATCAACTATGGTTGGTTAGTTGGTTCTCAGCCAGTCTCAGCTGGCTAGCAATCTAGTGACAGCTAGCTGACAATATTGAAATGTCCATGTTAGGTGTGCTATGCAAGCCAGTCTAATAAAGATCAATACAATTATGCGGTGGTTAAATTGTGTATTGTTGTGTATTTTGTTGTAGATTGTACCAAGATGTCCATCTAACCCCTAGCTCTGCACAAGGTGAAGGTAAGTTGCCAAAAAGATTTACAAGCTGACAGCTAAGCTTTACAGTAAGCATGGCATAAACATGAATTGGGTAGTATTTGCATGGTTTGTGTTATGGGGTTACAGGTGGTTAGAGGTAGCCTGAGAACCACAGAGTACCTTCCAGACCGTGTAAGTGATTTAGTCTACCCCTCTTCTCTTTTAACCTGAGTATTACAAAGAGAAAAGGTCATCTGGAGTCATTCCACAGTGCCCTGCTGAAAAATACCCCAAAGCTGCGACATTTTGGGTACACAAGAATGAGGGAGCGGACACACCTTGCGGTTATGGAGCGCAACCTGATTGTGGGACAGAAACCAGCAAGGGACACTGAAAGGTATAGAATCAAGACTAGAACAGTAATGACATAACCACCTCATTCTTCTCTCTGTAGATTCTTAAAACACAATACAAAGACACGCCTACAAAAATCCCCTGCAAGGGGCTACTATTGACAAGAATGATCTGTCTAAGTCAATGGGCTGGGGGAGGTTTACAGACAGTACTTTGAGATGAGGAAGGGGTTTTTGTAGTGCAGAGTTGTGCTTAGACAGTAAATGTATTGTTGTGTATGAGAACAATTGAGAGATACCATTTCTCCTCTATTTCCCATACACAACAATTCATACTGTGTAAGAACTGCCCTCCTAAGACTTTTCACACCTTCTTTAGCCCACCAGCCCATTCACTTTGTTGACTGATCTTTCCTCTCAAAAGCAGCACCCAATATCCCTCATTGTCCCTAAACAATACGCTAGCCGGTCCCATTTGGTTGACACCTTTACCAACAAAGGCGTGTTGCCCTACGTTCCTTCCACAAAAAGTGTAAAATGCTAACACCACAACCATTTATTTCCAGGAGACATGCAGAACCAGCAAATCTTCTGCAATAGTTGGTGGTTAAGAAGCCCTATACCACTTTCGGCAGAATCTTATCCAGCTGGCCGTTCACCGCAGACAGGACAAGACCATTTACCATAAGCACAAAGAGTCTCAGCTTCCCCAGCCCACCATGCCAAACACCATTGCCAGTGTACTGAAGCCGGATAAAGGACTTTTGACCAATCAGATCAGTTCTGAAAAATATCTGATGTGAAAAGATCTGATGTGATTAAGACCAATTAGTGCAATAAACATCAGAATTGGGCTGTCTGTGTAAACGCAGCCAGTGTGGCTCAGCATAAGACCATGTTGCACAGGGGTCTCCAACCCTGTTCCTGGAGAGCTACCCTCCTGTAGGTTTTCACTCCAACCCGTTGTAACTAACCTGGTTCAGCTTATCAACCAGCTAAGTGAAAACCTACAGGGCGGTAGCTCTCTGGGAACAGGGTTGGAGAGCCCTAATGTAGAACCACTATAAAATAAATATGGATATTTTCTATCAATCTTTGAAATTTGTATGCCTTTATGGATTCACAGAAGATATTTATATAAGCTGTACAGGGCTCTGTAGCAAACAAATGCTAGACATTCCGATATCCAAATAATATTTATTTGTCAAAATCTAAAATACAGGGGAGTTTACACTATTTAATGCTAACTGAAGACAACTGTGTATTCAACACAAATGGTATATGGTAAAAGTAACATACAAAAATTTTTTATGAACAGTGTAGTACAGTTCATTGTGTCCAAGTGTGTCTCAGGTGTAGAGACACACAAGTGCAGAGAACTGTAGCTGTAGATTGTAACACCAGATAATGGGATTTACCCAAAGATTTTTGCTGACATCTTGTCTATTTCAATTCTTCTCTCATTGATCGAGACAGGTGGGTTTCCACCCCAAAGTGCTGCATGTCATGATAACATAACTCTCTAGGTCAATGAGAGAAGACTTGAAATAGACAAGATGGAGTCAAAAATACATACACATTATTGGATTACTTCATGGAGCAAAACAAGTTTTTAATTTAATAACGGAGCATTTTCTAAATTCAAACTGACCCCCTGCAACTGGACAAGGACATTTTATGAGACTCCTGTTTCCCCGAATCGAGGACGAAGACAGCATCGCTAAGGTTGGTCAAAAATTCTCTGTGCTACACCAAACAGTATCTATCCTGTAACTCCCTGTAATGGATAACAACAATCTTTGATTAAATCACATTATCTGGTGTAACAATCTGTAGCTAAGAAAACTTGTGGTCATGATGCAATTTCCATTCACAAAGAAACATACAGTAAGAAAATACAGTATGGTCACTGTGGTAATGTACTTGTAAAGTGTTGTCATGATCTGCCATTCAGCTCCTCATGAGTCATCTGCTTGAAATCCAGCATAATGTCTAACCCCTGGAGAGGAGTATAGTTCACGGGATACAGTTCTGCTACAATGACACATGCAGGCAAAGTAATTCTGTTTCTGTATCTAGAATCAACTCCAGGAATGCACCACATGGTATTGTCTGTAAGACAAAAAAATATAATAAATTATACTCTATTGTACAGTTTGAACAACAGTTGAACTGTGCCAGCATAACATCAACATTAGGGTAGACTAGTTGAACATGCATACATGTGCACAGGCACAGAGATTACATTACAACAATAACTAGCCTAATAATATAAATAAATATGGCATAACCCTCAACCTTTGCACAGTGACCAGACCGTACAAATGTACCTAGGTATGTAGGCATACAGATTCTACCTTCAGCCATGTCTATCAGGCATGCTTAGGCAAATGTTTTTATAGTAAAACCAGCTTAAATTTTTGAGATTTGCAACAGTAAATTGTTGTATTATTGTTTCTCCTCACTGTTTGCTAGTAAACCTGGCTAGCTAGCTTGCTGGATATACAATACATGTTATTTACATCTGTTTGGAATCCTATCTTGCATCATGCTTAGAATTTTGTGAGATTTAAATGCATCCACGGTCATGATCATAACCAATGTCAGCCCTTGTCAATGATGGTACATAGCTAGCTAGTAAAATTATTTACAGTTGCTGACATTACACATGTTTGCTAACAAGTTACAAATGTGAGGCATAGCGCATAAGTTAGCAGGTGGCAGGCTAACTAGCTAGCCAACTCCAGTCATGCTAACGTTTGCTGGTAAACATAGCTTTAGGTGGCTGGTTGTAACCTTGTAGCTTGCTATTTAGTAGCCCTATCTACAACTAAAAAGAGAAGAGGTTTTACAATTGAGATACAAAAGATCTCTGATTGTAAAACCTTTTCCATTTTTAGTCATAGATATGGCTACCGGTAGTTGTTTAGCTAACTTAGCTAGCTACCGAGCTAAGTTAGCAAACAGAACATTATTTGAGTTCCTCCCACTGTAACACAGTAGTATGTTAGCCAGAAATACACAATATGGGTTTCAGTAGATAAACTAAAGTTAGCTAGCTAGGTGGCTTGCAGGAATATAACTTACTTAGTTAGGCACTGTATTTGTCACCTGCCCTATTGGTGCTGGCATCGGCTGTGAGCTTCTAACGTTAGTTAAATCTTTGTTTTGGAATCCTCTTTGGTAAATTCCGATTCAAACATGTATGGTTGAATGTCACCATGTAGCTAATAGAACATCAACAAATTCCCCATAGTCGAATTTGTGTTGATGAGAGGAATCACTTGAAGCCATTGCTTCTGGTCAGTACTTTCAGTTAGGGGGAGGGGGGGGGGGGGGGGCTGTGCCGGTTTTGACACCTTAACACTCTGCCATAAATTAGAGAGGAGGGGGATCTCTCCCTGGCTCTCCAGTATTGGTAAAGGAATGTCTTTGTTCCAGAATACTTTTGCCGCCAAAACTATAAACGTCCAAAAGGTAAACACTGGAACAATATTCCTAACATCCAAATGTTTGGAATGGTCAGTGGGGTTCTAAAGAATAATCATGTCATATTGTTTAATATTTTGCGATGTTATTAAAATCTGTATGAACCAAATACTGTAATTTAGGAAGGATACCCCCTTTATCTGTCAAGTTTCCATCAAATACATTGTGATATGAAAATGGATGAAACTATTTTTGTTAAAATAGGAATGTGATTTTAGGAGTCATAAGAGATAACTTCTAATCATATCCTTTGCACAGTAACTAGCCACACCCCAGGTGCCATCAGAGATCATGTCAGCAAGTAGGAACGCCCCTTTTACCAAGAGGGCATAAAGGCTTGAAAGACAAATTAAAATTAGACCAGGAAACGTGGTGACTGCACGTTTAGAATGGTTAGAACTTTGAATGAGAAAGACCAGCCGACGTGAATCGCGAGCTCACGTTACAAAATGGTTAGACCAGAAAGCGTGTAGCTGTGGCTACACGGCTGAAAATGCTTAGAACTTTGAATCTCTACACGAGGTGAAGAAGATAAACTCACTAGACCAAAAAGCATTGGCAGTCTGCAGCTGTACATGTAAAGTAGTCTAGAACTTTGACTAAAGACACAAGGTGGGAAGAAAGGAGAATCCCATCTCAGACAGCCATTGTTGCATCTGAAGTATCTGTCTAACAAACACTTCACTACCAGAGAAGCTCCACAAAGAAGAAGGACATTGTGACCTCTGGTGTACAATCAGAGCCTTACAAGTGAGCTGAGCGAAGACCCAGCCAAAACCTCCTTTCCAAGAGGGCTTGGGTCAACAGAGATAGACGAGCGGCAAACACGTAAATCCATTCATTGGTTTCTTACTCAGAACGGGCGGTGGTTAGGGTGCTAAGTATTCTGATTACCGTGAGCGTAGTTCCCAAATGTATGTACGATAAGTTTGACTCTCTTTATCCCTCTCTCCCTCCTTCTATTGACCCCTCCCTTTTTGATAACCAAGCAGTCATGCTGTTGTTAGTCCGCTAGGGACTTTTCTCATGTATTAAGTATGTATGTATTCTGTGTTATTATTTAGTTAGCTAGTAAATAAATGATTAAGCTAATTTGTGTATTGCTGGTTAGGGTTCTTGCGGAGTCAAGGATTATGCGACGTTCAGAATGAGACTAATATGAGGTAATGATTAATAAGTGACTGTTATCAATATATAACATATATATCTTCTAAGAGTTTAATTTGGGAGATGGTAACTCGATAAACAACTTCTTCCGTGGTGCCCCAAATTCCTAATGAGTTAATTGTTACATGATTAATTTAATCGAGTAACAATTAAACATAGTTGATTCGATAAATAACAGTCATCACATTAATGAAAGTCACGTCATGACACTGTCTTATTTCCATGTTTCTGCTTTGTAATGGTCATTACTTTCAACAAATGTACTATCAGCCCTAATTTCACGTTTGTGTCTATTTCAATAATTAATGCTATAGGTTCGAAATTTATGAAAATGAACCATGCATCAACATCGCAATGTTGTGCAACCACAATATTATTAATCGGACTAAAATGGATCACATAATAGCTATATTAACCATACTTTTCTCATCTCACTTTAATGGGAATGTAGTAGGAGATGTTTTTCACAATTTTCAATGACTATTCATACTTAGCCCTACAAATCATGTGCGCTCCAGCTGTCCTTGGCATGCCCGCTACTCATGTCTTGATAGAATAAACGTCTTTATTCTCTTCACAAACGGCAAACTCATCATGCTTATCACATTTCCATGGCTTGACACAAGGTAATTGACCCCCAGAATCATAAAAATATATATTTTTAACCACTAACCTGTCGATAAAAGCTTATGTGAGAAGCTGATCCATCAAGTCAATTGATTAAGGCATAATTCTAATGATTTCATATATCATTTTCAAACATTCAGTCACTTCTTGATATATTTATTAAAGCAATATGAAGTAGAGGAGACAATGGCCTCTGCTTAAACTTTTTTTGGGGTTTTATTCAAGGTCATCAGTTTATATTGTGTTATTCGTCCCATCCGTCTCTTCTGTAATTGCTCCCAGGCTAACAGCCAAGACTAGCTAGCATGATACTTGAAACCTATGCTATCGTTTAGTCACTAGATGGCTTAAGAAAATGACATATGTTTGGAACCTTGAACAACTAAACCCAACTCTACAACCGAAAAACACTTCCGGGTCCGTTTTTTTCTTACATCACTCAAAACCACTTTTTGTTGATAACTCGGCGAAACATGGTTGGCATGTGCTGTTTTTTGACTTCATTACGTCATTCTAGTTTCTGTGTTATCTGAGAAAATGCGCGTGTTACTTTCACCCCGTGTTACTTTCGTCCTGGCTCTCCCCTAGTTAATGAGCAGTCTTTTATTGTCTCTGTATTTGTCTCATGTTTCAGTTGGTGTCCAACATTGGTCCAAACTTAGAGTGCAGATATTTAACTTTTATTGAACAGAATAGAATAACACCTCAGTCTGCCACATCTGTCACTCAAAAATCTGCCGATGCCAGAGTGGCTAAATATGACTTGTTGTATTACTGTTATTGTTCACAATACTGCTGAATAAACCCAGTCCACTACTGCCTCCCTCTGGTCATAATGATATGCACTTCGTAAAGGAGAATGGGAGAAGACGTTTTCACAAGGGTAGCACAGTTCACGAGAACCCAAGTCAGGTCTTTGTTGACATAGAATGTTGAAGTAGAATTTCAGTGGTCGTCTGTTTTAGGGCGCATCCCAAATGTCACCCTACTCCTTTAGTGCACTAATGTGCACCCTGGGCCATAAGGCTGTGGTCAAAAGTAGTGCACAATATAGGGAATAGGATTGCCATTTGGTGCACACACATAATGGGTGCACATTAGGTCATGCACTGTTACAGCTGGGTGGACTAATCTAGAGTGTTGATTAGGTTGGAGGCTGATGAAGGCCCCATCCCTCTTGCTATTGGACGGCTTCCAAGGACTCTGACCTGCTTCAAGGGGAGAGTCAGGGTTCGACTCATCTGGCCTGGAGATGCTGAAGGACTCAGGGCAGATTCAGGACAGAGAGTGGAGGTGACGGGGTGAGATTAATAAGGCCTGGTGACAGGAATCCTATTGACTGGTGGTGTCATTCTCGGAACCATCAGTCTGAATGACAAATCTCTGTAGAGATGCTGATTTAATCCATCTCCCAAACCCCCAAAGTACTCAAATCACTTAATTTCAGTTCGGGGCAAAATAAACAGAGCAAAAATAATTCATCAAAATCTAGAAAGAGCACTGGAGAGGTATAGCAAGATGCATTCTGAACTGAAGAAGTTCATTTTCAGTTTGCCATTGAGGGCAGGCCACCAGATACTGAAAACCTATCTACTTGTTACTCAGTTGTGAAGTGAGCAAACAAACATATGAGAAGAGGAGACTCAAGTTTCAAGTTTTAATAGTCGTACAGTATGTATGGGATACGCATGGTATACATTGCATTCAAAAGGATTCAGACCCCTTGACTTTTTCCACATTTTGTTACGTTACAGCCTTTTTCTAAAATTGATTAAATCGTTTTTTTCCCTCATCAATCTACACACAATACCCAATAATGACAAAGTAAAAACCGGTTTTTAGACATTTTTGAAAATGTATTACAAACAAAAAACGGATATAGCACATTTACATAAGTATTCAGACCCTTTACTCAGTACTTTGTTGAAGCACTTTGGCAGTGATTACAGCCTCGGGTCTTCTTGGGTATGACGCTACAAGCTTGGCACACCTGTATTTGGGGAGTTTCTCCCATTCTTCTCTGCAGATTCTCTCAAGCTCTGTCAGGTTGGATGGGGAGCGTCGCTAAACAGCTATTTTCAGGTCTCTCCAGAGATGTTCGATCAGGTTAAAATCCGAGCTCTGGCTGGGCCACTCAAGGACAATCAGAGACTTGTCCCGAAGCCACTCCTGCGTTATCTTGGCTGTGTGCTTAGGGTCGTTGTCCTGTTGGTCCTGAGCGCTCTGGAGCAGGTTTCCATCAATGATCTCTCTGTACTTTGCTCAGTTCATCTTTCCCACGATCCTGGATGGTGTTCTCCGGGGGATGATAGGTGTTGGGTTTGCGCCAGACATAGCGTTTTCCTTGATGGCCAAAAAGCTCAATTATAGTCTCATCTGACCAGAGTACCTTCTTCCATATGTTTGGGGAGTCTCCCACTTGCCTTTTGGCGAACACCAAATGTGTTTGCTTATTTTTTTCTTTAAGCAATGGCTTTTTTCTGGCCACTCTTCCGTAAAGCCGTGCTCTGTGGAGTGTACGGCTTAAAGTGATCCTATGGACAGATACTCCAATCTCCGCTGTGGAGCTTTGCAGCTCCTTCAGGGTTATCTTTGGTCTCTTTGTTGCCTCTCTGATTAATGCCCTCCTTGCCTGGTCTGTGAGTTTTGGTGGGCGGCCCTCTCTTGGCAGGTTTGTTGTGGTGCCATATTCTTTCCATTTTTTAATAATGGATTTAATGGTGCTCTGTGGGATGTTCAAAGTTTCTGATATTTTTTTATAACCCAACCCTGATCTGTACTTCTCCACAACTTTGTCCCTGACCAGTTTGGAGACCTCCTTGGTCTTCATGGTGCCGCTTGCTTGGTGGTGCCCCTTGCTTATTGGTGTTGCAGACTCTGGGGCCTTTCAGAACAGGTGTATATATACTGAGATCATGTGACGGATCATGTGACACTTGTGGACTTTATTTAACTAATTATGTGACTTCTGAAGGTAATTGGTTGCACCAGATCTTAATAAGGGGCTTCATAGCAAAGGGGGTGAATACATATGCACGCACCACTTTTCCATTATTTACTTTGTATAATTTTTTGAAATAAGTTATTTTTTTCATTTCACTTCACCAATTTGGACTATTTTGTGTATGTCCATTACATGAAATCCAAATAAAAAATCCATTTAAATGACAGGTTGTAATGCAACAAAATAGGAAAAACGCCAAGGGGGATGAATACATTTGCAAGGCACTGTAGGTACCTTTTGGCAAACTCCAAGCGAGCTGTCATGTGCCTTTTACTGAGGAGTGGCTTCTGTTTGGCCACTCTACCACAAAGGCCTGATTTGGTGGAGTACTGTAGAGATGGTTGTCCTTCTGGAAGGTTCTCCCGTCTCCACAGAGGAACTCTGGAGCTCTGTCAGAGTGACCATCAGGTTCTTGGTCACCTCCCTGACCAAGGCCATTCTCCCCCGATTGCTCAGTTTGGCCAGGCGGCCAGCTTTAGGAAGAGCCTTGTCGGTTCCAAACGTCTTCCATTTAAGAATGATGGAGGCCATTGTGTTCTTGGGAACCTTCAATGCCGTAGAAATGTTTTGGTACCCTTCCCCAGATCTGTGCCTCGACACAATCCTGTCTCCAAGCTCTACGGACAATTCCTTCGACCTCATGGCTTGGTTTTTACTCTTGACATATACTGTCAACTGTTGGACCTTATATAGACAAGTACGCGCCTTTCCAAATCATGTCCAATCAATTGAATTTACCACAGGTGGACTCCAATCAAGTTGTAGAAACATCTCAAGGATGATCAATGGAAACAGGATGCACCTGAGCTCAATTTATCGAGTCTCATACCAAAGGGTCTGAATACTTATGTAAATGTGATATTTCTTATTTTTTCTTTTTTTATACATTTGCAAACATTTCTAAAAACCTATTTTCGCTTTGTCATTATGGGGTATGGTGTGTAGATTGATGAGCAATTATTTTTATTTAATCCATTTTAGAACAGGGCTGTAATGTAACATAATGTGGAAAAAGTCAAGGGGTCTGAATACTTTCAGAATGCACTGTACATTGTCCAACGAAATACTTACTTTCAGGTTCCTTCTCAACAATCCAACAACAATAAGAAATAGTAAAAATAATAAGAATATGAACATATAGTAAATGGCAGTAGAATAGAATAAACATTTTAAGTGGTACAAGATCAAGTCAAACATCCAGGTTTGAAGTCCAGAAAGCAGATGAGGGGTTTGAACCGGCTGCTGCTGGTCATCCAGATTTCTGCTGTGATGGGCCTATTATTAGAGCCTTCGCTCCTTACTCAGGTGGTTGACTAGACTCAGCAACGTTAAGAGAACATCTGCTCGGAAGACATGTCTGATTATGAGCAATTACTGAAGAATAATACAAACATTACAATCAAAACATGATACGCACTAGTAGTACAACAACAGCAAGAAGTGCTGGTGTAGTTTAGAGCAGTCATTGTAGTAGTATACTGTAGGTAAATTAGGCAGGGTGGCAGTCTGTTTCTGCTCTCTTGCCAACTCCTTATGGAATTGCCTTTGGCTTGACAATGACAGCACATGAGTCGACAAGAGCACAAACAGATCTGGGACCAGGCTAATAATAATAGTCTTTAGTAACAATACTACAATACTGTAGCACAGTACCAGGGGTTAGTGGTAATACAGTATTAGAAATGGACTTAGTAGCAGGCTCTATTTGGGTCCCATGTCATTTGTCTTTCAGTATAACTTGTACCCCCATTAGTTCCAGCTGTGTTGTGCAGAGTACTTTAGCACGTTTCTTGGGCAGATGTAATAAGCTGAGGGATAATAGTTACTGCCCCCAATAAATACCCAGCAATATGAGTCTGCTATTATCTCCTCTGACATCATGCTCTACTTATCCTCTATTCTCTTTCTATTAATCCCTCCTTCCCTTTCCATACAAAACTTATGGTGTCACTTGTTTCTGTCTTCCCTTCAGCTGTTTTCTCTCTTGCTGTCTGATCATATCATCTTCACTCCAGCTAAATATACAGTGCAGTCGGATAGTATTTAGACTCCTTGACTTTTTCCACATTTTGTTACGTTACAGCCTTATTTTTTAGAATGGATTCAATTGTCCCCCCCCCCTCATCAATCTACACACACCCCATAATGACAAAGCAAAAACAGGTTTTTATAAATTGTTGCAAATTTATAAAAAAATGAAAATTGAAATATCACATTTACATAAGTATTCAGACCCTTTACTCAGTACTTTGTTGAAGCACCTTTGGCAGTGATTACAGCCTAGAGTCGTCTTGGGTATAACGTTACAAGCTTGGCACACCTGTATTTGGTCCTCTGTAGCTCAGCTGGTAGAGCACAGCGCTTGTAATGCCAAGGTAGTGGGTTCAATCCCCGGGACCACCCATACACAAAAAAAATTATGCACGCATGACTGTAAGTCCCTTTGGATAAAAGCGTCTGCTAAATGGGATATTATTTATATTATTTATTTGGGGAGATTCTCCCATTCTTCTCTGCAGACCCTCTCAAGCTCTGTTAGGTTGGATGGGGAGCGTTGCTGCACAGCTATTTTCAGGTCTCTCCAGAGATTTTCGATTAGGTTCAAGTCTGGGCTCTGGCTGGATCACTCAAGGTCATTCAGAGACTTGTCCCGAAGCCACTCCTACGTTGTTTTGGCTGTGTGCTTAGGGTCATTGTCCTGTTGGAAGGTGAACCTTCGCCCCAGTGTGAGGTCCTGAACGCTCTGGAACAGGTTTTCATCAAGGATTTCTCTTTACTTTGCTCCGTTCATCTTTACCTCGATCATGGCTAGTCTCCCAGATCCTGCCGGTGAAAAACATCCCCACAGCATGATGCTGCCACCACCATGCTTCACCATAGGGATAGTAATGGCCAGGTGATGAGCGGTGCCTGGTTTCTTCCAGACGTGACTGTTATGATGAGTTTCTGGTATTGAGAAGTTCAAGATGCAAGAATTTACTTAGACATTTTGTGGAGATTTTACCAAGTATTTATTTGATCACGAGCCCGTGGGTTCATCTAACAAACGGACATAGCCTTGCCCCCTTGTCAGTTGAACTGCCCACACACACAAATCTCACATCTTTTATACTCTTGGTTACACATTTCTTCAACCACATCTGGCCATCGTCAGTGAGCACTACCCCTTCTATGTCATGACCTCTTACCCCCAAGCAGGACGTTCCCTCCGTACATCATTCTAATATAAACCCCACTATCTTCCTTGGACAGATTGGAATTTACTACCCCAGACTTAGTCACCCAGAGCCACTTCTCTCTACTAACTTTAAACTAGTTACACACTCATATGAAATAGCCCCATATCCTCATCATATCAGTGACGCTTGGCATTCAGGCCAAAGAGTTCAATCTTGGTTTCATTAGAACAGAGAATCTTGTTTCTCATGGTCTGAGAGTCCTTTAGGTGCCTTTTGGCAAACTCCAAGCGGGCTGTCATGTGCCTTTTACTGAGAAGTGGCTTCTGTCTGGCCATTCTACCACAAATGCCTGATTGTGGAGTACTGCAGAGATGGTTGTCCTTCTGGAAGGTTCTCCCATCTCCACAGAAGAACTCTGGAGCTCTGTCAGAGTGACCATCGGGTTCTTGGTCACCTCCCCGACCAAGGCCCTTCTCCACCGATTGCTCAGTTTGGCCGGGCGGCCACTCTAGGAAGAGTCTTGGTGGTTCCAAACTTCTTCCATTTAATAATGATGGAGGCCACTGTGTTCTTGGGGACCTTCAATGCTGCAGAAATGTTTTGGTACCGTTCCCCAGATCTGTGCCTCGACTCAATTCTGTCTGCGAGCTCTATGGACAAATCCTTCAACCTCATGGCTTGGTTTTTACTCTGATATGCACTGTCAACTGTGGGACCTTAAATAGACAAGTGTGTGCCTTTCCAAATCATGTCCAATTAATTGAATTTACCACAGGTGGACTCCAATCAAGTTGTAGAAACAAGGATGATCAATGGAAACAGGATGCACCTGAGCTCAATTTCGAGTCTCATAGCAAAGGGTCTGAATACTTATGTAAATAAGGTATTTCTGTTTGGTGGTTTTTATAAATTTGCAAACATTTCTAAAAACCTGTTTTATGGGGTGTTGTGTGTAGATTGATGATGAAAACATATTATTTAATCAAATTTAGAATAAGGCTGTAACGTAACAAAATGTGGAAGAAGTGAATGGGTCTGAGTACTTTGTATGGGGATAGGGTCGGCAGTTTTCTTTTCCTTTGCTCTTTCTTTCATTCTTCCTTTCTTTCTTTATTTTCTTTCTCCCTCTCTCTTTAGCCTCTTTCTTTCTCCTTCCCTCTGTCTCTCGCTCTCTACAGCTCTCTTTTGGGAGACAATTGAGACATGGATTGTGTATGTGTGCCATTAAGAGGGTGAATGGGCAAGACAACATATTTAAGTGCCTTTGAACGGGGTATGGTAGTTGGTGCCAGGCACACCGGTTTGGTTCAAGAACTGCAATGCTGCTGGGTTTTTCTCACTCAACAGTTTCCCGTGTGTATCAAGAATGGTCCACCACCCAAAGGACATCTAGGCAACTTGACACAACTGTGGGAAGCATTGGAGCCAACATGGGACAGCATCCCTATGGAACGCCTTCGGTTTTGGTGAGTGATTGAGAGGCTGGGGAGAGTTTGCTTGGTGAGAGGAACATCAGAACAGCAAGGGCTTGATTGGAAGTCCTCAGTACTCTGACAGTCACACTGTTTCAGTTTGCCTTATGTACTGTACACTGTTTTGTTGTGGAGATGTTCTGTACCTGGCTTTGACATCATACAAAGAGACAAGAACCACAGGGCTTAGGGCTAATGCCGGTCATGTGATTCAAGGTGCTTTAGCTGGAGATGCATGGTACAAACAGAAAGTAAAGGTTAAGAAAACATGGAGTAGCAGAGAATGTATGGCGCACAGAAGCCTCATATCTTTGTAATTTCTTTCCATTCATATTTTGGTCTTCACTTTGCAACTACAGTTTGCAAAGATGTTATGGGGACATTATGGGGATGTGATGGTGACATTCAGGTGTCGTGCACAAAGGGATGATATTTATAAGAAGCTGTCAACATATCCTCACATCAGTGTGTACTGTTCTTTAACTTAATCTGTCATATTTTCTTTGCAGAAGCCTGAAGGCTGGAGCCACCTGCTCCTCGACTCCAGTCTCTGGTTAAATCAAATCAAATCACATTTTATTTGTCACATGCTTCGTAAACAGCAGGTGTAGACTAACAATGAAGTGCTTACTTACAGGTCCTTCCCAACAATGCAGATATTTTTTATTTTGAAATAGTTACAAATATATATAATAATAATAATATTAATAATATTAATAACTGCACAAGGAATAAATACACAATGAGTAACGTTAAATTGGCTATATACACCGAGTACCACTACCGAGTCAATGTGCAGGGGTACAAGGTAATTGAGGTAGATAAAGTGACTAGGCAACGGGATAGATAATAAACAGTAACAGCAGCGTATGTGATGAGTCAAAAGAGTTAGTGCAAAAAGGGTCAATGCAGATATTCCGGGTAGCTATTGGTTAACTATTTAACTAACTATTTAGCAGTCTTATAGCTTGGGGGTAGAAGCTGTTCAGGGTCCTGTTGGTTCCAGACTTGGTACATCGGTACCGCTTGCCGTGCGGTAGCAGAGAGAACAGTCTATAACTTGGGGGGCTGGAGTCGTTGACAATCTTTAGGGCCTTCCTCTGACACCGCCTGGTATAGAGGTCCTGGATGGCAGGGAGCTCAGCACCAATGATGTACTGGGCAGTACGCACTACCCTCTGTAGCGTCTTGCGGTCAGATGCCAAATGGTTAGCAGTGTTGGGGAAGCTACTCTGAAATCATAGTTTACCAAACTACCAATTAATTCATACTACTAAAGCTACCCTTAAGAAAAAATAGTTTACTTAACATTTAGCAGACGCTCTTATCCAGAGCGACTTACAGTTAGTGAGTGCATACATTTTTGTAGTTTTTTTGTGTTTTTTTTTTCATACTGGCCACCCTTGGGAATCGAACCCACAATCCTGGCGTTGCAAGCGCCATGCTCTACCAACTGAGCTACACGGGGCGCTAACAGAAGCTACTTTGAAAAAGTAGTTCACTACATCCAAGCTACTTCGGGAAAAATTATCGGATCTTAATCTGAAATGTCATAGACTGCAAATTGCATGAACAGATCACTCTGGGGTCAGATGTTAACAGAATGTCTAATTTAGCCTATTAAACACAAAGTGAGAATTAGGTAGGTCTAATGCAGAAAAAGAAAGGAAATTCTTGCCTATTTCACCCATATTTTCTTCTCTTTTTGCAAAAGAAAGTAGTGTGTAGTTCCAGTAGTTAGCCGCACCGCGTCATTGCAAAAAAGTGATTAACTACTGAAAACACTACCAAGATTTGAATTCAGTTCAAATTCCACCAAGCTACTGCAAAATGTAGTTTAATTACTAGTTACCAACGCTGTGATAGACACTGACTAGGGCCCTCACAGGGCTGACACTGTCATCTTGATTTCAATATGTACAGATGTAGGATCTTACTTTGATCACTCTTTGGTTGCTGAGAATCTTTCTGCACCGCAGGAAATGTAGATGAGCTTCGTGATTTACATAACTTCAGTGAAAGCCCACACTAACACACGGTTATATTAACAGTATTGCACTTTTCATGTAGCCTACTTTTGGCCAGCTAAAAGCCTAACCACCAATCAAGCAACATTATGGTCCAAACGTTCAAATCCTGTTGTAGGATCTTCATTTGACCTATATTGTCACCGCAACATCTTAACATTTAGCCCATAATGTTGCTTGATTGGTGGTTAGGCTATTAGCTGGCCAAAAGTAGGCTACATGCAAAGTACAATGCTGTTTCATTAGCTCCATTACCGTTTTTAGCACTATAATGAATAAAGTGGTTGGTGATTGTGTTGAAGCCTAATAGCTACGCTCAATCATGGACTGTTTGTGTGCTCCCATCCTATTCATTGGTACAACTTCAATTTCAAGTGGCTTTTAAGTAAAAAAAAAAAAAAAGTTACAGCATACAGTAAAGAGCGTATTTTGAATCTGTTGGACCACATCCTTTTTAGAGGACAGGTTTCCCCCGTGGTCATCAAATTCAACACCCTCAGCAAATTCAGTCACACTTCCTTTCCCTCCTTCCCCAGGTCCTCTCACTAGGCGCAGATGTTCTGCCAGAGTACAAGCTCCAGACCCCTCGCATCCATAAATGGACCATCCTTCACTACAGCCCCTTCAAGGCGGTGTGGGACTGGGTCATCCTGCTCCTGGTCATCTACACTGCCATCTTCACCCCCTACTCCGCGACCTTTCTCCTTAGTGACCAGGAGGAGGTGGCCATGCAGACCTGTGGTTACTCCTGCTCTCCGCTCAACGTGGTGGACCTCATCGTTGACATCATGTTCATCGTTGACATCATCATCAACTTCAGGACGACGTACGTCAACACCAACGACGAGGTGGTCAGCCAGTCACAGCGGATCGCTGTGCATTATTTCAAAGGCTGGTTCCTTATAGATATGGTGGCGGCTATCCCATTTGACCTGCTCATATACCGCTCAGGAGAAGAGGTGAGGAGATCTGGGTGTTATGGTTTTATTGTACCTATCCAAATGCTGCTGTGAGAGTCTGTTATAAGAATCTGTGCAAATATTTATTTATTCTTTCTTAAGTAAACTGACACAGTGATAATAATAAAAAAGCTTGGTTTTATGACTAGGTGTCCTACATGTGTGAATGACCTGTGTTTGACCTCTTTCTGACTTGTACCGTTTTAGACAACAACCCTGATTGGCCTGTTGAAGACTGCTCGGCTGCTGCGATTGGTGCGCGTAGCTCGGAAGCTGGACCGATACTCTGAGTACGGAGCGGCCGTCCTATTCCTCCTCATGTGTACCTTTGCCCTCATCGCTCATTGGCTGGCCTGTATCTGGTACGCCATTGGTAATGTGGAGCGTGCAGGAGCAGCCCGGATTGGCTGGCTGGACTCTCTGGGTGACCAGCTCGGGAAACCCTACAATCAGACTATACCAGGGTCAGGTCCCACCATAAGGGACAAGTATGTGACAGCACTCTACTTTACCTTCAGTAGTCTGACCAGCGTGGGCTTTGGAAATGTCTCACCCAACACCAACTCTGAGAAGATCTTCTCCATCTGCGTCATGCTCATCGGCTGTAAGTCACAATTATAAACCCTCAATACACAAATAAGTATTGCTTAATACACAGGCTATGCCTCTATTAATCCATGATTTGAAATTTGACAACACATGAATGGACAATGTGTAATTATGGATTATGTTTATTGGATGTGTTCGACCTATTGGATAGCCCCCAGGGATGTTCATTTTACTGTATCGTATCTAATAATATAAAAAGCTGTACATTTTGATTACATGCACAAAATCATCATGTTTTCCTAGGATTGTAATGTTACATGTTTCATTTTTGGCAATATGCTAAGACCTCAATCTCGGTTCTCCTGTGTGTCTACAGCTCTCATGTATGCCAGCATCTTTGGTAACGTGTCAGCCATCATCCAGCGGCTGTACTCCGGCACGGCTCGCTACCACACCCAGATGCTGCGGATTCGAGAATTCATCCGCTTCCACCAGATCCCCAACCCACTGAGGCAGCGGCTAGAGGAGTACTTCCAACATGCCTGGTCTTACACTAACGGCATTGATATGAACGCTGTGAGTCAGACACACACACACACACACACACACACACACACACACACGCACACACACACACACTGCTACTTGTTCTGGTAATTTAAGTGTGGCGAAATGGACACAAAGTAGTACTTGTAAAAAGGCAACACACAGTGGTCGACACAAAAGACAAACCAACTGATGTCTCTCCACTCCTAAATGTTGTCCAGGTGCTGAAGGGCTTCCCAGAGTGCTTGCAGGCTGATATCTGCCTGCACCTCAACCGCATCCTGCTGGAGAACTGTAAGGCCTTCAAGGGCTCAACTAAGGGCTGCCTGCGGGCCCTGGCCATGAGGTTTAAGACCACCCACGCACCGCCAGGCGACACCCTGGTTCACGCCAGTGACGTCATCTCAGCCCTTTACTTCATCTCCCGTGGCTCCATAGAGATCCTGAGAGGGGATGTGGTGGTGGCCATCCTGGGTAGGTTATCATCTAAACTGCATTTCCATATGGCACAATAAAGATTTACTTGATTTGAATTGACTTGACTTGGTAATATCAGCCCTATCCTAAAACAGTGGCTTTTAACCTGTATATTGTTGCAGAGGCTTTGAACCCAGTCTCTCTCATCTCCTCCACTAGTTGAGATATGCCTCCATAGCCCTCCACAATGTTTGGTGTAACAGCCCCAGCTAGTGGTTACTATGGGTTAGTCACAAGAATTCGAGAGAGCACATCCACTCAGAAATCTTGTAAATCGCTATAAATTAATACAGAAAAAGTACATTACATATTCATTAATAACATATTGTCTATGAATATACACTATCAGAAGCATATAATGTATCCATTTTGATCATATTTTAAATAGATATGGTATCATCTACTGTAGCTTCATCCAGTAAACAATCTCTAATTTCCTTCCTGCAGGTAAGAATGACATCTTTGGAGAGCCCATTAACCTGTATGCCCGTCCAGGGAAGTCCAATGCAGACGTGAGGGCTCTGACCTATTGTGACCTCCATAAGATCCACAGAGAGGACATGCTAGAGGTGCTGGACATGTATCCTGAGTTCTCTGACTACTTCTGGGGGAACCTGGAGATCACATTCAACCTCCGGGATGTGAGTGGGATTTTTGTTACAGAATCTTGCCACTAATGCCTTCCTAGAAAGTCAGATTCAGGTGAATTTACTGTCTCTTATCTTTAAGTTTCAAATGTTTTGACTAAAGAAATCACTCTATTTCAGGCTGCCACGGTAGCTGGCTCAATGAGCAGTGAGGACTCTGACCATGGTGGAGTCAGCCGTCGCATTCACAGACAACAAATGTCTCTCAGTCGCAGCTTGGACAGAGGTGCGGTACCCTGTTAATCAAGTACTCTGGCTAGTAGTGCACTAAATAGGGAATAGGATACCATTTGGGACAAACCTTATTTCTGCATTCTTTGCCTCACCTCACAGATGCAGGGGAGACCAATCCATCCCAGAGACCTGTCCGCAGGGCCAGAGGCCAGAGCTCCAGAGACCAGGGAGATGGGCAGAACACAGAGTCTGAGGGGCTGAGGAACTCAGCCTTTTCTCCTTCACACTCCAGCAGAGATGAGGAGACAGTGTTAACCAGCCCTGTACAACCAACTTCACTAATGGGGATGCCCTATAGTGAGACCAAAATCCTCAACGGCAGCAGTGCTTCAGAAGACGAGATTAACCAGAAAACTGGCAATACTTGCAACGCTCTCTCAGGTAGACATCCATTCATGAGCACTACCTTTATAAAAACTTTTGCCTTTGTGTTAGATCTCAGTGGTGTTCTTTTTCTCCATTGATGCACCAATATAATAGCCACACATGCTGCTATTCATGTCAGTACAGTATACTGTATGAATCTGATGTAGATATTGTATGAGCTGGACTAGCTGTCAGTTAACCTCCCCTCTCTATCAGGGGCTTTCTCAGGCGTCTCCAACATCTTCAGTTTTTTGGGGGAGAGCCGCGAGCAGCAGCAGTATCAGGAGGTACCCTGCCACAGCCAGCCCTCCCCTCCCCCTCATCCTCCCCCTCTCAATGTTGCCTCTCTCAACATCAGCCGACGGCAGCGCAGCGAGCTGGAGAACAGGCTGGACCTGCTGCAGAGACAGCTCTACAGGTCAGAGAATTCCATATTTAGTGCACTACTTTTGACCAGGGCCCAGGGTATAAGGTGCCATATGGGATGCAGTCTATGACATCCCAAACCTTTGCTGTTGGGAGGCTGTGTCTGCCTTTAACTGAGTGATAATAAGATGACCAAAATACTGTTTACAATAACTATTTACTATAGTGACACTGGGTACTTTAAGGATGGAAGGATTGAAGTTTAAATGTGGTTGTACAGTGCCTTGCAAAAGTATTCATCCTCCTTGCCGTTTTTACTATTTTGTTGCATTACAACCTGTCATTTAAATGGATTTTTATTTGGATTTCATGTAATGGACATACACAAAATAGTCCAAATTGGTGAAGTGAAATGAAAAAAATTACTTATTTCAGAAAATTCTAAAAGATAAATAACGGAAAAGTGGTGCGTGCATATGTATTCACCCCTTTTGCTATGAAGCCCCTAAATAAGATCTGTTGCAACCAATTACCTTCAGAAGTCACATAATTAGTTAAATAAAGTCCACCTGTGTGCAATCTAAGTGTCACATGATCTGTCACATGATCTCAGTATATATACACCTGTTCTGAAAGGCCCCAGAGTCTGCAACATGACAAAGCAAGGGGCACCACTAAGCAAGCGGCACCATGAAGACCAAGGAGCTCTCCAAACAGGTCAGGGACAAAATTGTGGAAAAGTACAGATCAGGGTTGGGTTATAAAAAAATATCTGAAACTTTGAATATACCATGGAGCACCATTAAATCCATTATAAAAAAATTGAAAGAATATGGCACTACAGCAAACCTGCCAAGAGAGGGCCGCCCACCAAAACTCACGGACCAGGCAAGGAGGGCATTAATCAGAGAGGCAACAAAGAGACCAAAGATAACCCTGAAGGAGCTGCAAAGCTCCACAGTGGAGATTGGAGTATCTGTCCATAGGACCACTTTAAGCCATACACTCCACAGAGCTGGGCTTTAAGGAAGAGTGGCCAGAAAAAAAGCCATTGCTTTAAGACAAAAATAAGCAAACATGTTTGGTGTTCACCAAAAGGCATGGGGGAGACTCCCCAAACGTATGGAAGAAGGTACTCTGGTCAGATGAGACTAAAATTGAGCTTTTTGGCCATCACGGAAAACGCTATGTCTTTTGCAAACCCAACACCTCTCATCATGGATGGCGCTAAATACAGGGAAATTCTTGAGGGAAACCTGTTTCAGTCTTCCAGAGATTTGAGACTGGGACGTAGGTTCACCTTCCAGCAGGACAATGACCCTAAGCATACTGCTAAAGCAACACTTGAGTGGTTTAAGGGGAAACTTTTAAATGTCTTGGAATGGCCTAGTCAAAGCCCAGACCTCCAATCCAATTGAGAATCTGTGTTATGACTTAAATATTGCTGTACACCAGCGGAACCCATCCAACTTGAAGGAGCTGGAGCAGTTTTGCCTTGAAGAATGGGGGGGGGGGGGTGAATAGTTATGCATGCTCAAGTTTTCTGTTTTTTTGTCTTATTTCATGTTTGTTTCACAATAAAAAATATTTTGTATTTTCAAAGTGGTAGGCATGTTGTGTAAATCAAATAATACAAATCCCCCCAAAATCCATTTTAATTCCAGGTTGTAAGGCAACAAAATAGGAAAAATGCCAAGGGGGGTGAATACTTTCGCAAGCCACTGTAGCTGTGGTTGTAGATTCTGACTATTCTACTGTTATCCCTCAGGTTGGAGTCACGGATGTCAACAGACATCGGGGCCATCATGCAGCTGCTCCAGAGACAGACGGTGCTGGTGCCCCAGGCCTACAGCACTGTGTCCCCTGAACCGTCTGTCACCCCCACCCTCACCCCCAGGCCTGCAGAAAGGCTGGTGCAGCCTGCCTCACCACTGGACTCAGAGACCCTGGCCTCCTTCTCACAGGTACTGTCTACCACAATTTGCAACTGGGCACACTGATGTGGGACCATAAAAGCATCTTGGCTGATGAAAGACGCATCTTCCAAATGATTGTATTTAGATTGAATGTGGTTATCAATTTAGTGAAGTTGATTTACGGATACACTGACATTCTTTGTCGATATTAAGGTCACAAAGTGCAGTTGAGGTCGTGTCATCAGTATGAACGCAGCACATTGGTTTGAGATAATTTGTTTTCGTGCAAAAGAATTGGGTTGAACACACCATTAACATTAGAATGTTGGGTGGAAATCTGCTAAGCCCACCGGGTGGTCTGGTCTAACCCCCTCTGGATGTAGGTCATCAGCTGGTTAAGACTATCATCACTAGTCTGGATCAATAGGAAACAAATGGTCAGTCTGTCTTTTGTAGCCTACTGTATATCAACCAATCATCCCACTTTGATGTTCACTCTGAGAGGGTATTCTGTAATTGTGTACTGTAGATCATTTTCTGATTCTTCTCACCTCTCACCCTTGTTCTTTACCTCAGTTCTTGGTCAACACAGACTTTGATGACAGCCCTTCCAAGTCCTGTGAGTCTCTGCACAGCGCGGTTGAGGTGCGTCTTCTGGAGCCAACCCCAATCCTGGACACTCTCCCCCAGACTCAGCCTCTTCGCATTAGCATCCACCCAGAGCATCACCCCCTGGGCTTGTCCAGCCATCCAGATACTGTGCCCTTAAGCCTGGTCAAACATGGGAACTTCTCAGAGTCAGTGCCCGGGTCAGGGACAGGATTGGCCCAGTCAGAGCCCTCGGATGGCCGGCGGCCGCTCTCCCTGCCTGGGAAACACACAGCTCTGGACCTGGAGAGTCCCTGGACTACTGCACACAGATACAGCTCTGACCCTGGGAGTTAGGGGCCATCCATGGCACTGTATGTGTAACACCTAACAGTTTCACTGTTTATGGACATGGAGTCAGAAGAGGAGGTAGTCAAACAGAAACATATCCAAACTGCTTCCCTCTCTGCCCCTGAAATACAATATCCTGGGCATCGTATAAGAATAGTTTTTGGTCCTCGAAGCATCACTCTTCACAGATGTATACTACCATTTGCAGTATTGTTTATGGAAACATATTTGTCGTTGTTAGTCAATATCTGTCTCTATATGTCCTTGTTGACTCCATGTAGGGGTCAACTGGAGTGTTAGCCGGTCTAACATTACTTTCTGTTTTGTCTTGTGGAGTTGTGATGGGAGAGCTGCTGCTAAGTTTCACTAGTCTACTGATGTTGCTGTACCGGCTGTCCGGCTCAATGGGTAAAAGCCATGAATTCTGGGATCCATATCAACTCCTTGAATTACTTAACTAAATTAGCAAGCAATATGCAAACTGTACAATTTTTCTGTTCTCTTATCATGGTGTAAATTGGATGGTTTCCTCTCTCCTTTGTCCTTGAGTTAGCCTAGATGTTGAATGAGATGGCGGGCGTGCTAAATGATGACATAATATCCTATCCTAGGCCAGCAGAGGATTACAGAATGATGATATAATCTACTGAATGAAGTATCTATCAGAACACATTAATATTCCATGATGCAGGCTGGCCAACTGGGCCTATTCACCTCCCTTCTCTCTCTGACTGCAGAAGACAGACTACTCAGTTACTGTAACAAGCAAAGCCAAGTGTAATGCCACTGCTAGAATGCCACTGTTAACACATGTAAGGGCAGGACCTGTATGTGATAGAACAATTTCGTTTAGGTTGTATCTCTTGTTTGATAAAAGATTTAGATTGAATGATTTATTGAAAATGCATTTGTGTATATATTTCAAGAACCTTTCATTATGGTTTATTGATTCATTCTCAGTCTAAATAGTACCCTTACTTATCCTATTGTTATAGTTGTGTTACTGTCCAGTTCTGGGAAATAGATTACTGCAGGGAAAGTAGCTTGTAATGTAGGGATATAATGTAAAAATCAGATACAGTTATTGCTGGTGGCAGGTTTTGGCCAAAGTACAGTATTTATTGAATCAATTGAGTAGAGTTAATCTGTAGTTTGATTTAACTTTGATAATGAACATTTGAATGCTACTCTTGAATAAAAAGATGAACAAGAAATGCATTGTTTTGTATATGGGTCATACCTTGAAACTATTCAAACAAATGGCCAATTGAACAGGCCAATGCACATGTCTTATCACGTTTGTTCATATGTGTTTTACTAAACATGTATAATATGACTTTCAGTGGAAAGATATTTATTATAAATTCATGACTGTGTATACACTTCAGATAAAAGCACTACACTGATCTGGAAATCAGGCCTGTGCGAATCCACAGTAACTCATAAAACGGCTGGTCACTATCATGTCCTGAGATACCCTTTTGAAATTGCAGAGGTCATATATATACAGTGCATTCAGAAAGTATTCAGACCCCTTTACTTTTTCCACATTTTGTTACATTACAGCCTTATTCTAAAATGGATTAAATAAAAATGTGTCCTCATCAATCTACACACAATACCCCATAGTGACAAAGGGAAAACAGGCTTTTATACATTTTTGGAAATGTATTACAAATAAAAAACAGAAATACTTTATTTACATAAGTCTTCAGACCCTTTGCTATGAGATTCGAAATTGAGCTCAGGTGCATCCTGTTTCCATTGATCATCCTTGAGATGTTTCTACAACTTGATTGTAGTCCACTTGTGGTAAATTCAATTGATTGGACATGATTTGGAAAGGCACACACCTTTCTATATAAGGTCCCACAGTTGACAGTGCATGTCAGAGCAGAAACCAAGCCATGAGGTCGAAAGAATTGTCCGTAGAGCTCCGAGACAGGATTGTGTCGAGGCATAAATCTTGGGAAGGGTATCAAAATAATTCTGCAGCATTGAAGGTCCCCAAGAACACAGTGGCCTCCATCATTCTTAAATGGAAGAAGTTTGGAACCACCAAGACTCTTCCTAGAGCTGGCCGCCCTGCCAAACTGAGCAATCGGGGGAGAAGGGCCATGGTCAGGGAGGTGACCAAGAACCAGATGGTCACTCTGACAGAGTTCCAGAGTTTCTCTGTGGAGATGGGAGAACCTTCCAGAAGGACAACCATCTCTGCAGCACTCCACCAATCAGGCCTTTATGGTAGATTGGCCAGACGGAAGCCACTCCTCAGTAAAAGGCACATGACATGGTGGTGGCAGCATCATGCTGTGGGGATGTTTTTCAGCGGCAGGGACTGGGAGACTAGTCAGGATCGAGGGAAAGATGAACGGAGCAAAGTACAGAGAGATCCTTGATGAAAACCTGCTCCAGAGAGTTCAGGACCTCATACTGGGGCGAAGGTTCACCTTCCAACAGGACAACAACCCTAAGCACACAGCCAAGGCAACGCAGGAGTGGCTTTGGGACAAGCCTCTGAATGTCCTTGATTGGCCAAGCCAGAGCCCAGACTTGAACCCAATCAAACATCTCTGGAGAGACCTGAAAATAGCTGTGCAGCAACGCTCCCCATCCAACCTGACAGAGCTTGAGAGGATCTGCAGAGAAGAATGGGAGAAACTCCCCAAATACAGGTGTGCCAAGCTTGTAGCATCATACCCAAGAAGATTAGGCTGTAATCGCTGCCAAATGTGCTTCAACAAAGTACTGAGTAAAGGGTCTGAATACTTATGTAAATGTGATATTTCAGTTTTAATTGTTGTATAAAAAACAATGTAATTTTAGAATAAGGCTGTAACGTAACAAAATGTGGAAAAAGTCAAGGGGTCTGAATACTTTACGAATGCGCTGTAGATGTGTTTGATACCGTTCCATTCATTCTCTTCCAGCCATTACAATGAGCCTTTTCTCCTATATCTCTGCTCACCAGCCTCATCTGATGAAGTGATTTAAAGACATAGCAATGTTATATCATATATAGTCCATAATGGATGGACAAGACCAAAGTCAGAGGGGGACAGGCGTAGGCCTATGGATAAGCAGCAACATTGTAACTATAGATGAAAGGCACTTTAGATTTGGCTGGTCCAACAATGGCTTCATCTGCCAGGGATTATATACCAAATCAAATGAGACCTGTAATCTCTTAATCTTCTAGAAAGCTCTGCATTACAGCACAGCAAGTGAATCTGTTTGGATGGCAGCAGTGGGATGGGATCAGAGGTCTCTCCTTGGGTCATGGTCTTAGATGTTTTAACACCTGGCTGGTCTGTCTTTGTTTACCTCATTAACTGAGAGAGACAGGTTTTTATTAGTGTCACTGAGGTCAGGGCAACATGCCCAAGGATAAAGCAACACAGCTGCAGACCATTAATCCGGGAGAGTAGGCTAAAGTTACACATGCGCCTGTAACACTAATTAGATTTCGTAATAACAGGCTGAGAGAGACAGGCTATGTTTCCATTGTGATGATGAACAGAGAGACTACAGAATGTAGGCTATCCCTGCATATATTTGAGTGATACTAGCGGCAAAATGCGCAACTGGCATTGAGAGCTGCCTCCATATTGACATTCAGTAGGCTACCTATAGTGCCCATACAGTGTAAACATAACTTTTATCTACTGTTAACAATGATAGGTCAAATTTCGTCACTTGGGTGGAGGGATGGCGACGATAGTTCATTCTGCACAATCACATCAGCTGTCCTTCAACAGATGTGGGCGGCATCGACGGAGGACCGGCGCGCCGCCGAATCCTGTGCGCGGATGGGAATCATGTGCCGCGCTGACAATCTCTGCGTCAAACATAGAGAATCAAACGAAACACGGCAGCATTTCTCGACTGTGATAGGCTGAGCGTGGAGAAGGAGGTGGGCTGTTTTCCTGCGTTCAGCGAGTGAAGCGCACTGTACGAGAAGGTGGAACAGACTTCGACCAGCGACATCCACGACAACCATTGAGAACTGATCAAAAAGAGACAGCATTGGGTGAGTAAAATGATGAATAATGACAATTGACAGGCATACTACAGGTCAGGCGATTGTCTGGGTTGCAATATTTGTGTGTTTTGCTAAATTTCTTCCCATGCCCCAGAGATGTAGTAATTATTGATGAATGGTTACACGTTTATTACGCAGCAAGAAGCTCACAATATGCTGAATAAACGCAATTCCAGCCTGGTTGACTATGATGATAATGCGCCCTATTCTTTGTGATACAATATCACATTCTACCCAAATGAATGTTTACATATCAACAGTGGACGTGTTTGATTCACTCCCACCACGACCTATGCAGAAAATTCTCTTTGTTGTGGTGCCGCAGTTGAGAGTTAAGGCCGAAGGATGCTGTAGACAGGTGTCCACCGCATCGCATATAGGTCCACGCCAACAGAGTTGACATTGATCGTCTTTACATAAATGTGATATCATGCAGCTTCGGCATTATAATTCATTAAGATAACACCGATAGATGCTTAAAGAGTGCACTGCCACAAGGCTCATCCCTGCGGAAACGACGAATACCACACAAAGCCCCCCTCTCTATGTTGTATCTGTGCTGTGGATTAGGACACATTGTTCTCCGTCCATGTGTATTGTGTAGCGCCCTTCTCTCTTGACTGCAGCCGTACGGTGCATGTAGGTAGGCCTATTGTGTGTTGCGCAAACATGGTTCTGTATGCATGTGATCTATGCCCTCTGTACTGGACTGCAGTCGTCTTAGACCATGCACTTTGATTTGTTTCGTTTTTTATTCTCAGGTTTATTGCTCCTTTTCAAACATCAACGTTTATGTAGTCAGACAGACAGACACAGACACACTATAGATAAATGGACCAAGTAGACAGACAATAGACATACTGACCAATGACTGTATATGGCACAGACAGACAAATAGACAGGCATGCTTGGATTAGTAGAGATGGCCTAATGCATGCCATGAAATGTATCTCTCTCAGTCCTCTGGAATTGTGGGATTATAGTGCAATCCTCAACAGATTATGGGAGACAGGGCCAGAGGGACTGGGACAGCACAGCAGTGTGTCTGTCCATCAAGGTTCACAAAGTAAAGCAGAGGCAGATCCCAAAGACTTGCCAGACAGTCATTCCATACAGATTGCCATGGTATTGTGAGTAGAGATGTGTGGTACAGTGAAAAGCACTCCAGTGATGTATTGAAGTTTGCTTTGCTTTGCTTTGTACGAAAGACAAATATGGAACCAAACTTTAGGTCTCAAATCGTCTGCATGGGTGCAGTGATCTAACAGCCTCTGCAGGAGTAGGAGATTCCATGATGTCATTGTAGATTAGAGATACTTGAGCATGAAAGACGAAGACGAAATCTCTAAGGCTGTGTTTACATAGGCAGCCAATTCTGATATTTTTTCCACTAATTGGTCTTTTGACCTATCGCATCAGATCTTTTCACATCAGATATTTTTCAGAGCTGATCTGATTGGTCAAAATACTAATTAGTGAAAAACATATCAGAATAGGGCTGTCTATGTAAACACAGCCATATAGGCCTATACAGTGGGGGGAAAAGTATTTAGTCAGCCACCAATTGTGCAAGTTCTCCCACTTAAAAAGATGAGAGAGGCCTGTAATTTTCATCATAGGTACACGTCAACTATGACAGACTAAATGAGAAGAAAAAAATCCAGAAAATCACATTGTAGGATTTTTAATGAATTTATTTGCAAATTATGGTGGAAAATAAGTATTTGGTCAATAACAAAAGTTTCTCAATACTTTGTTATATACCCTTTGTTGGCAATGACACAGGTCAAACGTTTTCTGTAAGTCTTCACAAGGTTTTCACACACTGTTGCTGGTATTTTGGCCCATTCCTCCATGCAGATCTCCTCTAGAGCAGTGATGTGTTGGGGCTGTCGCTGGGCAACACGGACTTTCAACTCCCTCCAAAGATTTTCTATGGGGTTGAGATCTGGAGACTGGCTAGGCCACTCCAAGACCTTGAAATGCTTCTTACGAAGCCACTCCTTCGTTGCCCGGGCGGTGTGTTTGGGATCATTGTCATGCTGAAAGACCCAGCCACATTTCATCTTCAATGCCCTTGCTGATGGAAGGAGGTTTTCACTGAAAATCTCACGATACATGGCCCCATTCATTCTTTCCTTTACACGGATCAGTCGTCCTGGTCCCTTTGCAGAAAAACAGCCCCAAAGCATGATGTTTCCACCCCCATGCTTCACAGTAGGTATGGTGTTCTTTGGATGCAACTCAGCATTCTTTGTCCTCCAAACACGACGAGTTGAGTTTTTACCAAAAAGTTATATTTTGGTTTCATCTGACCATATGACATTCTCCCAATCCTCTTCTGGATCATCCAAATGCACTCTAGCAAACTTCAGACGGGCCTGGACATGTACTGGCTTAAGCAGGGGGACACGTCTGGCACTGCAGGATTTGAGTCTCTGGCGGCGTAGTGTGTTACTGATGGTAGGCTTTGTTACTTTGGTCCCAGCTCTCTGCAGGTCATTCACTAGGTCCCCCCGTGTGGTTCTGGGATATTTGCTCACCGTTCTTGTGATCATTTTGACCCCACGGGGTGAGATCTTGCGTGGAGCCCCAGATTGAGGGAGATTATCAGTGGTCTTGTATGTCTTCCATTTCCTAATAATTGCTCCCACAGTTGGTTTCTTCAAACCAAGCTGCTTACCTATTGCAGATTCAGTCTTCCCAGCCTGGTGCAGGTCTACAATTTTGTTTCTGGTGTCCTTTGACAGCTCTTTGGTCTTGGCCATAGTGGAGTTTGGAGTGTGACTGTTTGAGGTTGTGGACAGGTGTCTTTTATACTGATAACAAGTTCAAACAGGTGCCATTAATACAGGTAACGAGTGGAGGACAGAGGAGCCTCTTAAAGAAGAAGTTACAGGTCTGTGAGAGTCAGAAATCTTGCTTGTTTGTAGGTGACCAAATACTTATTTTCCACCATAATTTGCAAATAAATTCATTAAAAATCCTACAATGTGATTTTCTGGATTTCTTTTTCTCAATTTGTCTGTCATAGTTGACGTGTACCTATGATGAAAATTACAGGCCTCTCTCATCTTTTTAAGTGGGAGAACTTGCACAATTGGTGGCTGACTAAATACTTTTTTCCCCCACTGTACCTGTATATTATCATTATTGTTTAATGATGCTGTCAGTCACAGTCACAGAAGAGCACTGAAATATTCAAGTTGTCATTCAGACTGTTTGAAGTGAAGAAAGCCATAACAGTTTGCTGGATTCTATTAATAATTCCATATATTAATTTATATTCCTGTTCCATCTAGTCCATCATTCCATTGTTCCTCCTCAGTCACCAAATGATATTCAAACGAAACCCCTCAGTGTGAACTGAAAACAGGCTATTTTCCGAAAAAACGTTCCCCCATTATGAGAGCAAAGTGAGGTAAATCCAAAGTGACACCATATGTTTGTTGAAGGGGGAAGCTCAGTATGCCATGGCGTGCGGCTTCCTCGTCCGCTGCATGGTCTTGGTGTCAGGTCAGGGTCTGCTGGTCTGTGGTGATGTCTAGCTTTCCTGTCATAAACCATCCTCATCATCTCCACCATGAGATGCTGTCCACTGACTGTGATCTACGAGGACACCAGCCCTCCTCTTTTTTTCACAGTGGCCTTGGCTTCCCATCACTAGAGAGCTTAACAATAGAGGCAATGTGAGGGTGCTGTATGAGAAGGGCAAGGAGCCAGGGCCTTTGAGAAGAATCCAAGGGAGTAGAAAAATGGAGAGGGAATGTGATGTCATCCCCATTGGATGTCACTATGGCTCAGTTTGAAAATGGGTTCTTTGGAGAAATATTTCCTAGATGACTAATGTAAAGGACCCGTGTAGTTAAGTGGTTTCTATACTTGTTACTCATTGCTAGTGTCACAGTAGATAATAGAGGAGTTATAACATTGCTATATATTTTGGGATACCTTCTTGTTAATGCTGAGTGTAATGAATCCAACATGATTCTCTGAGAGATTGTACAATTGTAACTTGAAAGCTAGACCTTGTTAAGGAAGGATACGTGTGTGTATTTTCCAAGAGGAGCAAAAATGTGAGTGTAAATGAGAGAGTAGAACCGATTACAATGAGCGGAGGACCAGCAGGTCAGTAACTCCAGAGTGAGGAGCCATTGTAATGGACTGGACTGTGTCAGGTGCACATCCCATCTTCAGCTCAGCGTACTTAAACAGAAATGTACTATTCTTGACAGTTTACATAGCAACCCAAATGCCAGAATCCCTGAAAGTTCAACTAAGCACAAAGAGTAAATAACCTACCGCTTGTATCAAATAAAATAAAATAAAATGTTATACAACAGGTGTAGACATTACTGTGAAATGCTTACTTACTGTCTTCAGTGTTCGAACAGAGACCCTGTTTTCCCATGCAGCCATCATAGTTTACACACACACATGCACATGAGCATGCATGCACACACACACGCATGCACACACAGACACACACACACCTCACAGCTAGTCCTGAAGTCAGTTGATTTAGGTGAGTGTCCACACTCTGGGGGTAAATACAGATCTCATCACTGTGCTCTGACTAAGGCCTGACTGAATGACTGAGTGACTGACTGGTTGACTGTTTTCAGGTACTGTGTGTGTCTCCCCTGAGAGAATGAGACAGGGCGACAAAGCATTATGTCAGCAGTAACCAGAGATGGTGCCCATCATGCATGAGAGAGATATAAAAACTCTGACTCATGACAAACACTAGGAGACCTGGCAACATTTTAACACATTAAGGGACATCTGAGACCAGTACACCCTTGTGTTAAAGAAAAGATTGATCACTGTAACCATAACAAACTACTGTTTATTCCCTGACATTACAGTAAACTCCTTGTTGGGTCGGGGAACCAGCCCCCCTCACTTAACGTAATAACACCACATTATAGAGAGTAACTGCTTTACATAAATCATACGAATGAAATCAAAATAAAGACTTTAAAAGAAATGGGATCCAGAGTGATGCCAACTTCTCATCAAACATTTCTTTAACACAGACCAAGACCATCGAATAGATCTGAATAATTATAATTACTTCATGCATGCCACGGCCTATCTTTAGAAATAGCTCAAATGTTGCCTACTGATAATCTGATATATGATCAAATTAATAGATTGTCTCAGTTTTGTCACACGTTTAATTATATTCTATTGAGCTTTATTGATGAAAGAGACTATAGAAAGAGTGAGATATGTTGAATATTGTGCTTGAACTGCAAGACTCCTATTACTGATAACTTCCTCAGTTCAAATCATTTGGGCAAAACCTGTAATCAACCCTAGTGCAACAGATCAAAGGTCTGTAGGTGGGTGTTGATATGTTAGTCAGTCATCTAGTGTTGGCAGTCAGAGGTTAGATAAATATCTGCCAATAGAGTGGGTGAGTACACAGTACAGTATTTTGCTTGGTGACCATAACTATTGGATCAGTATGCCTTTTACAGTAAAATGGGGGAGTTACCGTATGGGAATATGAGGGGCGAATGAGGCTTACTGAGAGCATTTTGTGTAAACACAAACACCACCCCCCTGAACGAGGCTGTTGCTTTGGATAGCAGGATAATGCCGGGGATTCCCTGCCAAGCTGCTGGCCCAGGCCCACTCTGTGTGTTACTCTGTACTGTGTTAGGCTATGCTGTGTGTTACAGTACAGGAGGCCTGCTGTGGTTTTGGGGGATGATTGTGTGACAGACGGAGGGAGGGATTGAGTATAATATAACAGGGCCTGGCTGCATGTGGAAGTGGGGACTAGGGGTGACTCTAGCTAGCACTAAGCCCCATGCAGCAGTACCAGCTGGGTCTCTCAGGCTTTTACACTCAATATTAGCATAAAGCAGAATTATGCTCCTTTGTGTTAAATGGGACATTTCCAATGTTGCACTCAAAACTGGGGAGAACAGCCGTCTGAACAGCCGTCTGAACACCTGAAGGTGGGTGAATGGAGTTACAGTCACAGCGAGGTTAGAGGTGAAGAGAACTCACGCTTTGAATGAAACAAATGTACCTTTAAGAAAGAAGGGGAAAAGGGTCTGAAAAATGATTAACTTAGAATTGGGATCAGAGAACATGAAGGACTTTGGAGAAGAAAGACAGGTAAGGTAAGCATAACCTTTAAAGGAAGAGGTGTCTACAATGACTTGTAGAGGAGACTGAGTTGAGACAGAGGCTGTTGTAGGATTATGAATCTAATGTTTGCATGCCCTTGCATAATAATAACATTAGCATCTTTTCAACATTTGGATGGATGCATAAAAGCTGAGCTGTGATTTAGCTATTTTACTCAGTCACTGCTGACACCCTGCTGTGATCCTGCCTGAATGCGTTATTTTTGTTTTCTGTGTGTCACGTGGTATTCTCTCTCTCCTAGGGGCTGCTACAGTGTGTCAATGTAGTAATCTGACTATTCCTACTGTACTTGGTGTGGCTGCTCACAAAACAATGGGGCACAGTTTCAATCATGGCCAACAAACACTGTATGTACGCAAATCTGCAGGCTGGTGCACAATGGCAGCATGAATATATTTTTGTGAGACTGTGTGTGTCTATGTGTTTGTGTCTGCATGTGTTTGTGTAGAAGAAGGACAATCATCGCTTGTTCGTGTGTGGAGGGGGAGAGAGTGGGTGAGAGGGGACGGGAGGGGAGGAAAAAAAGAATGAAGTTGTGGGAGTGTGTCTGTGCGAGTGTTGGGAGTTCCACTGATAGACCTTTTGTGTAGAGCAGCTCTCAACATATGTATTAGTTTTGCTGTCTGTCTCACAAAGATAAACTCATTATAGGGATTAAATGGTGCACTGTGAAGAGAGAAGAATGTCCTCCCTCTTACTAAAGCTTGGATGCTTCTATCTCCTACTGTACTGTAGCAAGCAGGGCTGGATTGCTAAAGGCAGACAAAAACATGCTGTTCTGCAACAAAGTAGCAATAACTACCCTCTTTTACCTTAATTTGAATTGATAATCCAGGGTAATTATTAACTTCCACAGTTTAGACCGTACACCCTCCAGGTTCTTTGCAGACACTTTGATGTAGTGAGTACTCTCCATTCATTGGGTACTGTATGTGTTCCAGACAGCACTCCCAAATGGCTTCTCTGCCTTTTGGGACACAGTGGCGGGGATCCAGGATATCTTTATTACAGTTCCACTGCTCAGGCTATCAGATCTAACAGCGACTGGAAACCACTTTCATATGATAGCCTATCGCTGTCTTCTGAGATGCACAGCGCAACTACAAAAACCGCAGCATGTTATGGAGGTAATATACTGTTGGCCTGAATAGGCCTAGTTGATGATCTGTTTTGCTGTGGTGGTGGGTACTAGTGTAGTGTGAAGACAGCTAGCTGCAGTGGTGTACTGTCTGTGTCACTTGTGTCTTTAAGGGTAGAGAGGATGTGGGCGAGACAGAGGCTGCAGGGGGAGACTGGCTGCAATGACGGTGACAAAATTTCCATCCATTTTTCAGTTTTCTGTCTTTGTTCAATTTTGCATGGGCCCTATGCTAACTTCGGGAGCCCAGGCTTCGAACAAAACACAATTTGGATGGGTGGCCTCTGGAGAATAGCCCTGTCCTGGTCTCTAACAACACAAAATAGACCCACTGGTTTTGTCTAGCAATATAAACCTTGGTAAGTTTTTTGCTAAACCCTGTTCTTATTATGGACTGGGGGATGGTCTCTGTCAGCTAGGCTATATCCCCTCAGCCTCAACCCACCCCCAAAGAGATGACCTTTTGGACTGAATCCCCCTAAGGTAAATAGAGTGGTTTGACTGCGGCTCGATTTAGTGGTGCTGGGTTGACTGCAGCTGGATTTAGTGGGGTGCACATATGGTGACATCCATTAGCCAAGATCAGCCATCATAATGAGCTCTGACTAGTGGGCCTCCATACCAGTATACGGCTGTAGAGAAATGCAGTATGGGGTTAGTGCGAAATCTTGTACTGATGACGATAATGTTGTGAATGAAGATGAGGATACTCTCTGACCTCTAACCTCCTTGTTCTCTCCCCAGGACCATGGACCTGAGCTTGCATGACGCTCTCACGGATGGGGTGCCCCAGTCGGGCCCGGACAACCCGGTGAGGAGGGACTTCATGGCTTCCCTGGAGAAAGAGACCTTTGATGACAAAGTGGGCGAGACTGTGGGAAAGACTGACTACCGCCCTCTGCTGGACGGGAAGGATGGAAAAGGTAAACTGGGATGCAGGATGTATGGAGGCTTTGTGGGAATGGGTTAACCCACAGAGAGAATTGGGGCAGCAGAGAGACAATCCAGTGAGAGGATTTAGCTGATTATTTTGCTCAGTAAAAGCATATATTGTGACGTATACCTGAATGTCAGCTGCTTACAACTTTAGGATAGACAATCTGTGAGTTCCCTGCCTCCACTTTAATCCCTCTTTTATATCTATACAGATTATCCTTATCTCATATGCATACAATATCATGTACACATATGCTATTGTGTGTACAGTATAGTATGTGTATCATGTAGTGTGTAAGCAAATGTGTTAAATAATGGAGAGAGAGGAGACCTAAGGGACAGAGGAACCAGGCCAGACAATGTTCAGGAACAGAACCACCCGCTCCAGCGCCTGTTATTTACTGTACACTCTTCCTGCCACAGCGTGTGTGCGTGTGTGCGTCGTGTGGGTGCCTGTGTGTATGTGTGCACCCGCACTCGCGTGGATGTGTGTGCATGTGCTGTTTGTTTTGGTTTGTTGCTGCCATCCTACTGTATTGAAGGGCAACACCACTACTGTTGAACCTCATTTTGATGATCTACAGCACAATGATAGTGTCTCCATACACTACCAGTCCAAAGTTTTAGAACACCTACTCATTCAAGGGTTTTTCTTTATTTTTACTATTTTCTACATTGTAGAATAATAGTGAAGACATCAAAACTATGAAATAGCACATATGGAATCATGTAGTAACCAAAAAAGTGTTAAACAAATCAAAATATATTTTATATTTGAGATTCTACAAATAGCAACCCTTTGCCTTGATGACAGCTTTGCACACTCTTGGCATTATCTCAACCAGCTTCATGAGGTAGTCACCTGGAATATATTTCAATTAACAGGTGTGCCTTAAAAGTGAATTCGTGTAATTCCTTCTTAATGCGTTTGAGCCAATCAGTTGTGTTTTGACAAGGTGGGGGGGGGTATACAGAAGATAGCCCTATTTGGTAAAAGACCAAGTCCATATTATGGCAAGAACAGCTCAAATAAGCAAAGAGAAATGACAGTCCATCATTACTGACATGAAAGTCAGTCAATATGGAAAATGTCAAGAACTTTGAAAGTTTCTTCAAGTGCAGTCGCAAAACCCATCAAGCACTATGATGAAACTGGCTCTCATGAGGACCGCCACAGGAATGGAAGACCCAGAGTTACCTCTGCTGCAGAGGATAAGTTAATTAGAGATACCAGCCTCAAAAATTGCAGCCCAAATAAATGCTTCACAGAGTTCAAGTAGCAGACACATCTCAACATCAACTGTTCAGAGGAGAATGTGTGAATCAGGCCTTCATGGTCGAATTGCTGCAAAGAAACCACTACTAAAGGACACCAATAAGAAGAAGAGACTTGCTTGGGCCAAGAAACACGAGAAATGGACATTAGACCGGTGGAAATGTGTCCTTTGGTCATGAGTCCAAATTGGAGATTTTTGGTTCCAACCGCCGTGTCTTTGTGAGACGCGGTGTGGGTGAACGGATGATCTCCGCATGTGTATTTCCCACCATAAAGCATGGAGGTGGGGGTGCTTTGCTGGTGACACTGTCTGTGATTTATGTAGCATTCAAGGCACACTTAACCAGCATGGCTACCACAGCATTCTGCAGCGATACACCATCCCATCTGGTTTGGGCTTAGTGGGACTATCATTTGTTTTTCAACAGGACAATGACCCAACACACCTCCAGGCTGTGTAAGGGCTATTATACCAAGAAGGAGAGTGATGGAGTGCTGCATCAGATGACCTGGCCTCCACATTCCCCTGACCTCAACCAAGTTGAGTTGGTTTGGGATGAGTCAGATGGCAGAGTGAAGGACTAGCAGCAAACAAGTGCTCAGCATATATGGGAACTCCTTCAAGACTGTTGAAAAATAATTCCAGGTGAAGCTGGTTGAGAGAATGCCAAGAGTGTGCAAAGCTGGCATCAAGGCAAAGGATGGCTATTTGAAGAATCTCAAATATAAAATATATTTTGATTTGTTTAACACTTTTCTTTGTTACTACATGATTCCATATGTGTTATTTCATAGTTTTGATGTCTTCACTATTATTCTACAGTGTAGAAAATAGTAAAAATAAAGAAAAACCCTTGAATGAGTAGGTGTTCTAAAAAGTTTGACCGGTAGTGTAGGTGAAAATGGAGCATATCTACATTTTGTATAAAAAAAGGTCTACCCGATGACATTTTAAAAACAGTGATTTTCAAAGACTATGAGATTCGTGGTGACATGGGGAGCAAGAAAAAACCCTCCCCTTAGCTAGAAAGTCATTGCACGTTTTGAAAATCGCTGTTTTTATACGTTTAATCCTACCCTGTGATGTCACAGAGAAGGATTATTTAGGGCCGTTTTATCTTTTTAACTACAGTTGATAGAAATGTGTTGTTTTCACATACAGTATTTAGACACTGGTTCGGTGCTGGAGACAATTAATATTATGTTGAAAAGTGATGGAATTGCCCTTTCAGTTTGTGTGTCAACCTGAACCAAAGTCAAAGAGGGACAATGTGTATTTAAAAAATATTATTTGTGACTCACACCATTTCTTATGCAGTCTTTGGGATCTCTGTGATTCAGTGGTATTGTGCACTGATGTTATTGTGAACATATTTTTCCTGAACTTGAACTTCATCTTGGGTGGCAACTTCCCCCTGATTTTATCTAAAATAAATTTCACACAAAAAAATTGCCTACTGGAAAACTGTGTTTGTTTCCATCTGCCAAGAAAGTGCTTCACAGTTCATGAGAACTCTGTCAAGAGCATTTGTGGAAATTCACTCCTTTGGGCCATTCCCATCACTGTGGTTCACCCTCAAATGTAATTGTTTATTGTGTTGCATGGGCACATTTTCACAGCTGAATCATCCTCTTTTGGCTATGTTGGATGGCAATTGGTATTTTAGCCCCAGATTGCAATTCCCATTTTGCACAGGAATAACAACAGAGAAAGTGAGAGAAAAAATCATAGAACAAAAAGTTCAGAGAATGAAGATTATTTTTCATAACTCTACCATTAGACAACGCTGCTCCTCACAGAAACAGTAGAAGTACATAGCCAGCTAATAAATGTGACCGGTAATATGATAAAGCTCAAATGTACAGCGATAAATCTCCTCCACTCCAGATATAAAATCCATCCTCCCAGTCAGTTCCTTCAGATCCAACTCTCTAACCCACAGACAGTCTCATTATACCTCAGACAGACAGACAGACTCCAAGCACCCAGAGCACTCCCTTTCTCTCTCTTTCTCTCCCTCTCTCTCCATCTATCTCTCTCTCACCTCTCCCTTTCTACTTCTCTCTTTTTCGCCCTCTCTCCATCTAGATGACTATCACTGTCTTTGTCCATCTCTCCCACACTCCCTCTCTTTCTTTGTCACTTCCAGAAGTGTCAGCCTGGAGACACGGTTCAGCATTAGCATAGCCCTGACTGGAGCAACATTACAGACTCAGTCATGCACAAGTCAGGACACAGCAATGTCAATCAACACCCAGGCCATTAACATCCTCTCCTCTGGTGTCTTGGCTACATCGGTTGCATGTTAATTATCCTGCTCTCAAACTGTAAATATTGACATGCATATTCAGTCAAAACAAAGGATTAGGATTAGGGGTGGATTAGAGGAGGTATTCTTTGAACTCAGAGGCTTTATGACCTCCATGTCAATCCGAACTGGACACATTGATTTCTTTAAAAGTGGAGTTGATTGACACAGATGACGTCAGCTTTTCCACACAGCTGCTTGATTTAATGATGTCTAATTAAGATAAACCAACATCCTTAGGCTACGCTACATTATGGGGTTTATTTCAGGAGGGCATTCAGAACACAGTGTACATTGTAGCATGTTGGCTAGTGACAGCAGTGTGTTGCATGATAGAGGCTCTGCGTTGAGCATGTGACTGCAGTATGCTGGAACAACAACAATAGCAGAAGGAGGAAACAGCTCTGGTGAGCTCATCGAAAAGACAGAACACCAGTGTTGGCAGTGCAGATCTGTGTGTGTGTGTGCTGATTTCAGCATCTCCTCTGTACTGTATGATGATTGATGCTTTTAGAACAAGAGCTCTGGTCAGCCGCTGTGTAGATCAAGGTTTTCCCAAGGAGATATGAGAGCATTTGCTGCTTATCAGTCACGTACTGTACACTAATCCTTTTCTTTGATACTGTAAGTTCATTCAATACTGTACTTTTTCTAAATGTTTCTCTGATTTAGCTTCTGTTGGATCTAGTCAATATTCTTAGGATGTCTGATTTGTGGAGTGACAATTTAACATGCCTTCTTCCCTGAACTGAAGCCACACTACATTGAAAGACAAGTAGGAAAACGTATATTTGTATGTGAAATGTCAGTGGGAAATACACAGTAATTGAAGTTATTGTATCAGTCTATCATCCTAGCATGATTAAAGGGATTCAACACATGTTGTTGCCCCTCTCCTTGACCTACACAAAGTCATTGCTATGTTCATCAATCATTAAAGGCCTTCCCAGAATCTTCCCCATCCCATTCCTTCTCCCCTTCCCCAACGCCCTTCAATCTCAAAGTCATTGGTTGGTTACTTTGTCAATTGTCATATGGAGTTGTCATATAGAATTGGATACTTTGATTTTTGCTTTTCCCTTCGCCTGTTTGTAGTAAAGAATCAAAGATCAGGCCTACATATGCTTATGACGAACAGCAACACAAAATGAGAGAAACCCATACATATACAGGAGGGAGTACAAAACATCTCTTCTCACTGTACAGCATTAATCATTATTATGAAAATTATGCAATTTTCTATTTTCGCTACACCAATTATCCCATAACCGGTGAACAGATATGTATGCAGCTGAAACATGCCTCTCACGGAGGAGGAGGCTGAAGCAGGGGGTGCCTGCCAAATGGTGGCGTAGCACTGGAGAGGTTTGACAAGCTGAGTGCATGTCAACCCCACGGGTACCGTCTGGAGCTGAGGCTGGGGCTGATTCCCATTCAGGCGATAGAAGATGATGGACTTTATCAGCTCTCTGGCCTCTGAGAAATAGCCCTCGAACAATGTCTTAGAAATTAGAAATAGCCCCTGGAACAATATATTATGTGTTATGTCCAGCGTTAGGCCTATGTGTCATTCACCTACAGCCTATTGGGACAATACCATAACAGCTGGTGTAAGATAATGACTTGTGTATTCAGTGTGGGTGTAAACTCATTAGTCACAGAACACATACACCATACTTTAGTGGTCCATTAGCAGTCCATGGAGAGCAATCCATCCCTCCTACACACACAACACAACTCCCTCCATCCTCGTAAACCCCATTAATTTAACATGCTCATAAATGCCAGTCAAGTATAACATATTTTACACTTAATTTCTCACAACCACTGCCTTATTTACTTACTATTTAAACACAGAAATCATCAAACATCTGCTTATCCTCCATTCTGCACCTTACGTAAGGGTGTCCTTACATAAGTGCCAGGCTAGCAGACAGGCTTCTGTGCTGACGGAGTGAGGGAAAGGGAGGAAGGTCATTGTGACTCCTCCGGCAGAGTACAGAGGGAGCCATCGCACCCAGCATGACTTGGCAGTCTTTTGGTCTAGACACTAACTACCTCACGGCGCGTCTGCTTTTACGAGTTATATTCTCTTATTGTTATTATTGCTCCTGGACCCTTGTGTCACAACAGGATATTTGTATTTTATCTCCCTGCCTGCAGTTTGGGCTCCTAACTTCCCCTCTGTCAGAGATAGGCTACTTGTCTTGAATATCCATATGGTGTTTGGCTCCCTCAGCGATCCCAGGGCATCCCCTGTAGTTCACTTCTGAAACCGGAGAGTTCAAACTCCCCAAACACATAATTTAGGTGTCCCTTTCAATTTAACCGAGAATAGCCTGGACCGAATTTAATTTCTGAGGTATCATACAATACTGCACCAGACAGGAGACCTAAATAATACAGTGTAGCCTACAACTCATGCGACGCGAAACTATTTATAGTTAACTGTGGCTGTGAGAGCACTGACTGCGGTCTACTGTATCTGTTGTCTGATCAGATGTTGTGTGTGTATTCTAAGACCAGTGTGATATTGTTAGCCCTGGTTCCATTGGTTCTGTGCCATCCTCGGGAATAGTAAACTCTGGTTTCCTATGCCAGGGAAGTCTCTGCCATGCTCTGTGTGTCAGGACTGATGTCAGGTCAGACACTGTGCCAGCCCGGCCAGGGTGTTGCTGGGGCGGTGGGGATGTGGTTTTTGGGCTGTGTTGGCATAACTCCACTTATGTGTTCTGAGGGGAGGCGGACGTGCTGCATGGAACATACATAGGAGAGGACCAACACCTTGATGGTCCCCAGAGGCTGCTGTTGCTGAGCAACACAAAATGCTGGGACTTACACCTTCCCTCACGTGACTCTTTCAGATATCTTTGTTTTATCATGAAAGATGTGCTGGTATTTAACACTAGAACCTGGTGTGTGTGTGTATTTCTCCCCGTTTGGTATTTTGTATGTCTCATTGAAGGACATATCACACAGTACTTGACTCTACACGCTGATGGATGACTTTATGACTTTATTTTTGTAATATCACCTAAGTTGCATCTAGTCAAGCAGAAGAGGTCAGATTGACATGCAATGATTTCTCTGGGGTTGTGTGTGTTTGAATGTAGCTCCTGTAGCTCAGTTGGTAGAGCATGGCGCTTGCAACGCCAGGGTTGTGCGTTCGTTTCCCACGGGGGGCCAGTATGAAAAATGTATGCACTCACTAACTGTAAGTCGCTCTGGATAAGAGCGTCTGCTAAATGACTAAAATGTAAATGTATATGGGCTGAATGATCTGGTAAAACAGTGGAGCCCTACAGGAGTAAACACCAGATAGTACAGTGAGTTCCTCTAGGCTGTAATTTAAGCTTAAACTGAGGTTTTTATGTCAATCATTTATGACACAGACGGGAAAGGGTTGCCGCTGGAACCTCAGATGCTCTTGTCTGGTTGGTCGGTTGCGTAACCATAGTAATGGCCCTTGGTCCTGTACTGTCCCCTCTCGTCACTGTCACCCCTCTGCTGTGTTCCAGAGAGGGCTGCTTTTAGGGACAGCACCCTGAGACACATTAGAGTAGCCTATTAGTCTAGGCCAGACATCAACTGACATGTTAGATCAGGTGGGTATTCAATGTGCTTGTCAGTTGTTGGAGGTGGAGTTCATAGAACTAAACATTTCTAGAGTAGCCTAGCATAGCAAAAATATATATAACTGTGTCCAAATATTTATGAAAGGCACTGTAGCCTACATTGAAACCAGGAGGGCAATTTTGCTTGCAAGCTTCGTGAGTGGTAGGGTTGCAAATCTACCGGTAATTTACCAAAGTTACCAGAATTTTCAGTAGTTCAGGTAATTCTTTGCAGTCTATGGAAGCAATTGGTCATTTATACTTTAATCACTTTAAAATATATATATAAAATTACAATTTTTTCTTTAACTTTAACTTTTAGGCAGGGGCAACAGAGTTAGGTACTTTAGCTTAACATGGTCACATGCAATGTTAGCTAAGCTGCAAGTGTGCACGGGCGTGCAGCTCCCCCGGGACTGCAGCGCAGAAGAAATATCAGCCCGTGCAGAGAAGCACAAGATTGATCTTCACTTAACTTTCTTGAGTTTTCCCCTTTAGTTAACACTATCAACATTTCCCTTTACTGTGGGAATTGTGATTGAATCAATGCAATATTAGCCACTTTCAATGCAACATACCGAAACAAAACAAACTATGCAAGAGATGTTGTTGTAGGCAGAACGCATCAGAGTAGGATTCCATTGTATTGACAAGCATGACTCAGTCCGTACTCTACACAGACCGGTGTGGCATAACCAATCAGAGCTGCAGTAGTCTAATATGCAAATAGACCATTGCCATATATGGATCTATGCCATTCACTTTGAACTGGACTGTGTTTACAGCATGAGTGGACGTGAGTAGGTGCGCTTGTTTTGAGATCAAAGCGAGAGCTGCATGTAGCCACTTGTGCACATTTTTTCATATCCTTTGCTAGTTAGTGAGTTATTAGCCCAGTTATAGATCATTTGTAGTCAGCAATGGAGGAGTGATTGCTTCTTAAAAGAGCACAAAATGTGTACATTTCTAGACATCTTTGAAAAGAGAGTCAGGTATATATTTTTATATTTTGAGACAGCCTTGAATAAACTAAGTAGCCAATAGGCAGAGGGTAGCATACTTTGTCTGATTCTCTGTAATAATGGTATGGGAATAATAATGAATTTTATTTTGTAAAGTGGTTTCTTGCATCAAACAACACAACAACATTTTCAATCACCTCCTTGTCTGAAGGAAAAGTGGATAAGCAGGTTAATGTCAAGCCCTGCATGTTTTTTTCAAAGGTCTCATGGAATGTAGGCCTACATTGAACACCACACATTGGCTGCTACTGTAGGCTGAATGAAAGAACAGCTATTTCCATGTTAAAATGTTATGGGATGCATTTTCTCCATTGTTTTTGATGGTAGGCAACTCTGTTAGGCTGACATTATGATCTAATAGCCACAGTAGCCCACTTGACCACTGTCTGAAACTGTAACTTAAAGCGGGTACAGCCTCAGTGTTCACAGTAAACGCACGCTGGAAGTTGTACAGAATTTTCACAATGTTAAAGTTTGCGCTCAGCAGACTTGAAATTTGCTCAGTGGCGAAAAGAATTAGAGGGAACATTGGTCACATGACTTGGTCACTTGGTCCTATCTCTAACACTCGATTTTCAGTCCTGATGTTGATGTCCTGTTTTTTGCCTCTCTTCATTGCAGGCTCCAGTATGATGCCAGGAGGACAGATGGGGACGGGGATGCAGCGGCAGGAACCAATGGGAGAGAAGCATCCCTGTCAAACTGGACAACAGTCTGCCTTCAATGCTGACTACCTTTCAGGTGAAGCTTCTATCCCCCGGTTTGAATTCCTCTAGTGTTTTACTGTATGTATGCTCAAGCGATAAGGCATGCCCAGTGAAAAGGCATTTTGTGAAAGGACAGGTTTCCATTGTTTCTATATCTGATTATATTTTACTGTCATAGTCATTTGTTTATCCTTATCATCAAGAGCCTAAGATGCTAAAGATCCCTCTGTGGTATATTAAGCTGTCTGGTTACCTAGAGCTGCCTGCCAAGTATCCCTGGCACAGCCCGGGCACTCTCAGGAATGTAAATTGGGCATTACGGTAGTGCAGGACTGCTAGTTAAACGCGTGCCTGCATCTAAGTAAGGCTGTTACATTTTACATTTACATTTTAGTCATTTAGCAGACGCTTTTATCCAGAGCGACTTACATGTTGTTGTCTTCTTGTTGCTGTCTTCTCTGACCATCTGGACATTCATATTCCATAGCTAACTATGATTTATGTGATTGTGAATGTGATCACTATCTCCTTTGGGGGTTTTAGGCTGGCTATTCATTTGCGTCTGTGGTGTACTCATCTGTCATTGGTAGCTGATGTCTGATGTCTCTCTCTCTCTCTCTCTCTCTCTCTCTCTCTCTCTCTCTCTCTCTCTCTCTCTCTCTCTCTCTCTCTCTCTCTCTCTCTCTCTCTCTCTCTCTCTCTCTCTCACTCACTTTCTCTCTCCCCCTAACTTATCTCTAGGCCCAGTGTCTAGTATGATGGGAATGTCTGGTGATCAGTGGGGGAACCAGAACAAAGGAATGAAGGACAGCAACATGCCAGACTCTCTCATGGGTACTGCTTAATAATACTGTACAGTGTTTATGTAACACCATCATGTAGTTAGGGCTGTGACGGTCATGTAATTTTGGATGACGGTATTTGACCAGAGCCAAATGACCACAGTCACCGTAATAACCTTTAGAATAAAATAAAAAATATATAAAATATATAAATATAATATATATATATTTTTACACACATTTTCTCCTCTTCGCTCCTGACTGCACGGGCTGCCATAGAAATATAATGAATAGAACAGGCATCCCCATTCAAGTCAATGAAGCAGGAAGTAAAATATGTGCTAAAATATGTTCTGTGATTTGTTGATTCAACCAGAGATACTTTTGAGGAGATGAGAAACTCCATTGGAATCGTATTTACGCCCATTGTGTACATTGCCTATGCGTCATCAATGGGCCATGCGGTGCATTCTGGGCGATTCTAGGACAAGGAGAGCACTCCTTCAAGAAGTGATTTGGAGTAAATTGGGCCATTGATGACGCATAGGCAACGTACACAATTGGAGTAAATTGGAGTAGATTGGGCTCAAAAATCCAACATTAGTATGAATTCTGTGAACAAGAAGTACAACGTTACAAATCTTTTCAGAGAAATTAGATAATTAACTTGTTCTCTGTAATATCGTATAGCTTTGGAATCGTGACATTATGTAGGCCTACTTTCAAGGAAAATAGGCAGGTTTCTCGACTCATACCCTGACTTTAAGAAGGGATTGCGTGACGATTAGCTTATCTACCGCATGACGCAGTATGACAAAGTGGACGTGATTGGTTGACAGTCTGCTGTGTTTGGTGTTATACGTTTCTCCATTCATTGCCCAATGGGATTCCTACCTTCTCCTTTCTCTAATATCTCTGACTCAACTCAACTGGCATTACATCAATACATTCCATTGCATGAGCCACATCAGTTAACATCATTTGAATGAACATTCTACATTACCATGGAAATGATTGCATCACAATAACAGGCAGCCATTGCTAGTGTACCTATGAGTTTACCAGTAAAATTTCCAGAGTTAGAGGTGCGAAGCCCATTCTATTCATTATATTTCTATGTGACTTGTTCGCTTGTTTCAGCAAGGCGCAACAAAGTTTTGTCACGTTAAGAGTCCATGTTATGGAAGAAACGGACTCAACCACACGAATGCCCGACCGTCCCGTCTTCAATCAGCTGTTTGTCTCAGGGAACCAGTGGCAATATATCTAAAACTTTCCCTTTGGATGACTAAGTTATGTTAGGTTATGACGGTCATTTTATTTTCATGACGGTCTTCACCCATAGGCTAACCGTCGATTACATGGTTATACGGTAATACGGTAATTGTGCCAGCCTTACATGTAGTGCTTATCACTGTGTATTATAGCACAATATAGTAGTAATAACCTGTATAATAGAGTAGTTATAACACATCATAGAATAGAATAACCTGTTTGTCTTAATTCCACTCCCAGGTTTCTCCCATCCAGGGATGATGAGCATGAACATGAATATGAACATGGGTTAAGGAGGTATGGGGGGCATGGCTCCATTCCAGTCAGGAATGCCTCTTATGGGCAACCCTCAGAAGGCCTCTCCTCTGTTTGGCGCTGAGCCCCCCAAGCAGTCCCAGGCCCCCTTTAAACCCAATGACCACTACCCCTCTGCCCCGGGCCACAGGTAAGAGGTTGTCTCACACAGAGCAGGTCAACTGGGGGCCTGGGTGGGATTTCCAGAGGTCCAGTCACCAGTTACAGTAAAACACAGTATCAAATGTCAGGAAATCCAATAGGTTTTGATGATGATAGAGCTAAAATGTGACCATGAACAGGGTAAACTTTAACCGTCACTTTTTCTAGAGGGTTCCTCAAAGTGCCAGAACCTTAGTCATCCAAAGGGAACGTTTGAGATATATTGCCACTGGTTTGTTTACAAACTAAATGCAGAACTTGTAGTTAAAAGCCGGCTAGTGGTATTAGTTGTTACTTACATAACGGTTATTTTATTGTAGCGGCCATCAGAGCAGAAATCCAGTGCTGCTCTTTCGTTTATACTTCAGATCTTACTGTAACTTTATAACATTTGTTTGAGAAGCAATAATAATTATGTGATGAGATTCCTAACCTTATTTATTAGAAATAAAGATAAGAAAAAGAAATAAAATCCTTAGATTCTCCCCCCCCGCGTCTGAGGCCTAATTGAAGTGCTCCGTTATATTTGGAATAAAATATGTATCTTTAAATATTTATCTTCAGCTCCTTACCCACCTTGACATTGCTTTCTGAGTGAGGCAACCGCATAGACTACAAGTAATGGGCCTTCTGTCAGGAGGCCAAACTGAGGCTTTGGATTAAGACGCACTCTTCACTTTTTAAATACCAATATTGCATGAAACATAGATGATAACGCTACCGGATCTCCTGCACATAGTGTTTAACATAGACACATAATCAGTGAAGGAAGTACATTAAGGAAAATAGCACATCAGTCAATTAGAGAAGAGGGCAGGGATACACAATTTAGAAGAAAAATCCATTATCATTAACGATTGGGGTGAGAGAGGGGAGGTTTTCATTATTTTTCATTTGTCTCTGCCCTGCCATGATAAGTATTGGGATGGTACTACCCATCAGTATTAACTAAGAAACATGGACGCAGAGAGGTTTTTGGCCACTGTAATGTCTTTATCACAACATAAAAAAAGAGCATGTGCTGTATGTTGTTTTTGTGTGTACCGTATCTTTCAGTTATTCATATATTTATGATTTTTTTGTAAATATTGTCTACTTCTAACACTGTCCTCTTCAGTATTTGTTTGTACTGGGTACCCCATGTCACATTACCCCTTCCTCTGGATTCATTGTTTGTCTGTGTTTATCTATGTGACCTGCCTCTGTTGTTGTTATGCAGTCTGCCTGTTCCTTGTACATTAATTCATTTGCTCATCCGCTCATGCGATGTGCTGTCTAGTGTACATTAAACATCACAATGGTCAGTCTCAGCACAATCTCCATTCTCCCCCTGCCCCGGCAGAGAGAATCACACCCAATCAGCTGCAAGCTTAGAGCAGTGCACACAAAAAAAAACTGTCCCTCTTAAGGCTAACATGTAATCCATAAGCCTAAAATTCACATTCTATAAGCCTACTTGCCAGGCCATAAATAAATTATAGTGGAGGTTGTGTCAGTATGACTTAACTTACATAAATTCAAAACTCAAGGCACAATTTTATTTAACACAATTGATTGAATCATTTTTATTTGTAGTTTAATACGATTATTTTCTACTCAGTGGTTGAGTTTCATAAATTTAGGTCGGAATTTCTTAGAGCAGATAAGATATACCCTGATTTTACTGGAGAGGATTGGCAATTGGTTATTGGTCTTTACTATGGGTAGTGACATTCCTTCCTCCTCTCTGCTCATCAAGAAGTTTGGACAAACCCAAACCCCTGGGCAGGGGGTCAATCCAGGCTGCAGGCCTCAGAGGGTCTCCCCCTCTCCTCCAGCAACTCAGTGGAGGAGAGCCCCAACTCCGACCCCCTCAGCCCCTATGGCTTCCACAGCCAGGAGACCGGCTCTGGGGACGAGAGGGGGAGTGAAGGGGTCAACAGCAGCAGCAAGCAGCAGAAGAGGAAGAAGAAGAAAAGGAGGTCCAGGGAGGAGGTGTATGACTTCATGGACAGGCAGGAGGCTCCGGATGCAAATGAGGAGGAGGGCGAGACAGAGAGCGGAGCCTCGGACGTCCCTTTGAGCCCGTCCTCCCCGAGCAAGGAGGAGAGCTGGGAGTGTGAGATCCGAGGGAGGGGTGGGGGTAGGATCAGGGGCAGGAAGAATAAGAGCAGGATGAAGCTCCCAGAGGAGTGGGGGCCAACACCCCAGGAGCCAACGACACCCCATGCCACCCCAGCCTCGGTGGCCCTGGAGTCTGCAAGGATCACTGCCTCCGGTCCCTTAAGTTCAACCCTGGAGAACATCTCCTCCCTCATAGCCGGCCCCCAGACTAACCCTTTTAGCAGTTTTATAGAGGACACCAAACTCTCTCACACCCCCACTGCCCCATCCCTCACTGAGAACCCCAAACCCAGTCACATTCTCACCACAGACCCTGCCCTTACAGACACTTTTACTAGTAACCTAAACATGTTTGCGCAACCTTCCCCTGCCAAGGTCAGCATGGACTGGGAGGCTGAGGCTCCCATTAAAAACACTGCCTCGGCTGCCCTCCATTATGAACCCATGTGTGTTGATGACTTTAAAATAGCCAATAAAGATGTCCTACCCCCCAAGAAGGATGAGGCAGCTCTGTCTTTCACTGACAAAGCCTCCTCTGATCGTGGCCGTCCTGAGGCCATGTCGTCTACTTGTGACCAGAAGCAGCTGGGCCCTCAGAGCTCCCCAGGTCTCAGCCCCCAGGTCTCACAGACCTTCTCCTTCCTAGACTCTGTCCTGCAGACCCCCCAAGCCATCACTCCTGCTTCACAGCCCCAATGCCAGACCACCACACCCCAGGGCCCTCCTCCAAACACCACCACCTCCTCCTCTTTCCAGAGCACTCCTCCTCCCCTGTTTAGCCACTCCTCCCAGCCTGATCACGACTCTCCCAGTCCCCGCCCTGCAGTGGGCTCAGGCCTGCCCTTTATCCCCACCGCACTGCCACTCACAGAGCACCAGGAGCCACCGCTGCCAGAGCCCCCCCTGCTGGAAGGTTGGTGACACTGAAGAGGGGACATGTCTATCTATCTATCAGTATGGGGGTGAATGATGACATTATAGTGCATGGCTCTCTCTGTGGACTGGGCCTGCTGTTTCTTGGCCATTATGTGTTTAATAGCACTGGTAATAACACGCTAACTAATTACCACTGCTCTTTAACCTGACTGTGTCTGACTGAGCCTTGAGTCCCTCTTACCTGACTGACTGTCTGGCCTGTCTCTGTAGTACTGTATTGATGATGATGATGATGATGATGATGATGATGATTATAATATCATATGCTATGTGTCTGTCTACCTACTGTACCTGATCATGTCAGCTGACCGGCCCAGCTCGTTTGACCTCCTATCTCTATCCTTTCTAACACTGTAATCATATACTAATTACTCTACTGTCTCTGTAGATTACTCTCTGTGTGACTCTTGAGTGAATCCACTCTCCTTGGGATAGAAATAGCTAGCTTTCTCCCCCCTGAATGCAATTATCCTAAATTGCAACAAGTCATTCTAGACCTTAACTCTTTGAAATTGACTCAACCTTTCTTCACTAATCAAAGGAATGTTGGTTTGCAGTGTGATTCTCTCTCTTTCTCTCAAGAGACTGATTTCCCCCTGACTAAATGATGCTTTTGTTCCTCAAATTGCCTATGCTGACTGAGGAGTCACTAACAGCTTTTCTTTCACGTTCTCTTTCTACTTGTGTGTGTGAATTCACTTTCAGAACCATTTTGAATGTCTCAAAATGATCTTGGCTAGAATTCTTAGATATGCAATTTGACCATTTTAAAACATACACATTTTACTTTCATGCAATTTTTAATTGGAGATATTAAAACAGATTTTTACTCAAATTCTGAATTCCTTGATGTGCAAGTTACCATGTAAGTGTTTGCATGATTAAGCGAACTGAAATGACTGACATCTATGTTTTGTCTTTTCTCCCCCATATGTACTGTATCTCCTGATGATGGCTCTAATGATGATGATGCTAAATAGGTGAGTTACATTTCCATTGTTGCCTTTGATAATATTTAGATGTTTCTCAGTGGAATAATATGAAGTGAAACTCAGTGTTTATTTCTTTCCTTATTTACTACAAATGTTTGCAACAGGTTTTTGTTCTTTTCAAGTTTTATTGTACTTTGCCTGTCTCACAGTTGGTTAGATATTTTCCATGTCAGGAAAAAGCTGGCACGTGTCTAGTTTGCTCATTCAGTTGGGAATAAGTTTGCCCTAGTTCAGAGACTGTGCTGTGTTGGTCCTTCTCATTTTGGTTTCTCGGTTGGAGATACAAGGACTGCTAGGTTGTCACTTTCCTAAGTGGCCATCCTGCTGTATAAGGCTGTTGTAGGGATGCTGTTCCTCCTTCCTGGATGACACAGGTGTTTTTGGTTGACAAATGGTGGAAGTCATTAGTATACTTCTTGTCTGTTTGCACCCCTCATATTCCCTTACTCAACCCATTCATCCCATTCAGCAGTCTGTTAATGGGTTATTTACAGATTACCAGGCAGGCAGTTGGTGTGTGGAGGGACAGTGAGGGACTGGCCTCTACTGGCCTCTCTGTATTCTCACCCCACATCCTCCTTCCTCAATCATCATCTTTGTTTTTCCTCCTCCCCTCCCTCCCCCTCCCTTCCTCCCTCCCTCCCTCAGTCTCTCCACCTAGCAGCCTCTCTGTTTTGTTGCCTTTCTCTCTCTTTCTTTCTCTCTCTTTCTTCTTCTTTCTTTCTCTCTCTCTCTCTCTCTCTCTCTCTCTCTCCTCTCTCTCTCTCTCTCTCTCTCTCTCTCTCTCTCTCTCTCTCTCTCTCTCTCTATCTCTATCTCTCTCTCTCATATATATATATATATATATATATCTCTCTCTCTCTCTTTCTCTCCTCTCTCTCTCTTTCTCTATCTCTCTCTATCTCTCTCTCTCTCTCTCTCTCTCTCTCTCTCTCTCTCTCTCTCTCTTCTCCTCCTCTCCCCCCCTCTCTCTCTCTCTCTCTCTCTCTCTCTCCCTCCCTCCCTCTCCATCCTCCTCTCCCTAATGCAATATTGATGGCTGGGACTTTCCGCAGTTACGTAAAGCATACAGCCCTTGTCTTTTTATAGCCGGTGATCAGGCTGTGTGCGGTAGGCAGAGGGAGGCAGATGCTCGGTGGCTGTGCGGCGGTACTGGCAGTCAGGGTTATCACACCACTCCACCAAAGGTCTGTTTACTGGTACTGCTCAGCCCTGCTGCATAGTCATTATTCTAGTCAGCCGAGCACAGACCCATCCTGCCACCAGCTAAACAAAGAGACCATCCATAAGAGCATGCCCAGCTGGCAAAGCATATAGCTACCGCCGTCGCCACTATAGTACTGATTGAGACGGGCAGTGCTCTGCAGTTTTTCTGTTTTTACGTCGTAGGTACCTTTCAGTAAATACTTCATCATCATGCTGTTGGCTTTAAGTGCATTCTGTGTTTCACAGTGAATATCATCACAATGGACCATATATGTTGAAGCCAAGTAAAAGGACGGGTGCTATTTTGTGTTGTTTATAATATTTAAAATCCATGCTACCTTTTATGATTTATTAAAGCTGCAATATGTAACTTTTTGGGCGACCCGACCAAATTCACATAGAAGTGAGTTATAGATCTGGCATTCTCAATGAAAGCAAGTCTAAGAAGCAGTAGAGCTGTTCTACGTGCGCTATTTCTATGCTTCCCATTCTTAAGTTTGGTTTTTGCATCTTTTACTTTCGGTTTTGTACACCAGCTTCAAAAGCTAAAATACAATATTTCTGGTTATGAAAAGTATATTTCACGGAGGTTTGGATGGTACAATGATTCTCTACACTATACTTGCTTGTTTTGTCACATAAACTGAAATTAGGCAAACTATTCGAATTTTTGCAACCAGGTAATGGAGGAGCGATTTCTGCATATTTCACCTTTAATTAACCAATGGGGCCATCATCTGATGGTTCAATAAAATACTGGTGGTTATATAATAGTTCTATCTGTAGCTGTGAATGGGTCTAGCTGGCTGAGGATACCTCATTAATATTACAGAATGATAAAGAGAGAACACACCTGTGAAGATTCTGCTTGAGGCAGCATCACTGGCGACCGTAGTCCTACTTTTAGCCACTTGTTATCTAATAGAGCACACTATTATGAAAACGAAAAAACGTTTCATTATAATGAAAACTAGATAAGTTGTCATTATAATAACCTGAATAGAAAGATTCATTGATTTTAAGCTTCAAACCAGAGAATATCAATGTAATCACTTTCCTCTTGTGGAAACAAGTGCTTGGATCTTGGATTGAGAATAAGATTTCATGTTGACCGTACAATAGGCCTGAAGCTGTACATAAATATTGAATGATAGCAGGATCAGAACTAGGGCACTTGAAAAACAATAGCAGTCATCTCAAATGCTAACCATTTGTCTGAGCTATTGGTCTTAAAATGGGTTCCGACATTTTACCAGGTCACTATGCCCATATGGAAAACATTCTTGTTGTTGAAACTAGATAAATTATACTATGATAGCTAATAGCTGAAGGTTTATAATTATGATCAAAACATATCATACTGCAAATATATTCACCACTCTGATCATTTTGATTCGAAAACAGCTTCCAATAATAAAATTTCTGGTGATGCTCATTCGTTATTAGAGGAATTAATTGAAAGACAGCTCACTGCATTTCCTCACAGTTATGTGTTCTGATTTCTCAGCCAGGCAAATTATGTCTACAAAGCCAATATTAAACTCTGCTCAGCCAGTGTGGTCTTTTTCCATGTCTCAAACCTTTCTCTTTTTTACCCTGCTTTCGTTTAGGGGCATAATTTGGCCGAATGATTAGATTGTGTTTAATTAGTGTATCCGGATCAGTCCGCTAGACCATCTGATGTGTGAAATCATGACTCTGAAGCTCCATTAGATGTGACACTTTATTTGACTTAATCTAACCCAATTTTGTTGCCATTCCACAAGATAGATTGTAAGCTACCAAGGAAGACGTGGGAAGGGATGTGTGTAGTGAGATGAGTCTCCCTACATATTTTCCTTTGTCCTTTCTCTCCATCATTTTGAGTCCTCTCTCTATATGTCCCTACCTCTAATTCTCCTCTTTCCTTCTTTATTATTGTGTTCATTTTTCTTCCTCCTCCTCTCCATCTCTCCATCCTTCCTTTGCCTTTTCTCTTTCGCCCTTCCACGTCAAGTTCACTTCCAACCCCTTTTCCCAGACTCCCTGGGTCGCCGAGACGACACGCACCATAATTATAGCAGCCTCTCTTTGACTGGGTGCTTGTTGCCATGGATATGGGAGGTGGTTTCCGTGGAGATGGAAGATCTCAGGACTGCCAAGGAAAAAATGGGGTGTGACAGTCAGGAGGTTGGATGCCAGAAATAGAATTCTCTGACATACCTCCTCTCTGCTCTACCCCCCGCAACCCACGGACTGCAGCCTGTGTATTACCACGCTCCCTCTCCCTTTCTGAGGTGGCCTTCCCAAAACATCCATGGCATATTGTAGATGGCTGCTGAATGCTACTGCACATGGCCCACTGACCAGCCACCACCCTCCTCATTTCCTTTTCCAAAACAATGACTTCCTGTTGGGTTTGAAAGTTCACCATTTTAAAAAGTCTCGTCACACCAAAGGCTGTTATGGTATGAGGTGATTGTGCTCAGTATAATTGGTTGTTATGCTGGTATTCACTGGACACAGACATATCACTCACACTGGATACAGACATATCACTCACACTGGACACAGACATATCACTCACACTGGACACAGACATATCACTCACACTGGACAGACATATCACTCACACTGGACACAGACATATCACTCACACTGGACACAGACATATCACTCACACTGGACACAGACATATCACTCACACTGGACACAGACATATCACTCACACTAGACACAGACATATCACTCACACTGGACACAGACATATTACACATAGAGTGGTACACTGGAACATATAGAAAATGAATGGCTTCATAGTGGCATCGGTGCCTATTATAATTGGAGTGGAGAGGGGATCTATTTCCAACAAGACCATTTTTGGTTCTCTGCAGTTAGATATTTACCATCATACTTTGCCTTGAATTGAAATTATTTGTGCAATGTTTGTTTGGACAGATCTCTGTATGTTTCTGTATGATTATATGAGAAGAAAACAGCATGGATTATATTTAATGTGGATTATAAGTGTAGTTAAAGCTAGAGTAATCTTTCTGTAAGAGATGTAAACATAAACAGACAGAGGAATATGTTGGACATGGGTCTTGCATAACAATGTCCATTCATGAGAAACAGGACCATTAGAGTGATGTAATGAACAGAGACTAAGGCTCTGTTTTGGGAATGAGGCTGACTGTTGTTGCCATAGACAGACCTGTTGCAGTGTGTTGTGTAAGTTTTCCCTAATATTGTGTGTAGGGCTGTAGAAAACACTGCTGTTTGGGAAATACGTTGACCAGTGAGGCTTCAGTATAGTGCATTTGTATACTTATCTGAGGAGTATTGCGTCAGTGCATTAGTATCTTATGTGATCAACTCAAACAACATGATTTTGCAGTGTGAATTCGAATGTGATATTATTGAAATCTAATATCGCTTACGCTAGCGGCACATGATTTCAGAAGTTGACAATGGCCTGTCTGATTCCAATATGTTCAGCATTTTCCCCATATCAACCCCACTGTACTGTACTCCTTGCACAATGCATTCCCTATTTTGCTACCCCCTCCTACAGTAAATGGGGGACTGTTTGGGGGGATTACGTAATCTTCATTCATTTATATTTAATGAGGTTTTTTTTGGCCCCAGTCCTCATGGAGCTGGAGGTGGGATGGTGGCAGGGGGGTAGAAGGGGGGGGATGTCATCAGATATTGAATAATCATTGCCTGCCTTCCACGACAATTGCGAAGAGGGAGGGGTCTAGTACAGGACTGAACCTGTGATGTTAGTGCGAACGTTTGGACAGGGTGTTTGTGTGAAGAAGGTTGGCGTATTCAGTACACACAGGATGAGGTGTATATAACTAGGAACACTGGGATTTTTAAGGGTATACTGCATGTCAATGGAGCGTTATCACACACTCTTTTCGAGGCCAGTCGTTCAATACCTTCCTAACAGAGTAGCCCACAGCATGTGACAACAGCAGACAGAAGGAACACAGTGTCCACAACCAAGTCCACAAACAACAAACACAATAAACAAAAGAGCCAAATGCTCCAGGCAGGGCCATGAGCCAGAAGATGCACACCCAGGGGCAGGGTAGAGGAGAGGGGCAGTGGGTACAGTAGTGGGCATGGAACAAAGTGATATGGGTAAGAATTGGAGATGACAGAACAGCATGGAAAAGCACATTTATACCACCAGAACCTGGGAGAGATGTGTAGCACTAATGGATGCTGTTACAGAGAGGACAGATTCATTCAAGTAGAATGGCAGTGGAAACTGAAGCACTGTATCCCCCAAAGCTATCCCCCATCCTCTCTCTCTCTCTTTCTCTCTCTCTCTCTCTCTCTCTCTCTCTCTCTCTCTCTCTCTATCTCTCTCTCTCTCTCTCTCTCTCTCTCTCTCTCTCTCTCTCTCTCTCTCTCTCTCTCTCGCTCTCGCTCTCGCTCTCTCTCTCCTGTGTTTCTAATGTAATGCCAAGCTGCCTGTCAATGAGGAGTCAGAGCTGCGGTTTATAGGACACCATGAAAGGGTGTGTGTATTAGTTTGTGTGTGTGTCAGTGACGTTCATTTGTATGTTTGTGTGTGTGTGTGTGTGTGTGTGTGTTTGTGACTGAGTTTACTGCTGGAAGTCGAGAATCTGCTCTAGCGAATGGGGATATGTTCCGTGGAGTCATGTGACCATAGCTCTGTTAGGGCTGTGATGTCAGAGAGGGGGAGAAATGGAGAGAGAGAGAGAAAGAGAGGGAGCAGCATTCAGTTCAGCCTCAGAGCCTCATCTGATCAGTTCAGAGCACAGACACAGAGAAACACACAATTACTACACCCGCACACTCATAGGCTGCGCTTCACAGAAACACCATATACCACAGATAGAGTACATTACCAGCCTTCCTTACCGCCAAGGAAAGATTAGTTTATTTTGCTTTCTAGAAGAATACAGAAGATCCATCAAAAGGAAGCAGGAGAGAGAAGAGAGGGAGAGGTGAGGATGTCTTCTCTCTCCAATCAGCAGCAGCAGAGTGATGGTGGACAGTGCTGTGAGTACACTGAGCTGGGCAAGGTGCCCTCTGTCTCTATGGCGTCTCCTCAGCAGGACCAGATGGGACCACAGGGTTTCGGGGGCAGCCCAGGGGCACCCAGGCTAACCGACGAGGACAAGCTGTCAAGCCTGTTTGATGGACCTTCATCTGGATCAGGGTTCAAGGTGGAGTCGTCTGACCTCAAGGTGCCAGGGAGGATGGGTGTTAGACTCGGGGCATCTTTGGGTCTGGGCAGTGCTTGGGAGAGCCCCACAAGTCCCCTCTCCTCCTCGCCCTCTCCAGCCTCCCCCGGGAAACTCTTCTCCACCCCGGGACAAGAACACAGGGCCAATGGAGCAGCAGCCCCGCGAGGGTCCGCTGCTGTGCAGCATGACGCCTCACCGTTCCCCAACACACAGAAGGTGGACAACTGCGTATGGAATCCCTCCTTCTCTGGGTCACACCAAACAGACCTGAAGCCTGCTGTTCAGACTGCTGCGCCTGCACCTGCAGACAACTACTGTGTTGTTGGTGTTGTCGACGACAACTACTCTAAGGGTGGAAACTGCACTGTGTCAGGATTCTCTGAAGACAGTGACGAGGACATGGGGCCTACTTTACCTCGAGGAGGAGGTACCGAGCAGCAACACAAAGCCGTGAGACGCGCCATGTCTGACTGTTCCCACCTGTCTGTGCCAGGTAGCTTTGACTTATCCCAGTACCCAGGGCAGCCTGGCGGACTGGTGGACATGCCCTCACCTGGAAGTAACGTTATGGGGTCCAAGTCTCCACACTCGGCTGTGCAACGCTCTCTGACAGTGGGGGAGGAGAGAAAGACTGTGTCGCCCACACTATCTCCTCTGTCCCCACTGAGCCCTGTCAGGGCCCCCAACTCCCCTCCACCCAGGAGGGGTACTGGTAATGGGATGTCACAGAGCCAGAGTGAGAGTGTCCTACTGCCGGTTCCCTTCAGTGGAAAAACCTTCCACAGCATCAATACCAAAAGCTCCATTGAGGGTAGGTGACTGAAATGATTTGAGGCTTATTCCTCTCCTTACCGCGTTAGACCTGGTTCCCCTATCTCTCATTGCCTTTGTATATACTGGTCTACACTGATTTAAGTACATAGATTTGGGAGTTCAGGTTTATTTGTGATGCCTGACCATATAGGTCAGTGGGCAGTGGTATTTGTCTGGGATGTAATAGCTGTTTGTTTTATCGATGGACTGCTGAAAGAGAAAATGGAAGGAGCCAACATACGAATGGATGTATAAAAAATTAAAACAACTAGAAATTGTGGTATTTGGTATATTTATACTTGGATGATTTGCTTCTAAAAAAAATTAAGAGAGCAGAAGGGTTTAAAATTCATCACCATTTTGTTTTGACTAAATGTCAAAGGCACCAGAATACCATCATTGAGGAGGTCTGGGGTGTTATACAGAATAATTAGTATGCAAGTCAAGTTCCTCTGAATATGAATGTCTATTGAAATGCTGAGGTTAATTTACCCTCTCAAACTCCCATCTCTTCATATGACTGTGTTGTTCGGTGATACATCACATGAAGTGGCACTCCAACGAGTGGCTAGCACTAAGGGAAGGGTGTGTGATGGATTTGAAATTGAGTCTGGTTATTCATTTAAACAGAAAGTAGTCATTTCTGGTGGCACCATGTGGGGACTGGGGACTCCTGGGAATGCTTTCAGATTGCATGACTACTCTTATGTTATTCATATATACACATAGATTCAATAACAGCAGGCAGTCTGGAGCTTGAGGCCATTTTGCTTGCATTATACACTGAGTGTACAAAACATTAGGAACATCTGCTCTTTCCATGACATAGACTGGCTGTCCAGGTGAATCCAGGTGAAAGCTATGATTCCTTATTGATATCACTTGTTAAATCCACTTCAATCAGTATAGAGGAAGGGGAGGAGACAGGTTAAATAAGGATTTTTAAGCTTTGAGATAATTGAGACATGGATTGTATGTGTGTATTGTATGTGTGTACAGTCGTGGTCAAAAGTTTTGAGAATGACACAAGTATTGGTCTTCACAAAGTTCGCTGCTTCAGTGTTATGAGATATTTCTGTCAGATGTTACTATGGTATACTGAAGTATAATTACAAGCATTCCATAAGTGTCAAAGGCTTTTATTGACAATTACATTAAGTTTATGCAAAGAGTCAATATTTGCAGTGTTGACCCTTCTTTTTCAAGACCTCTGCAATCCTCCCTGGCATGCTGTCAATTAACTTCTGGGCCACATCCTGACTGATGGCAGCCCATTCTTGCATAATCAATGCTTGGAGTTTGTCAGAATTTGTGGGTTTTTGTTTGTCCACCCGCCTCTTGAGGATCGACCACAAGTTCTCAATGGGATTAAGGTTTGGGGGGTTTCCTGGCCATGGACCCAAAATGTCTATGTTTTGTTCTCCGAGCCACTTAGTTATCACTTTTGCCTTATGGCAAGGTGCTCCATCATTCTGGAAAAGGCATTGGTCGTCACCAAACTGTTCTTGGATGGTTGAGAGAAGTTGCTCTCAGAGGATGTGTTGGTACCATTCTTTATTCATGGCTGTGTTCTTAGGCAAAATTGTGAGTGAGCCCACTCCCCTGGCTGAGAAGCAACCCCACACATGAATGGTCTCAGGATGCTTTACTGTTGGCATGATACAGGAATGATGGTAGCGCTCACCTTTTCTTTTCTTGACAAGGTGTTTTCCGGATGCCCCAAACAATCGGAAAGGGGATTCATCAGAGAAAATTACTTTACCCCAGTCCTCAGCAGTCCAATCCCTGTACCTTTTGCAGAATATCAGTCTGTCCCTGATGTTTTTCCTGGAGAGAAGTGGCTTCTTTGCTGCCCTTCTTGACACCAGGCCATCCTCCAAAAGTCTTCGCCTCACTGTGCGTGCAGATGCACTCACACCTGCCTGCTGCCATTCGTGAGCAAGCTCTGCACTGGTGTTGCCCCGATCCTGCAGCTGAATCAACTTTAGGAGACGGTCCTGGCGCTTGCTGGACTTTCTTGGGCACCCTGAAGCCTTCTTCACAACAATTGAACCTCTCTCCTTGAAGTTCTTGATGATCCGATAAATGGTTGATTTAGGTGCAATCTTACTAGCAGCAATATCCTTGCCTGTGAAGGCCTTTTTGTGCAAAGCAATGATGACGGCACGTGTTTCCTTGCAGGTAACCATGGTTAACAGAGGAAGAACAATGATTTCAAGAACCACCCTCATTTTAAAGCTTCCAGTCTGTTATTCTAACTGAATCAGCATGACAGAGTGATCTCCAGCCTTGTCCTCGTCAACACTCTCACCTGTGTTAACGAGAGAATCACTGACATGATGGCAGCTGGTCCTTTTGTGGCAGGGCTGAAATGCAGTGGAAATGTTTTTTGGGGATTAAGTTCATTTTCATGGCAAAGAGGAACTTTGCAATTAATTGCAATTCATCTGATCACTCTTCATGACATTCTGGAGTATATGCAAATTGCCATCATCAAAACTGAGGCAGCAAACTTTGTGAAAATTTGTATTTGTGTCATTCTCAATACTGTATGTGTGCCATTCAGAGGGTGAATGGGCAAGACAAGTGCCTTTGTACGGGGTAGGGTAGTAGGTGCCAGGCGCACCGGTTTGAGTGTGTCAAGAACTGCAACGCTGCTAGGTTTTTCACGCTCAACAGTTTTCAGTGTGTATCAAGAATGGTCTACTACCCAAAGGACATCCAGCCAACTTGACACAACTGTGGGAAGCATTGGAGTCAACATGGGCCAGCATTCATGTGGAACCCTTTCGACACCTTGTAGAGTCCATGCCCTGACAAATTGAGGCTATTCTGAGGGCAAAAGGGTGTGCAACTCAATATTAGGAAGGTGTTCTTAATGTTTTGTACACACAGTATTAGAGCTCTCTTTCACCTACAGCTAGCCTATCGCTAAATATCTCACAAAGACACCATCATGAAAAGGATACATCTGCATCCTTCAATTAGCAACAGTAGGGATCAAGCAGAAATAGCTGGCAGCATCTTCCTGCTGTAACAAGGGTCATTTCTACCTCATGGATGAAGGTCATCAGAAAATAATCCCTCTGCTTACGTGCCTGTGTGTTTCTATATAATGCAAGGTCATTTCAAATACATACTGTACAATAGGCACACATTTACTGATTCTAGTGAATTAGCTATATGCATCATCACTTCATATACAGTAGTGTGTGTGCGTGTGTTTGTGTGTGTATGGGTGGGTGGGTGCATGCATGTGTATGCGTGTATATGTACAGTTGAAGTCAGAGGTTTACATACACTTAGGTTGGAGTCATTAAAACTTGTTTTTCAACCACTCCACAAATGTCTTGTTAACAAACTATAGTTTTGGCAAGTCGGTTAGGACATCTACTTTGTGCATGACACAAGTAATATTTCCAACAATTGTTTACAGACAGATTATTTCACTGATAATTCACTGTATCACAATTCCAGTGGGTCAGAAGTTTACATACACTATGTTGACTGTGCCTTTAAACAGCTTGGAAAGTTCCAGAAAATGATGTAATGGCTTTAGAAGCTTCTGATATGCTAATTGACATAATTTGAGTCAGTTGGAGGTGTACCTGTGGATGTATTTCAAGGCCTAGGTGGCATCATGAGGAAGGAAAATGATGTGGCAACATCTCAAGACATCAGTCAGGAAGTTAAAGCTTGGTCGCAAATGGGTCTTCCAAATGGACAATGACCCCAAGCATACTTCCAAAGTTGTGGCAAAATGGCTTAAGGACAACAAAGTAAAGGTATTGGAGTGGCCATCTCAAAGCCCTGACCTCAATCCTATCGAAAATTAGTGGGCAGAACTGAAAAAGCGTGTGCGAGCAAGGAGGCCTACAAACCTGACTCAGTTACTCCAGCTCTGTCAGGAGGAATGTGCCAGAATTCACCCAACTTATTGTGGGAAGCTTGTGGAAGGCTACCTGAAACGTTTGAACCAGTTTAAACAATTTAAAGGTAATGCTACCAAAAACTAATTGAGTGTATGTAAACTGATGAAAGAAATAAAAGCTAAAATAATTCATTCTCTCTGCTATTATTCTGACATTTCACATTCTTAAAAGAAAGGGATGATCCTAACTGACCTAAAACAGGGAATTTTTACTAGGATTAAATGTCAGGAATTGTGACAAACTGAGTTTAAATGTATTTTGCTAAGGTGTATGTAAACTTCCGACTTCAACTGTATGTGTGTGTCTGGTGTGTGATGCTGGTCGCCTGCGTGTTAGTCATGTTCTATGTGACAATGTGTTTACACCACTGGCCAGGCATACAGAACAGCTCTATACTAGAGTCTATAGTGTATGTTTACACCACTGGCCAGGCATACAGAACAGCTCTATACTAGAGTCTATAGTGTATGTTTACACCACTGGCCAGGCATACAGAACAGCTCTATACTAGAGTCTATAGTGTATGTTTACACCACTGGCCAGGCATACAGAACAGCTCTATACTAGAGTCTATAGTGTATGTTTACACCACTGGCCAGGCATACAGAACAGCTCTATACTAGAGTCTATAGTGTATGTTTACACCACTGGCCAGGCATACAGAACAGCTCTATACTAGAATCTATAGTGTATGTTTACACCACTGGCCAGGCATACAGAACTGCTCTATATTAGAGTCTATAGTGTATGTTTACACCACTGGCAAGGCATACAGAACAGCTCTATACTAGAGTCTATAGTGTATGTTTACACCACTGGCCAGGCATACAGAACTGCTCTATATTAGAGTCTATAGTGTATGTTTACACCACTGGCAAGGTATACAGAACAGCTCTATACTAGAGTCTATAGTGTATGTTTACACTACTGGCCAGGCATACAGAACAGCTCTATACTAGAGTCTATAGCAGAGGTCGGCAACAGGCGGTGATTTATTTTGCCCCCACGAAGTTTGTATTAAGAAATACAGTGGTGATAAAAAGTATTTAGTCAGCCACCAATTGTGCAAGTTCTCCCACTTAAAAAGATGAGAGAGGCCTGTAATTTTCATCATAGGTACACGTCAACTATGACAGACAAATTGAGGGGAAAAAATCCAGAAAATCACATTGTAGGATTTTTTATGAATTTATTTGCAAATTATGGTGGAAAATAAGTATTTGGTCACCTACAAACAAGCAAGATTTCTGGCTCTCACAGACCTGTAACTTCTTCTTTAAGAGGCTCCTCTGTCCTCCACTCGTTACCTGTATTAATGGCACCTGTTTGAACTTGTTATCAGAACTAGTTTTTTATAAAAGACACCTGTCCACAACCTCAAACAGTCACACTCCAAACTCCACTATGGCCAAGACCAAAGAGCTGTCAAAGGACACCAGAAACAAAAGTGTAGACCTGCACCAGGCTGGGAAGACTGAATCTGCAATAGATAAACAGCTTGGTTTGAAGAAATCAACTGTGGGAGCAATTATTAGGAAATGGAAGACATACAAGACCACTGATAATCTCCCTCGATCTGGGGCTCCACGCAAGATCTCACCCTGTGGGGTCAAAATGATCACAAGAACGGTGAGCAAAAATCCCAGAACCACACGGGGGGACCTAGTGAATGACCTGCAGAGAGCTGGGACCAAAGTAACAAAGCCTACCATCAGTAACACACTACGCCGCCAGGGACTCAAATCCTGCAGTGCCAGATGTGTCCCCCTGCTTAAGCCAGTACATGTCCAGGCCCATCTGAAGTTTGCTAGAGTGCATTTGGATGATCCAGAAGAGGATTGGGAGAATGTCATATGGTCAGATGAAACCAAAATATAACTTTTTGGTAAAAACTCAACTCGTCGTGTTTGGAGGACAAAGAATGCTGAGTTGCATCCAAAGAACACCATACCTACTGTGAAGCATGGGGGTGGAAACATCATGCTTTGGGGCTGTTTTTCTGCAAAGGGACCAGGACGACTGATCCGTGTAAAGGAAAGAATGAATGGGGCCATGTATCGTGAGATTTTGAGTGAAAACCTCCTTCCATCAGCAAGGGCATTGAAGATGAAACGTGGCTGGGTCTTTCAGCATGATAATGATCCCAAACACACCGCCCGGGCAACGAAGGAGTGGCTTCGTAAGAAGCATTTCAAGGTCCTGGAGTGGCCTAGCCAGTCTCCAGATCTCAACCCCATAGAAAATCTTTGGAGGGAGTTGAAAGTCTGTGTTGCCCAGCGACAGCCCCAAAACATCACTGCTCTAGAGGAGATCTGCATGGAGGAATGGCCAAAAATACCAGCAACAGTGTGTGAAAACCTTGTGAAGACTTACAGAAAACGTTTGACCTGTGTCATTGCCAACAAAGGGTATATAACAAAGTATTGAGAAACTTTTGTTATTGACCAAATACTTATTTTCCACCATAATTTGCAAATAAATTCATTAAAGATCCTACAATGTGATTTTCTGGATTTTTTTTATCATTTTGTCTGTCATAGTTGACGTGTACCTATGATGAAAATTACAGGCCTCTCTCATCTTTTTAAGTGGGAGAACTTGCACAATTGGTGGCTGACTAAATACTTTTTTCCCCCACTGTATATACACTGGATATACAAAAGTATGTGGACATCCACATAACATTTGTGGATTCGGCTATTTCAGCCACACCCGTTGCTGACAGGTGTATAAAATCGAGCACACAGCCATGCAATCTCCTTAGACAAACATTGTCAGTAGAATGGCCTTACTGAAGAGCTCAGTGACTTTCAACGTGGCACCGTCATAGGATGCCACTTTTCCAATAAGTCAGTTCGTCAAATTTCTGCCCTGCTAGAGAGGCCCCGGTCAACTGTAAGTGCTGTTATTGTGAAGTGGAAACGTCTAGGAGCAACAACGGCTCAGCCGCAAAGTGCTAGGCAAAAAAAAAAGTTAAATCACCAGGAATTCTGCTAAAAATTCAGGAAATCTGTTCCAAAAGTATTCCCACAAATAAAAAAAGAGACGTATGTAACCAAGGTATGAAATTACTGTTATTTTTAAATACAATCTCTTTTTGGGCTTAGTTGTAGTCAATTTGCAGTGTACAAATTATTATAATTATGTTCCGGCCCCCTGACCATCTGCTCTGATGAAAATTGGCCCGTGGCTGAATCTAGTTGCCTACCCCTAGTCGATAGTGTATAACAGTTACTGGAACCAGGGCTCCTAAAGCCAGCCATTGGTACAACAAGGCCAGTCCTGTATACTGTACTCAATCATTTGATAGATTTGTCGACTGGCTAATGGTTTTGTACCATTGTGACAAATCCATGATCTTGTCTGACACATTGAACTGGTATCTATCTACCATAAATGTACAATCCATTTGCCCTCACTCTCTTTTTAAATATTGATGCTCTAGTCCACTAATTGGTCTGAATTTTCTTTGAAAAGCGGATTCAGTCATTACGTCAGTGGGTCTTCTTTTGACCCAGCTTAATCTGTCCCACATTTCCTAACCAAATGGTACCATGGGATACAGCCCGAGAGAGGAAAACCAATGTGCCTTGGTCAAAAGTAGTGCATTACATAAGGAATAGGGGGCCATTACAGATGTACCCTCTCTCTCTCTGTAGAGGTTACTGGGGCTGGGTTACATAAGGAGCCGATGCCAACAATGTGCTGTTCTGTCTTCCCTGCTCGGCCCTGGGTTCGGCCCTGACTTTCTGTGGCCCTGCCCAGACTCCACACCACCATGCCATGACTGGTCACTGTAGTCAACTCACTCTTATTTCCTCACCAACGAGATGCTCTGGGGTGTAGTACAAAATATGATCACTGATAGATTATAATCATATGAGTATAATATGACAGCAGTATTCGGACGGTTGTATTTTGTGACGATCAATCAGAGGATTTTAGAGGATTGACATTTAGTTGCCTATTTGAACAGCCGTAACATGTACAAAGTCCTGTTGTCCATATACAGTGGTGGCATTCTTAGGTGGTATTCTTAGGATGCATTGTTGTAGCTCGATTTTCTAGCTAAAGCCAGTCTGAATCTGTGGTTCGGTTAATAACACGCTATAAGATATGCTAGCTCTCATGGCTGAAAGCGACTCTGGCACTATGAAAGGTTTCTCCACCTGTATTTTATCCTTAGAGTAATTCTGGTATTTTTTCATGACATACAGTATTGCGTGTTTGCTAAATGTATGTCTTTTTTTGTCTCTCTACAGTTAAAGCAGAAAATAAGGACAAACAAGAGAAGGCAGATTTCTTCCCGAAGACGGATAACTTGAACATGTTTGAGAAGACAGAGAAAGAAGATCAATCTAAGAAAGTCGACAATGCTGATAAGACCTCCAAATCTGAGAAGATCCTCAAAGATGAAGAAAAGTTCCATATGACGGAGAAAAGTGATACAAATGAAAAAGTGGACAAGCCAGAGAAGACAAACAAAGATGAGAAGATGGAGAAGAAAGAAAATGGGGAGAAAACTGACAAGATGGTCAAAGCTGAAAATAACGAAAAGGCTGGGAAAGCTACTGCAAAGTCCCCAACAACCAACGGAAGCAAGCAGGACCTCACCAGCCCAGACAGTAAGGCCAAGGTAGGTCAAGGAAAGGCCGGGGCAATGTTGCCATTCATTTCATTTCAGCAAGCTGCTTCTCCAACTGTCACTGCCATCTCTAGTGTGTGCGTGTGTGTATGTGCGTGGGTGTCTCTGTGTGTTTGTATGCACACGCTTATGTGCAATTTGAGGTTATCGTCGGTGCCAATTTGCTCTGCTGATGCTCCTTGTTTGATTATGATTTGTTATTAGTGAATGCTGCCTCTGCTGCTTTACCATCCTGCCTGTCCTCTGTTGTATGCTTTTGGTTTTCTTCTTTTCTCCTTTATCGTGTGACGTTGTTGTACAGCCTGCTGTTGGGTCAACCAAACCAAACTCTGCCAAAACACGGCCCACCTCTTTGTCCACTGGGGACGCAGCTGGCCCCCCAAAACGTTCCTCCCCCACCTCAAGCTCTGCCAATAAAAAAAAAACTGTTACCAAGGCAACCACTCCCACTGCTTGCACCAAGCAGCCAACGGCCGCTGCCAGTCAAACCCCTACAGCCACCAAGTCCAAGGTGAGTTCCCTCCCACTTCCCTCTGGTGTCTTCTCACTGGCCTCCCCTTTTGTGGTTGGCACCTTGTCCCCCTTCCGTTTGTTTGGCTCTGCCATATAACTGTACAGTGCCCACCTACTGACTCTCACTCACAGTTTGTGGACCACCAACTCCCTGCACTATGACCTCTGTTCAGTCTCTTCACCATTTAGGATAGTCCTACAAACGGAATCTTGTCTATCACTTCCCTGAAAACCCCAGCATACTGTACATTTCCAATATCTCCTTTCTGTTTCCAATCTTTACTCTTCTCATTTCTTAATCACTTTCCTTTTTGTCAAGAGCTCTCTTCCACACCACACCCTTCTCTGATTTTCTGTTTGCTTACTCAGACTCCGGAAAATGGTCCTCCTGTGCCAAAGGCCAATGGCACGGCCAATAAGAACGGTTCCTCTACAACTGCCACTACTAAACCTGCTGGTCCACACCCCTCTGCTAGTGCCCCCTCTATGCGCCGCAACACAGGTGAGCACTAACTCTTAACTGTACCGTGCAAGCGTACATTCTTTAAGGTACTTTATTCTTGATGATGGTGGTATTCAAAAAGCCAAAGTCAGAATTCATTGGTCATCCCCAAATGAATACACTGTTCACAAGTCTGAATCATGTAAGGTGAGCTTGGTTATGTCCTCTACCCTACAGTTCCCAAGACTGATATCAAGCCAGGTGATGTGAAGAAGCCTAGTACGCTGAAGACAACACCAAGTAACAACAACCAACCTACACAATCTAACCCAAGTATCTCAGTACACAACTAAAATACCTTGGAGTTTAATGTATTCTTTGAAATTGTAAGGACAGACATCCTGTTTTAATCTCTCCTGACAGTGTCATTATGACTACACAGAGAGAGACAAACGCAGTGGGTATGTGAGGCTAAGAGACAGACAGGGATGCAGAGGGAAACTGAAACTTATCATTTTTTTCAGTAATTGGTCTTTTGACAAATCACATCACATCTTTTTCAGAGCTGACCTGATTGGCCAAAAGAGCAATTAGTGTAAAAAAGATCAGAATTGGGCTGCCTGTGTCTCAACAGTAATTCCAGTTCCTGAAAACACTGACTGAAGCCTCATGCCTGTCATGTCCTCCTCAGATCTTCATTAGTCATCGAATCAGAGACTGCTGACACAGCCTTGTAAAAACCCACTACCAGAGACCACAGTATCTACTGTATGTAGGTAGTAGTAGTGTGGTTCCTCATACTCTTCCCTGTCGACTTGTTAGCTTCCAGCCCATTGTTTCCTAGTAAATCATTGTTGGTGTTGTGTGCGATCAGCTCAGCTCCAGCCATTAGAGGGTTACTGTTCTATGGTTCCTCATGTCCTTTCTCTCTCTCTGCCCCAGCCAAGCCCAGGGTACCTCGCACCTCCGCCACTGCTCCGAGCACTCCTGCCACCAATGGGGAGCAGCCTCGCCGACGCATCACCAAACCCCCAGTGCCCAAGCAGACCGCTATGGAGAGGAAGCCACCTGTACCCAGAGCACCTAGGACTCCCAGGCCCATCAACGCACCCCTGCCGGACCTGAAGAATGTGCGCTCCAAGATCGGCTCCACAGACAACATGAAGTACCAGCCTACCGGCGGCAAGGTGTGGTAACTAGGGATAGAGATGTACTGTACGTGGAAGCTTGTGGAGATGGGTCTATTTTAGAGGACCGACATGAGACAGACATTTTTGTATTACCGTTTTTTTTTATTGCTAACAAGCATTGTGCAAAACTCTAAATACAGTTATCAAAACAACATGCAACTTGGCAATGCACATCCTACTTGTCTCAAAAGCAAATATTTCTACCAAATGAAAGCTAACAGTCTCTCACGACACACACACTTTGTCATTCATAGTATCATGACCTACAAAACTCTAAAAACTGCTCCCACTTGAAAATGTGTCAATTTGTCTTTAATATTATGTTTTTTAAGATGAACCAACAGTCATTTTTACAAAAGAAGAGTGGCAAACCTGTACTGTATAGAATGTCCTGCAAGATATGTAAAGAAATAAAGCAGAAAGGCTGCAATATGCTTCAATACAATTTACTGCAGAGTATTCCAAAATACACAAAAATAAATAATTCCAGTACTGTTAAACAAACAAAAAGTGTATACACACTATGAATATGCATAGCATATTGTCCAAATGAAACAGATATATACAGTGAGGGAAAAAAGTATTTGATCCCCTGCTGATTTTGTACGTTTGCCCACTGACAAAGAAATGATCAGTCTATAATTTTAATGGTAGGTTTATTTGAACAGTGAGAGACAGAATAACAACAAAAAAACACGCATGTCAAAAATGTTATAAATTGATTTGCATTTTAATGAGGGAAATAAGTATTTGACCCCTCTGCAAAACATGACTTAGTACTTGGTGGCAAAACCCTTGTTGGCAATCACAGAGGTTAGACGTTTCTTGTAGTTGGCCACCAGGTTTGCACACATCTCAGAAGGGATTTTGTCCCACTCCTCTTTGCAGATCTTCTCCAAGTCATTAAGGTTTCGAGGCTGACGTTTGGATACTCGAACCTTCAGCTCCCTCCACAGATTTTCTATGGGATTAAGGTCTGGAGACTGGCTAGGCCACTCCAGGACCTTAATGTGCCTCTTCTTGAGCCACTCCTTTGTTGCCTTGACCGTGTGTTTTGGTTCATTGTTTCCTTGACAAGATCCTCCCGTGTAGTTCTGGGCTGATTCCTCACCATTCTCATGATCATTGCAACTCCACGAGGTGAGATTTTGCATGGAGCCCCAGGCCGAGGGAGATTAACAGTTCATTTGTGTTTCTTCCATTTGCGAATAATAGCACCAACTGTTGTTACCTTCTCACCAAGCTGCATGGCGATGGTCTTGTAGTCCATTCCAGCCTTGTGTAGGTCTACAATCTTGTCCCTTACATCCTTGGAGAGCTCTTTGGTCTTGGCCATGGTGGAGAGTTTGGAATCTGATTGATTGATTGCTTCTGTGGACAGGTCTCTTTTATACAGGTAACAAGCTGAGATTAGGAGCACTCCCTTTAAGAGTGTGCTCCTAATCTCAGCTCGTTACCTGTATAAAAGACACCTGGGAGCCAGAAATCTTTCTGATTGAGAGGGGGTCAAATACTTATTTCCCTCATTAAAATGCAAATCAATTTATAACATTTTTGAAAATGCATTTTTCTGGATTTCTTTGTTGTTATTCTGTCTCTCACTGTTCAAATAAATCGACCATTAAAATTATAGACTGATCATTTCTTTGTCAGTGGTCAAACGTACAAAATCAGCAGGGGATCAAATACTTTTTTCCCTCACTGTAACAATGCTAGTCAACCCTGTCTGATGCATTGGGCCACACGTTCTCATCCACATCACACCGTATGGCCTCTCGCGCAATACACCTGGGAAAGAATCTCTTTGCATGCCTGATCCATCCCTGGCAATCTTCTGCAGAGATATCCAGGCATCCTGCATTCATTGCATCCAAGAGTGACATTTGATCATGTGGATGGTGGTCATAAACTTTCCACCTCCATGAGGAAAATAATTATTCTATGGGGTTGAGGAAGGGAGAGTAAGGGGGGAGGAAAAGTGACACCATCCTGGGATGGGCTGCAAACCACTGGGACTGCATGGGAGTGGTGAAATGCCACATTGTCCCCTACAATCACCCAGGTTTCCATAGAGGTCATCCATGAATGAAATGAGGCGCTCTGTGTTGTATGGCCCAATTAGTGGTTTATGTAACAGCAATCCTTCAGAGGATATTGCAGCCCACATTGTGATGTTGGCACCCCTCTGGCCCGGGACATTCACTGTTGCTCTTTTCCCAATCACATTCCTTCCACGTCGGCGTGTTTTGGCCATGTTAAAACCAGCCTCATCCACAAGACGAACATGTGGGGAGTTGGTCTGGCTTCAAGCTCCATGACACTCTAAAATATTGTAAATCCACAGGGCAACATAACAGTTATTCTATAACAGTAGTTTACATTACAGTATGCTGTAACTGAAATCACTGCTGAGTGTGCAGTGCTCTGGAGGGTTTTGTTTACAGTAAAAACAGTACTGTATTACAGCATATAGACATCTTACCTGGACATATTTGTACCGGAGTTCCTTGACACGATCTGAGTTCCTCTCAAAGGGAACAGTGTACACCTGCTTCATGCTGATATGATGCTTTGTCAAGACTCTAGCAATGGTTGTTGTGCTTACACTTTCAACATTTTGAAATGTATTATTGTCTGCCAACACTCTCTCTTGAATTTCTCTGAGTTTTATGGCATTGTTGCTAATGACCATGTCAACAATTACAGCTTCCTGCTGAGCAGAGAAAATCCTACCCCCCCCCCCCCCCCCTCCATTTGGTAACCATTGGGTCCTAAAACAGAAATAAAATTACACACAAGTGGTTCGGAGAGCTTTTGCTCAATTTACTACTCTACAGTGATATTCAGTATAGTTAGATGCCCATGCAGAATGCATATCTTACCTGTTAGTTTGCTGGAAGGTTCTTATAATAGATGACACAGTTGAGCGTTGCAAATTTGGCTGCACTCTGAGACCAGCATCTCTCATTGATAGACCATGATTGACAACATGATCAATGATTGTAGCCCTAATCTCATCTGACACTACAACTCTGAGTCTTCCCCTCAGTCTTCTTCCACCACGGATACGTAATCCTCTGCCTCTCCCGGCAACTCTTCCACCTCTGTAAGCCACTACACGATCACTGGCCGGGTCCATGTTTATGTAAAATATATTCCAAAGATGTCCCCTTTTGTGGAGATGGTAATGACATAAAAATGTATGTCATGGGTATGTCTTCAGTTACGTAATGTAGAATGAAAATCAGATGTGAATAATTAAGAGTTATTATTATTATTTTATTTTAGAATTTCTATTTTGCTTTTACTGTAGGAATGTAAAAAATTGCGGTCTAATTCAATTTTCAGTAGCTTTTGAACTTGAGTTTAACAGTTTTGATAAGGGTATCTTAACATTTGCAAAATGGTCTGTAGATACGTAGAGTTTTGTTGGTAAATGTGTTTTTGTGAGACAAGTATTTATGTAATTTGAAAGATGTTGTCATTGAATGCATTTTGTGTCTAAGCAATGACAAATTATCCACAGGTTGCCACATAGAGTGTTGTTGTGATAACTGTATTTAGAGTTTTGCACATGTATCCGCAGTATTGAACAATGCTTGTTAGCAATCGAAAAAAAACTGTAACAGATTTAACATGCTTTCAATGCTGCCAACTAATGCCATTCATAGCAGGGGTTTTGTCACAAGCAAATTCTCATTCAACATCATACAAATTCCATATTATTAAAACCTCCTACCTTCTCCACTGCTACCATATAACAAGATCATATACCATCTCGTTAGTCATTACCAGCTTTATTGGCCTCCTCAACTGAATAGTGGCACAATGCATTCTACCCCTGGAGAAAATATGTTAAGCAAACTATCTGTCTGTCTAATTCTATCATTATTTTTCTTTCTGTAGTTCTCTTTCTGTTCTCTCCCCTTTGTCTCTCTCTTTTCCTCTCTGTTACTTTTTATTTTCTCTCTTATCTCTCTCTCTTTTCTCTCTCTCATCTCTCTACGTTACAACTGACAGCTGCCTTCACTCATTTGACTGACTTGATAGAAGATGCTGTCACCTGTATTCATAAGATCACTCTGAAAAGAGAAATGCTTTCATACAAATGATCATCTTGGAAAATAGCCATCATGTCCAGTCTTTACCTATGGCATTGGTTGTGACAGTGTCCATCCACAAAAAGGTTGCCTATTACAATGATGTAAGCAAAAGGGAGACTCCATAGAAAAACAATCTAAAAAATATAGTTTCAGTACCACCCCTGCACACACTTCCACAGACCTGAAGAGTTGAATTGGCTCCCTGAGCCAATGTCTAGGCTTTGGCAAAGCGAGCCAAAGCACTCTTCTGGCATGCAGGAGACCTGGGTTCGAAACCAATCAGTGACACAGACAGGTGGTGTAGCTGAAAAGCAGATCTCTTCCCTCCATCCATACACCCACCACCACACTCTCCTGAGCCCTGACTGGTGGTACTGACCCAGGGCCCAGGGCAGCCCTGTCTCCTGGTATTGACCCAGGGGTGGTTGTCTCCCCTCAGGTCTCCTCGGCGGGGGCTTCCCAATCCAAAGACGGCCCGGGCAAAGTGAGTCCCTATCATCACACACCCCTCTTTCATTCTCACCCGTGTGCCCAACCACTCTCTCTCCTCTGATATCACACTGAAGGAAATGACATAAGTGGATATTTTTGTCCACTGACTATTTGAACCTATCTGCACACACACAAACACATAAATACAGGCACGTCACTCTCTAACACACTCTCGTGCACATCCTCACCTTTTCTTCCTCTTCATGATAACCTGTTGCTTTCCGGTATAAAATGTGGAATGGTTGTGGACAGTGTATGACAAGTATCTGTCCCCCCTGAAATGCACAGCTTAACTGACAAACAGACAGAAAAACAGACAGACAGGACCTTGCCATCATCCACCTGACCTCTACAACCATGGCACTACCCATCCCAATTGTTTGGCACAGAAACGAAATAACACAACACCAAAGTGACCGTTGTCCTTCGCTGGTACTCCCATGCACCTGGTACATTTAGAAGGGCCCTGAGCTTGAGTATTTGAGAGGCCCTGGATGGCTTTTGGGTTCGTAGTGTAACCAATACCACTGCTAATGTTTATCTCGGTTTACTTCTACATAATTTAGCCTAAACCTTTTTACAGTCCTATTAGTCTTGTAAGGATTTGAATCTGTGATGTAGTGGTAAAAAAATTGGTGGGTAAACTGATCGCCGGTCGCTGTGAAAAAAGTTTCAATGCATGTAAGTAAACTGTTTAAGATAAGCAATACAGAAACAAGCTCCAGCACTCATAAGCCAAGTGATATAGCAGAGTAGCCTCTGGTTGTTCAACAACTGTGAGTTGAGTTCAGTGATATAAGAACTAGAGGCAGTGTGAAAAGGCAGTGAGAACTACAGACCTTGGCTGTGGCCATGTGTTTTAGAGGGTGACTCAGCCTGCCTGCGCTGCTACCTGCGTCACAGAGCTGCAAACTAATCTAAACACCAGGCGTCTCCGAATACAAAGCAAAAAATGTATGGAGAAAGCAGATTAGTGCTTTTCATTCAAGGTTTTTGAACAGCAGTTCCCTTGCTGAGTGACAATGTTTTCAAATCAGTAATTGATATCAGGGAAGAGATGGCTGGCTAGTATATCTGTTTGGGTGTGTGTGTTTGTGTGGGGCGTGTGCATGTGTGTGTGTGTGTGTGTGTGTGTGTGTGTGAGAGAGAAACACTGCAATAGTTATCAGGCACATCTAGAATTGGACAAGATTTGAACTCATTTGCATGTAAATACTGATGTCTGACCAGCCAGCATTCTGACTGTTGTGTGACTTTACTTTACTTACAATGAGCAAGTAAGAGTTAACAACATACTGTATGCTCTTCAAATTGCTTTATCCTGGTTGCTCCTCCACCATCCTCCACTAATTCTAGACTCATCATAGTGACCCGTTCCCCTCTGCTACTGTGCTGTTTTGTAGGTTATGATAGTCCACAAAAAACTGGACTTCAGCCATATCACCTCTCGCTGTGGCTCCAAGGATAATATCAAGCATGTCCCTGGTGGAGGGAATGTAAGTACAACACATGGTGCTCCAATGTGGCTGCTGCCTCCTTCCCCATATCCCACTGACATGCTCGATTGGACAGAGTAATGTCCTAATGTTCTAGTCATTCTAATTCTATGGTCAGCCCCATTGGCCAGCCTAGATACACTGAGTATACCAAAGATTAAGAACACCTTCATAATATTGAGTTGGGCATGGACTCTACAAGATGTCGAAAGCGTTCCACAGAGATGCTGGCCCATGTTGACTCGAATGCTTCCCACAGTTGTGTCAAGTTGGCTGGATCTCCTTTGGGTGGTGGACCATTCTTGATACACATGGGAAACTGTTGAGTGTGAAAAACCCAGCAGTGTTGCCGTTCTTGACACAAACTACCATACCCTGTTCAAAGGCACTTCAATCTTTTGTCTTGCCCATTCACCCTCTGAATGGCACACATACACAATCCATGTCTCAATTGTCTCAAGGCTTAAAAATCCTATTTCAACCTGTCTCCTCCCCTTCATCTACACTGATTGAATTGGATTTAACAAGTGACATCAATAAGGGATCATAGACTTCACCTGGATTCACCTGGTCAGTCTATGTCATGGAATGTTCTTAATGTTTTTTATACTCAGTGTATAATGTTAGGTCCGAATGCTGTGCTGTTTGTGCAAACTTTCTCACCCGACTAACCAGCCTATTAGAAACTAACTTTCTATCTGCCGCTCACTCTCTTTTACATAGCAACAAGCATTTTCCTTATTAAGTGACAAACAATATTTTAAAATTGATACTTCAAATGCCCACTTCTCCACTTTACAGTACCTCAGCTTTTTATCTGTCCAAATGTCATAATCAGTGTTACACTGGTGGGCGAGAGTGATTCAAGGCATTGTGTGTGAATTTCAGAGTGGGTGTTGTTTCATGTTTGTCATTCTTACTTCAACATTTGTGTTGTTTGTTTGGGTGCATTCAGGTCCAGATTCAGCATAAGAAGGTGGACTTGAGCAAAGTGACCTCCAAGTGTGGCTCTAAGGACAACATCAAGCACAAACCAGGTAAGAAACCTAATGATTCAGGAAAATATGTCTACATCCCAAATGGCACCCTATTCCCTACATAGTGCACTACTTTTGACCAGAGCCTCATGGGCCCTGGTCAAAAGTAGTGCACTACATAGGGAATAGGGTTCCATTGGGAAGTATCCTATACCAAATTAATTCTCTTCTTACCCTACTTGTAACTAAGGTCTGTCCACTACAGGGGGTGGAGATGTGAAGATTGAGGCTAAGGCCAATGGTAATGGTAATGGCAAGCCCAAGGTGGAGACAATGGACAATATTGGCCTTGAGGCAGGGGATGGACAAATCAAGGTAAGGTCACCATTCTGTTGTAGTCACATAGTCATTAACATGTTTAACTAACCAGGATTTTGTCATCAAAGTTTTATTTAAATACATTTCAGAAAGCTTGAAGTTATAAAGCAAATGTTTATTGCAAAACACAAAAAGACAGCATCTTTGTGGTTGTGGTGGTGGAAACCTTTTATTTGAACATGCTGGTTGCCCACATACAGAGAGCAATTTCATCCTGTTAAAACAAGCCATGTCATCATGCATTAAGGGAGTTTTTGTCCACAAGATGGCATTAATGATTACCCAGCCTCCCTACTGCTTCATAGAAACACAACAGATAAAGAAAATATAATTGAACTTATAGAAATGTATAAACACGTTTTGTTAATTAACATCAGTGTGTGTCTAATTCTGATGCTCATATGTTTCTAGGCTGGGGGGATGCCAGAGAAAGCTGCGGGGAAAACATCTCCCCCTGGTGGAGCTCCAGCTACAGGTGCAGGAAGCATGGCTAAGGAGAACGGGCATAAGGAGGCCACGCCTCAACCTAATCCCTTTGGGGGTGACGGGCTGCGGGACCCGATAGGCAGGGGCATGGACAAACACATCCCTGAGACAAGTAAGTGCCCCTTGCTCCAACAAACACCCTGTGGCCTTTCTCAAATCTCGCTTTCACTGTCATGCACTCTCAGAGCTTTAACTTTGAGATGACCTCCGTTGCCGATTGCTCAGATGAGAGATAACTGATTGTTGTGAAGTAGGCTCGTTTTTAGCTTCCTTGCTGCAAATGACAAATACTGTACTCCAACAATGTGTATGTTATTTTATGTCGTAAGTCTAACCAGTTTACTCTCCCCTCTTTCTCGTCTTCCTTTTCTCCTCTCGTCTTCCTTTTCTCCCCTATCCTTCCATCTTTCTCCATTGTGTCTGTATCTGCCCTTCAGATTGAGTCTTACAAGCTGAGCTTTCGCGAGAACGCACGGGCTCGCACCACCAACGGCGCCGACCTTATCTCCTGGCCCACCCCGATTGGCAGCCACCCCTCACCCCCATCGCAGCACCTCTCTCTGTGTTTCTCTGGGGTCCGCCAGCTTCCTCCTCCACACCCTCCAGCTCCGACCCAGCCCCTCGTCACCCAGCCATTTGGCAGGAGGACAAATACTGAATGCTAACAGGACAAGGACTTCTTTAGCACATTCCAACTTACTCCTTTTACCTCACTATTCAGTATCGTATCACTACTCTCTATCCTCGTGGAAGTATTCAAGTATAGAGACCACAGAGTTCAGACAGATAGAGCAAGGTCTTACTGTACAGTGGGGTTTGGTCTCTTCTGTATTGCTCTGGCTTAACTTGCTGTGATATAAGTGGTGTAGTATGACCTCAGAGTGAACCTTCTAGAATCTAGACCCTCAGTGTTCTGTTATAGTTATGTCAGCGCAGAGTGAAACTTATTATACTGCCTGCTTCTTTTGTTCCAGCCTATATGCACTGTTCTTATACGTACAGTACTGTAGTGCAGTGCAACCTTGATCAAAATCACAAACACCTACAGTGTCGCACTGTATATTAGTATGACTTTTTCGTCATAGACTATCACAATGAGCCACTGCTATCTATGTGACAAACCTTAGATGTAAAACCTTCCTTACCGTACCTAACTCTCTGGATGAGCATACCCTCCCCTGTACTGTAGGGATCCCAGACTTCACTTGTGGCGTTATACAGTACATTATGGCGATTAGTGAAGCACCCCTTATTGTGAGCATGTGGGACTGTCATGTCATCCCAATGAACAGCGGCTAATATGCCACCTCCTCAGTTAATCAATTCAGTATGTCTAGATAACCTTCTGTAAACCTGTGACCCCACCCACAACCCTCAACAATAAGAAACAAGTAGGCTGTTACAAACAGTAGGACATTTAACATCTCTTTAAAAAAAACTCTGTATTGTGTTTTCGTAAATTATTGTAACAATGAGCTGATGTGTCGTTATGTTGTTTCATCATCAATATACCCTTTCCCTCTTACTGTTACATCTCTCTGAAAGCAATACAGTGAGTGGTCTCTGCTGAGGATACAACTTCCTCTTACACACCCGTCCCCGCACATGTAAACTTCAGTACGGTACAGTCAGAAAGAGAGAGAGAGAGAGAGAGAAAAACCCTCTTAGGATCTGTGCACAGAGACTGGATGCCTGGGGCAGGACATAATAGTAAGCAGGAGGCAGCAAATGAAGTGAGGAAAGGCCTATGATTGCACCAGGGGAGTGGAGATACTCCAACGACGATCAAGTCTCTGTAGTGTTGGCCAAATCGTTGGGACAGGGAAGACGAATAGAGAGCCATGTTGAAGGAAAGCAAGATTTAGATAGATAGATATTTTTATGATAACAATATTATCATAAAAACCCAATTACAATTTTAAGTCAATATCAAGAGAAGTTTGTGAAGGACAAAGACTGTCATAAATTGATCTCCAATGTAACAATTGTACATTTTAATTATTCTCAACTAATCCACTGTTAAATATTAATTGATTTGAATGGCTGCTTATGCTACTGGTTCCACTGTGAATAGTGACATTATTGTGTAACAATAGGGCACAATTGCTTAATCAAGCTACATTAAAAAATATATATATATATAAGCGAATTACTCTGATTAACTTGCTGTCGGTTTTGTAAAGAGGTTGGCGGGTGGAATTGTATTACATTACATGACGATGAATTAGGATCCAGTGTGTGTGTAGTGGTTGAACGATCTTTGGGATGGTCTCATTTTGTGATCAACATTTAGACGTCTGTGGAGTCTGTCTGCAGATTTGTGGTACGTTGCTGGATCAAGGTCGAGGGCACCCCATTGCCTTTAAAATACTGGTAGTTTGGCTCTTAGAGTAAGACAATTGCAGTTCCTTTTGGAGACATCCATCACACTACTCCAAGAGGGATAATGGTCACAGATATGAATGTGTAATTGTGCCTTGTAGATTCTCAAGGCTGAACTGTAACAGGTGTACAGTTCCCAAAAAAGTATATTTGTGTCCCACCCTAAAACACTTTTACTTTGATTTATTTTGTTGTACTGTAATGATATGATGCTGCTTGATGTCGGTAAGGCGTAATTTGAATCTATTTGAGTGTGTGCACTGCAGTGGAGGAAATAATAGTGATCATCAATGGCAGAGATAATCAAAGAGCAAGTGATCAAATTATCGAGAATGAAAGCAAAAGCCCCTTATGATATTTATAAGGTATTCTTTCCCCCAACATTCCCATGGTTAGTTCAAAAAATTTAAAGAAATGAATTGTTCCTGAAGAACAAGTCTTACAATGATGAAAGCAGATGAAAGCACTTTGAATGCACAGTGGCATGTACATTTCATGTTTGAGCTCTACAGTATGTTTGAGTGAACCGTTGCCATGATTGGATGAACAGATGTGTCTTTTAGTCTCCTTGGTGGTAACCGTGCTCACTGGTCACGTTAGTGGACTTTGGTGTCAGGCTTTGGGTCAATGGTCACTCACGCTCAGTCTGTTCTCGTTGTGCCTGTTAGGCATCACATTTATGAACACTCACCTTTCCAACACTTAACTACTGCTTGCACCACCACCCTTCCACCAGTCTTCACACATTCGTTTGTATATAGACATCCACATGTTTTTATCATCACAGGAAAAAAAGGTATTGATATTAGGGTCTTTATGGATGTTGAGAAATGTCTTTCACGTTCATGAACCCATTTCCAGAGAGTGTTTTCTTTCTGGAGTCTGCCTTTTTTCAGAAAGGGCTGAAGTACAAGAATGTTTTTACAATTTAATATATTAAAGATGCAAGATATGAATATAATATGTATGAACTTTTTGTTTTGTTGTAAAAATCACAATAAGACACTTATACTCAATCTAAATTTGACTGACAGTAGGAAGTGTGTGTCGAGTCCAGTATGGGGACAGCAGCAGACTGTGAATATCTTAAGCATTCAGCGATGGTTAGCATCTCAATGGTTGGTCTAGGTGTGCTTTTACCCACTCCAAGTGGATAAACTGATATTTGCTTGAATAAATTAACACTTTTATCTGCCTCTTACACTTAGACTTACTATATGTAAAAAATCTACAAGGAAAAAAGAATCATCCGATTTAATGCTTATTGTTCCAAATGTTTTGTGTCACTGGTGAGCTTATCGAGTGCTCAACTTTAATCATGAACCAGGCATTGTGAGGATAGGTCGAAGGTCAAGCTCCCACATGCGGCACCTGACACACATAGCCCTTGAATGTCGCCCAGACATCCCTCCCCCACCCCCCTTGTGAGACTAACAGTAACTGTCTTTTGGCATGTGTTATGTAGCGTGCTTCTGTAAAGCACCAAGGAGCCCATAGCTGTGCTTCTTCTTAGAGCACACCTACAGTGTGTATTATTCTCCATAGTGCACACCATAAGAGCATGCAGAAGACAATGGATTGTAAACATCTGTCATAGATAGGAGGAGTTCATTGTTTCCCTTCCGATTTGAGATGTAATGTAATTTGGTATGAAAGAGATGTTCATTGTGATTCATTGTTAACTAGTGATGTGAATATTAATCATGAAATAAAAGACAAGCAAAACATTTTTCCTTTTCTTCTACTTCATTCTCTTTTTTCTATATGTTGTCCTTTTTTCTATTACATTATGTCTTTTCCATAAATAACTATCTTAGGGACAGTTCAGAATTTACTTGGGGGGGGGGGGTCCAAAATAGGGGAGGGTTGTCTAACTACATTTTCTTGCTTTGGGGAGGGTTGTGTGGTTTTTTATTGGGCACAGCGGAGGGTTGTGTGTTTTTTTCCTGGTTTGCATTCGCTCTTCTGCAGGTTTACCTAGTCGGAAAGTATTCAGCCTTATTCTAAAATATAGAATTATATTTATTCTTCTGCAGGTTTACCTAGTCGTTACGGCCTTATTCTAAAATTAATGACATTAATTATTTTCCTCATCAATCTACACACAATACCCCATAATGACAAAGCAAAAACAGGTTTTTAGAAATACCTTATTTACATAAGTATTCAGACCCTTTGCTATGAGACTCGAAATTGAGTTCAGGTGCAATTGCATTATTGTTTTCGAGTACAAAAGCCCTGTGATTTGAATGTTTCATTCCATTTGGATCAGTTGTGGGTCTACTCTTTACAGTTTATGAGGCCTAGAAAGGCACAGTAGCAGGCCAGTCTGGCTGTATTTTTACCATGATATTGAAGTTCCCAAAGTCGATATACTTTGTTTATTGGTTGTGTGGTGCATTGGCACAGAGACCTGTTGGTGGAAAATCCATTGCATATATTTTATATAATTATAAATAGGGCATCAAAATGTTGAAAACCTGATTTCCCCCTAGCTGATCATTGTCTGCAGCCGGTTCTGATTGTAGTGTAGGCCTAATGAAACAGGCAGGGAGAGTGCGAACCCTCAACCTTCTGGCCCATAGCCCTGCATGGCATCGACAGTGCCACAATAGCATGCTGAGGTGTCAAAGTCGATATCCACGTTTATAAACACACAATTATTGATATTTGGGGTCGTAAACATTATTTTGAATTAATTGTATGAGGGGGGAGGGTGTGCAATTCTTTTTCACAGTACAATGGGAGGGTCGTGAAAATAGTTTTAACATTGGGGAGGGGGGAACATTTTTTTTAAGACACCTTGAGTTGGACCTTTAGAACTGTCCCTTATCTGAGTCAACAAGAACACAGAGTATAGTGCATGCACATAAAGTATCAGCAAGGTGCAAAATGAAATGGTAGTGGCTAGCCAACTTTGCGTTTAATACTGTATACAGAGAGAAGATAACGATACTTATGTAGAGGGATGATGCATCTTGACAGGCAGCCAGACGAAGGAGACTCAAAGTTAGCCTCTCCATTACAACCTATTGTGCCTGCCACTAGAGAGCTGTATAGCCTAATACCCCGTATAGCCGGATCTTGTTGACATGGAATAGTTTCCTTCCTTTTATCCCTGAGGATAAAGATAAACCTGTGAAATTCCTCCTGGCTGCCTTTCACTGATTAAGCAGGACAACTTTAGATGCACAATAAGGTTCACTGTCAAGCGTCAACCAATAGTAACAGGTGACCCAATGAGAAACCCCTACAATGTTGACTGTAACTTAACCACCCTCTGTCTTTTCACACTATATTATTAGAGTTCACACATCTCCCGTCTCTAGACTAAATAAACACCTGCTGTCCGCTCTCAGTGTCCCACTCCTCACTGTCATGTCCTTGAAAGTCCCCCAGCCAAGCCATCAGGGATGTGTGGTACCTGTCCTACTTGAGTGTGCAAACTGACACGGCTTGGGTTTCAGAGAGGACTATTGTTAGGGGTGTTTGTTCTTATGTGGTGGCAACGTGGCATAACGGACACTTTTTAGAGAAGGACTGCCCACCTCCTTACTTGCCCCCCTCCTGACTAACATTGGATCAGTCATTAGTGACTCTGCTGGATGGTCTCTTCAGTGGTCGTATTCCTATCAAACTCCAGTAGGCTACAGATGGGCTCTCTCACCACTGATGATCCTCTGAACCTGACAGAGAGAAAACATAGCTTGCAGAAGAATTGAAGAGCGGAAAGTGGAAATGTTGTTTAATTTTAGATTACATTGATGCTTTTGATCGGGTAGCTCTGTTTGTCTCTCACAGGATCAATTTGAGAAGGCTCAACTCAAGATGCTTTCCACCAATAGTTTGTCACTCATTGGCCTGTATCTCTGAATGCCTCCACTGTCTCTATGGTCCAGCAGCCTAGGCAGGCAACACTTGAAAGAAATGAAGCAGGTATGTAATCCAGCTTTGAATAATTGCTCATTAAAACCTTTGAAAGGTAGGGCATATACTAGGGTTTTTTACTTAGTGGAAATACTGATAACATAGGCCTACACCATTTTTCAACTCTCAATTTATTTTGAAATGTAAAAACCAAAAAAATAGATTTAATACCGGATTTCAGAGTGACAAAAGCAAATAGCAATGAAAAATCAGAAAATGGAGTGGGAAGAATATATTTATAATTCAAAACAATGCATTCTAAAATAAATCACACACACTCCTCACATGCTCGCCTTTGGTGAGTTTAGGCCATAGTTTGGGACATTAACAAGTAGGCTACAAAATCAGCCATGCTCCACAGAATCCCGCCTAAAATCGGTCTAGTTACTAGGGTGTGCAGCGAGCCGTTGCTGTCTGATGATGTTCTTTCTCCCAAGTAAGTACTAGCAGCTAGGAAGCGACGCAATGGCCTACATTCAGACCAGGGGTCACCAACAGGTCGATCGCGAGCTATCAGTAGCTCGCAGCCCACCTATGTGTAGCTCGCCAAACAATTCTGAAAGTACATGGAATTTTCATGTGTTCCACCACTAACTTGTCATAAACAAATCACATTTACATTTACATTTTAGTCATTTAGCAGACGCTCTTATCCAGAGCGACTTACAGGAGCAATTAGGGTTAAGTGCCTTGCTCAAGGACACATTAACGTCATCTAGCAGACGCTCTTAGCCAGAGCGACTCACAAATTGGTGCGTTCACCCTAAAGCCAGTGGGATAACCACTTTACAATTTTGGGGGGGGGGGGGGGGGGGGTAGAAGGATTACCTTATCCTATCCCAGGTATTCCTTAAAGAGGTGGGGTTTCAAATGTCTCCGGAAGGTGGTGAGTGACTCCGCTGTCCTGGCGTCGTGAGGGAGCTTGTTCCACCATTGGGGTGCCAGAGCAGCGAACAGTTTTGAATCACACAAGTGTTAGACACCGAAAGCACCCAGCTACTATCTAATTAAGGCAATGTAACATTGACATTATCCCACCCCTGGTTAGCCACTATTGGCTTAAAAAGCAAACCTAAGACAATATCTGGCAATTCATTTCCAGAAATATTGTGTCTGTCTGTGTGGTGCGCACGTTTGTCTATCACTCCTTGTGTAGCCAGTTGATATGATAACTGTCTTGTGGGTTGACAGAAATACTTTCCCCAAAACCTTCTCAATTAAATGTTAACTGCAAAGTAGGCTTACCTACATGTCAATACTGCTTACAAAAACAAGTAGTGATGAAGTCAATCTCTCCTCCACTTTGAGCCATGAGAGAATGACATGCATATTATTTATGTTAGCTCTACATACAGTGGGGGAAAAAAGTATTTAGTCAGCCACCAATTGTGCAAGTTCTCCCACTTAAGATGAGAGAGGCCTGTAATTTTCATCATAGGTACACGTCAACTATGACAGACAAAATGAGAAGAAAAAAAATCCAGAAAATCACATTGTAGGATTTTTAATGAATTTATTTGCAAATTATGGTGGAAAATAAGTATTTGGTCAATAACAAAAGTTTCTCAATACTTTGTTATATACCCTTTGTTGGCAATGACACAGGTCAAACGTTTTCTGTAAGTCTTCACAAGGTTTTCACACACTGTTGCTGGTATTTTGGCCTTTCCTCCATGCAGATCTCTTCTAGAGCAGTGATGTTTTGGGGCTGTCGCTGGGCAACACGGACTTTCAACTCCCTCCAAAGATTTTCTATGGGGTTGAGATCTGGAGACTGGCTAGGCCACTCCAGGACATTGAAATGCTTCTTACGAAGCCACTTCTTCGTTGCCCGGGCGGGGTGTTTGGGATCATTGTCATGCTGAAAGACCTAGCCACGTTTCATCTTCAGTGCCCTTGCTGATGGAAGGAGGTTTTCACTCAAAATCTCACGATACATGGCCCCATTCATTCTTTCCTTTACACGGATCAGTCGTCCTGGTCCCTTTGCAGAAAAACAGCCCCAAAGCATGATGTTTCCACCCCCATGCGTCACAGTAGGTATGGTGTTCTTTGGATGCAACTCAGCATTCTTTGTCCTCCAAACACGACGAGTTGAGTTTTTACCAAAAAGTTATATTTTGGTTTCATCTGACCATATGACATTCTCCCAATCCTCTTCTGGATCATCCAAATGCACTCTAGCAAACTTCAGACGGGCCTGGACATGTACTGGCTTAAGCAGGGGGACACGTCTGGCACTGCAGGATTTGAGTCCCTGGCGGCGTAGTGTGTTACTGATGGTAGGCTTTGTTACTTTGGTCCCAGCTCTCTGCAGGTCATTCACTAGGTCCCCCCGTGTGGTTCTGGGATTTTTGCTCACCGTTCTTGTGATCATTTTGACCCCACGGGGTAAGATCTTGCGTGGAGCCCCATATCGAGGGAGATTATCAGTGGTCTTGTATGTCTTCCATTTCCTAATAATTGCTCCCACAGTTGATTTCTTCAAACCAAGCTGCTTACCTATTGCAGATTCAGTCTTCCCAGCCTGGTGCAGGTCTACAATTTTGTTTCTGGTGTCCTTTGACAGCTCTTTGGTCTTGGCCATAGTGGAGTTTGGAGTGTGACTGTTTGAGGTTGTGGACAGGTGTCTTTTATACTGATAACAAGTTCAAACAGGTGCCATTAATACAGGTAACGAGAGGAGAACAGAGGAGCCTCTTAAAGAAGAAGTTACAGGTCTGTGAGAGCCAGAAATCTTGCTTGTTTGTAGGTGACCAAATACTTATTTTCCACCATAATTTGCAAATAAATTCATTAAAATCCTACAATGTGATTTTCTGGATTTTTTTTCCTCAATTTGTCTGTCATAGTTGACGTGTACCTATGATGAAAATTACAGGCCTCTCTCATCTTTTTAAGTGGGAGAACTTGCACAATTGTTGGCTGACTAAATACTTTTTTTCCCCACTGTATGTCTTCCATTTCCTAATAATTTCTCCCACAGTTGATTTCTTCAAACCAAGCTGCTTACCTATTGCAGATCCAGTCTTCCCAGCCTGGTGCAGGTCTACAATTTTGTTTCTGGTGTCCTTTGACAGCTCTTTGGTCTTGGCCATAGCGGAGTTTGGAGTGTGACTGTTTGAGGTTGTGGACAGGTGTCTTTTATACTGATAACAAGTTCAAACAGGTGCCATTAATACAGGTAACGAGTGGAGGACAGAGGAGCCTCTTAAAGAAGAAGTTACAGGTCTGTGACAGCCAGAAATCTTGCTTGTTTGTAGGTGACCAAATACTTATTTTCCACCATAATTTGCAAATAAATTCATAAAAAATCCTACAATGTGATTTTCTGTGGAAAAAAATCTCAATTTGTCTGTCATAGTTGACGTGTACCTATGATGAAAATTACAGGCCTCTCTCATCTTTTTAAGTGGGAGAACTTGCACAATTGGTGGCTGACTAAATACTTTTTCCCCCCACTGTATACATTTAAGGGCCAGCCATGCTGCCCTGTTCTGGGCCAGTTGTAATTTTCCCAAGTCCCTCTTTCTGGCACCTGACCACACGACTGGGCAGTAGTCCAGGTGTGACAAAACTAGGGCCTGTAGGACCTGCCTTGTTGATATTGTTGTTAAGAAGGCAGAGCAGTGTTTTATTATGGACAGACCTCTCCCCATCTTGGCTACTGTTGCATCAATATGTTTTGACCATAACAGTTTACAATCTAGGGTTACTCCAAGCAGTTTAGTCTCCTCAACTTGCTCAATTTCCACATTATTCATTACAAGATTTAGTTGAGGTTTAGGGTTTAGTGAATGATTTTTCCCAAATACAATGCATTTAGTTTTTGAAATATTTAGAACGAACTTATTTCTTGACACCCATTCTGAAACTGACTGAAGCTCTTTTTTAAGTGTTGCAGTGATTTCACTCACTGTAGTAGCTGATGTGTATAGTGTTGAGTCCTCCGCATACATAGACACGCAGGCTTTACTCAGAGCCAGTGGCAGGTAAAGATTGAAAAAGGTAAGGGGCCTAGACAGCTGCCCTGGGGAATGCCTGAGTCTACCTGTATTATGTTGGTGAGGCTACCATTAAAGAACACCCTCTGTGTTCTGATAGACAGGTAACTCTCAATCCACAGTATAGCATGGGGTGTGAAGCCATAACATATACGTTTTTCCAGCAGCTGACTATGATCGATAATGTCAAAAGCGGCACTGAAGTCTAACAAAACAGCTCCCACAATCTTTTGATGATCAATTTCTATCAGTCAATCATCAGTCATTTGTGTTAGTGCCGTGCTTGTTGAATGCCCTTCCCTATAAGCGTGCTGAAAGTCTGTTGTTAATTTATTTACTGTAAAATAGCATTGTATCTGGTCAAACACAATTTTTTCCAAAGGTTTACTAAGGGTTGGTAACAGGCTGATTGGTCGGCTATTTGAGCCAGTAAAGGGTGCTTTACTATTCTTGGGTAGCGGAATGACTTTTGCTTCCTTCCAGGCTTTTTGTAAGCTTAGATTGAAGAGATGGCAAATATGAGTGGCAATATCGTCCGCTATCATACTCAGTAATTTTCCATCCAAGTTGTCAGACCCAGTTGGCTTGTCATTGTTGATAGACAACAGATGCACAATTAAGGGGGAATTACACTTAAAATCAAAATGTGTATGTTTTTTTCCAGAACTTAAAAAAATTGTCTTCTGATGTGATTTAAGCATTAACATGGACTCAGAACATCCACTTTCGTTGTTTCTCTATGAACAATTGTAATATTGAGAGTGAAAAGACCCCTGATTCAGATTTTTAAAAATATAAGTTAGTTAGCTACTTGAGCAAGTTTGCGATGTAGTCTCCTTTGGGCGGAACAAGCTTAAAACATAATAAAACTGCTGTAGTAGCTAGTTATTGAGGCTAGCTAGTCCAACTGGGTGAAGTAAAATGTAAAAAGGACAATGTCATGTGTTTTTTAAATTTGGGCTATTATTTGGGTGCTGAAATCCGTAGTGTTTTATAAAAAACTTCATTTTATGTGAAGTCGGAGGTCTCGTGGAGTTGAGTTTCGTCAGCTAGTGAGACTGCAGTGTCTGGGCTACATCTTTGATAGCTAGCTAGCTAGTTACTGGAAGAAATTGTGTTAAGGGACCGCCTCTAGAGAATCTGCTTGTGATCATAAATTAAATGATTATCATAAAGCAATAACTATATATTTTTGACCTGCAGATTCAACTTTGCTGCCGCATGATAGATCCTGAAACCTAAGAAACCAGATCCAGCTAGCTATGTGGTAAGTAATAAGCTGTATGTTTGTTTCAGCAGTGGTTAGGCCATTCTTTGCTATTCTGTATGTATTTGTGGCTGTGGCATGGCCATCGTCTTGCTAATATGAGCATTTTAGGGCACTTGTATTCAGCCACAGTGCAGCAAGTCACATATGTTTAGGAACATATGAATGATGGGGGGCGCCGTGCTCATAAAACAGGTGTTAGGTTTACTAGCTACAGTTTGATCTCTAAAGCTGTTTACTATTTTTTATGAACTCGTTAACTCCTGTAACCCTATGTTATTCAAGTTATTCTACATTTAAACATTCAGCCTTTGCACCAACAAAGGTCCTTTACTGAGCTCTGTTGAGGGGATGAACATTCCATTCCTGGCTACTCAATGACACTTTAAGCCAACCCATTCCCAGCTGTCTATTTCCCTCATCTGATCAGTTATTTGTTAGCCATACACTAAAAAGTCTTATCATCAGTTGCTGCAACCCGACTCCATTGGCCTTGGGTCTTTAACACAGAGGGGTCCTATTATTATTTCATTGGCACCCTTGAACAATACCATAAAGGACCATGCATTGTCTGTCTTGGGGATGGTGTATATTTCCATGTTATGTTGGCATCAGGCAGAGTTCTGCTGTCGTAAATGTGACACGCAGAATATGCTTTACATTTATACTTGGAAAAATGTAACCGATCAACATTACCTTACAAACGTATTTATTCTTAAATTCTCTTTCTCTATCTACTGCAGTGAGGTCAGGTGGAGAGTGAGTGCTATGCCATCTAACACCACAGGAGGGTGAGTTAGCCAGTGTAAGGGATGAGAAACAGCTCCAGGACCGTGCTCCTGCAGACAGTAGCAGGTAAGGTAACAGAAGAGTAGATACAGTGCATTCGGAAGAGTAGATACAGTATTCAGACCCCTTGACTTTTTTCCACATTTTGTTACGATACAGCCTTATTCAAAAATGGAGTAAATTGGGTTTTTTCAATATCAATCTACACACAATACCCCATAATGACAAAGCGATAGATTGATGAAGGGAAAAAACCAATTGAATCCATTTTAGAATAAGGCTGTAACGTAACAAAATGTGGAAAAAAGTAAAGGGGTCTGAATACTTTCCGAATGCACTGTATATTGATGAGAGTTTTTTGTAAACTGTTGATATTGGTAGTCTCCTTGTTAAAATGTTCTACATTTAACCAAGTGAAGATCAATATGATGACAGATCAATATATGCTGATAATCAGATTACCTAGCTTCGATGACAATTAATGACAACAACAATACAATTATTTGAAAGGAGTGGAAGTATCACTCCCATACAATGAATAAAGACACAGTCAGTAGATGTGAATCTGATTGCAATTTTACTTTAATCTACAGTTACTTTAGGGCTTTGGATAGACTTCACCACAGCAGAAGGTTGTCCATCTGAGGTCCATCTGAGAGCTTCACTCTTCATCGTGACCTTTCTGTGATGGTAAAGAATTAGGGAATAGAGAGAGACAGAGAGAGAAGATATTGGTAAGCACTGGTCAAGCTTTACGTAGATACAGTGGAAATGTAGCCTATAGACTTAAGACTGTATTCAATCAAACCTGCCATAGCAATATAACATTGTCTTTGTTTACAAACTACTGCCTATGAACAAACACTTCCTCTTTCTGAAAACTGAAAAGCATCTACTTGTGAAGGGAGTGTACCTAGTAGTAGTAATAATGGGTTTTTACAGGGCCCAAAACTATTCTGTGGATTAATTTAGCAACCATGATAATACAACATTGCAGGTTCAACTGAATTTCAAGTGATGAAAATGTGTCCTAAATTTGAAGTTGTGGATTATTCAATATAAAGCCCTGGATTTGTCATTTAATACACCGATAAATAACTCTGATATTTTATTTTTCCACTTCGCATAAGTGTAACAGTTGATGAGCCTTCAGCTACATCCTCATTACCTCCTTAATCCAATCACCTAGGCTACATATTTATGTAACACAATCTAATGGTGTAGACTTATCAAGACCTAACTCTCATAACAGTGTAATTTGGAATTACTTTGACTAACCAACTGACCACCAATTCCCCTTAAAAATCTTATTACAAACAAGCATTACAAATACAGAATACAAATACTATGTGACAAATACAGGCTTTATCTTGACAAAGATAACAGTGTCTGTTATAATTTTATACTTAAAAAAATTAAATATATTTGGATGCAGGTTTTAAGACTGTTTCAATATGAATGTTTACATCTGCTTACATAGTCACTCACAAAAATAAATATTTTCCACTTTTGCTTATGATATTGAAATACTAGAATTAAAACAATGCCAGTTTTAACATAATTATATTATGTACAGTTGAAGTCGGATGTTTACATACACCTTAGCCAAATACATTTAAACTCAGTTTTTCACAATTCCTGACATTTAATCCCAGTAAAAATGCCCTGTTTTAGGTCAGTTAGGATCACCACTTTATTTTAAGAATGTGAATTGTCAGAATAATAGTAGAGAGAATTATTTCTTTCAGCTTTTATTTCTTTCATCACATTCCCAGTGGGTCAGAAGTTTACATACACTCAATTAGTATTTGGTAGCATTGCCTTTAAATTGTTTAACTTGGGTCAAACATTTCGGGTAGACTTCCACAAGCTTCCCACAATAAGTTGGGTGAATTTTGGCCCATTCCTCCTGACAGAGCTGGTGTAACTGAGTCAGGTTTGTAGGCCTCCTTGCTCACACACGCTTTTTCAGTTCTGCCCACAAATTTTCTATAAGATTGAGGTCAGGGTTTTGTGATGGCCACTCAAATATCTTGACTTTGTTGTCCTTAAGCCATTTTGCCACAACTTTGGAAGTATGCTTGGGGTCATTGTCCATTTGGAAGACCCATTTACGACCAAGCTTTAACTTCCTGACTGATGTCTTGAGATGTTGCTTCAATCTATCCACATCATTCTCCTTCCTCATGATGCCATCTATTTTGTGAAGTGCAACAGTCCCTCCTGCAGCAAAGCACCCACACAGCATGATGCTGCCACCCCCGTGCTTCACGGTTGGGATGGTGTTCTTCGGCTTGCAAGCAATCCCCCTTTTTCCTCCAAACATAACGATGTTCATTATGGCCAAACAGTTCTATTTTTGTTTCATCAGACCAGAGGACATTTCTCCAAAAAGTACGATCTTTGTCCCCATGTGCAGTTGCAAAACATAGTCTGGCTTTTTTATGGCGGTTTTGGAGCAGTGGCTTCTTCCTTGCTGAGCGGCCTTTCAGGTTATGTCGATATAGGACTCGTTTTACTGTGGATATAGATACTTTTGTACCTGTTTCCTCCAGCATCTTCACAAGGTCCTTTGCTGTTGTTCTGGGATTGATTTGAACTTTTCGCACCAAAGTACGTTCATCTCTAGGAGACAGAATGCGTCTCCTTCCTGAGCGGTATGACGGCTGCGTAGTCACATGGTGTTTATACTTGCGTACTATTGTTTGTACAGATGAACGTGTTACCTTCAGGCGTTTGGAAATTACTCCCAAGGATGAACCAGACTTGTGGAGGTCTACAATTTTTAATCTGGGGTCTTGGCTGATTTCTTTTGATTTTCCCATGATGTCAAGCAAAGATGTACTGAGTTTGAAGGTAGGCCTTGAAATACATCCACAGGTACACCTCCAATTGTCTCAAATGATGTCAATTAGCCTATCAGAAGCTTCTAAAGCCATGACATCATTTTCTGGAATTTTCCAAGCTGTTTAAAGGCACAGTCAACTTAGTGTATGTAAACTTCTGACCCACTGGAGTTGTGATACAGTGAATTATCAGTGAAATAATCTGTCTGTTAACAATTGTTGGAACAATTACTTGTGTCATGCACAAAGTAGATGTCCTAACCGACTTGCCAAAACTATAGTTTGTTCAAAAGAAATTTGTGGAGTGGTTGAAAAACAAGTTTTAATGACTCCAACCTAAGTGTATGTGAACTTCCGACTTCAACTGTACACCAGTTATTAGAATAAACAAATTATAATATTAAATAATCTGAAAATGAATTTAGCCTCACTAACCTTGGAACCAACATCACGGCTCTTGACACGCAGCTTGTTGACTTGAGACTCAGCGATGTCGGCCCTTTCCTCAGCCTCGTCCAGCTCATGCTGTATTTTGCGGAATTTTCCCAGATGGTTGTTGGCCTGCTCCTCCTGTGACACAGAAACACAACAAGCATAATTACAGCAAAAGCAGAGACCAATACACTCAAGCAAGCGAAAGGTCCCCAATGTTATAAGTAAGTCCACACTTACAGCTTCCTCGGCAGCTCTTTTGTAGGCTTTCACCTTCAGCTGCAGCTTATCGACAAGGTCTTGGAGGCGGGCCATATTCTTGCGGTCCTCATCAGTCTGTAAAGACAGAACCCATAGCAAATGGCAGTCAGTTGCTTAAAAGCACAAACTATGCATGCCTGTCATGGTAACAACAATATAAATAAAAGATCACCTGGTAGGTGAGTTCCTTAATACGCCTCTCATATTTACGAATTCCTTTGATTGCATCAGCACTCTTCTTCTGCTCAGCCTCGACCTCATTCTCCAGCTCCCTCACCTGTCATGACATAAAAATAACATCTAGGCTATGTAACAGGGTCCATTATTGCTGTTTTGCATATGGCTCTAATGCACAGCATGTACATCTACTGTAAAAAAGATACACTCACCCTGTTCTCCAGCTTCTGAACCTGCTTCTTGCCCCCCTTCATGGCGATTTGTTCTGCCTCATCCAGGCGGTGCTGCAGGTCCTTGATGGTCTGCTCCATGTTCTTCTTCATTCGCTCCAGGTGAGAACTGGTGTCCTGCTCCTTCTTCAACTCCTCTGCCATCATGGCAGCATCAGTAATGGCCTTCTTGGCCTTTTCTTCAGCATTTCTGCACTCCTGGACTGCCTCCTCCACCTCAGTCTGAAGCTGGTTTGTGTCGCCCTCCAGCTTCTTCTTTTGGTTCAGCAGGCTGGTGTTCTACAGATGAAAATATGTTTCCACTGTTAAACAGCGGGACAGTCCAGAGGATATGTACAATACATCAGTAGCATACTACTAATAAGCACCCTAAATAATCATTTTCACACCTGTGAGTGCAGCAGCTGCACCCTCTCACTGATGTCCAGCAGCTCTTGCTCAGCCAGCTTGCGGCCTCTCTCAGTCTGTTCAAGACAGCTTCTTAGCTCCTCCAACTCTGCCTGCATCAGATTGTTGCGTCTCTCTACAATGGCAATGTTCTCCTTCAGATCATCATTGGAACGAAGAGAGTCATCTAACTGGAGTTGGGCATCCTAGAAGACATTTGTATAATGAATTGTCAGTTGGTTATTAAATTTACATTTACATTTGAGTCATTTAGCCGACACTCCGATCCAGATATAGACCTAAAATAATTTACCTTCAGATGAGCATGAACACTCTTAAGCTGTTTCTGGGCCTCTGATGCCTGCCTGTTGGATTGACTGAGCTGGATTTCCATCTCATTGAGGTCTCCCTCCATCTTCTTTTTCAGCCTGAGGGCCTCAGTCCTGCTCCGGCACTCTGCCTCAAGAGAGCTCTGCAGGGTATCAATGGCCCTCTGCAAATTCCTTTTGGACTGCTCCATCTCCTCGTCCTTCTCAGTTAGCTTGCGCTCAATATCAGCCTTTACCTGATTAAACTCAAGCTGGGCTCTCAGAATCTTACCCTCCTCATGCTCCAGAGAAGCCTGTTGGATCATAATGGTCCAGGTTTATTATAAAGGTGTACAGTATAAGTATGTACAATATATTATGACTTGATTCTGGACAGAGGGAACCTACCTCAGCTTCCTCCAGAGCAGATTGGATCTCACTTTTCTCCTGTTCCAGCTGTTTCCTGATTTTCTCCAGCTCGTGGATGCTCTTTCCTCCTTCACCAAGTTGCTCAGTAAGGTCGGAAATCTCCTCTGTGAGGTTAAGGCCATACAGTGGCATTTAGATTGCTTTGTTGACATTAATTAAATATATACATGCCTGTACTGAGCTTACCTTGGAGGTTCTTGTTCTCCCTCTTCATTGTCTCAAGCTGATCCAAAGATTCCTCATAAGAGTTCTTCAGCTTGAAGAGTTCAGTGCTCAGAGACCTGGCCTCTTTCTGGGAGCTCTCTAGCTCACACTGAGACTCCTCATACTTCTGCTTCCACTCAGACAGAACCTGTTGGAAACAATCAAACAAAAATGTCCTTTGAAAGAAAGGATCATGAACCTATAATTTTGCATATTTATCTATGGCTTAAAATGTTTACTTTGTCAAAGTTTCTTTGTTTCTTGTCCAGAGCGGCAGCAGCGGCATTAGACCTCTCCACATCCACCATGAGATCTTCAATCTCATTCTGCAGTCTGTGTTTGGTCTTTTCCAGGGAGGAACACTTGGCGTTCACTGCCTCCACAGCTTCTTCAGCATCCTGCAGGCGCTGAGCCAGTTTCTTCCTGGATTAAAGAATCAGAAACAGGAGACATTTAGTGCCTGCAGTGAAATTTGTTTTGCTTCATAGGTAAATGAACCTTGGATACTTTACCTCCCTACTAATAGCTGCGTGGTCAGCTATCAGACAAACTTTTTGTTCGTCTTACATTTTAGAAGAAACATAACACAAACAAAAAGCCTATCTGCTAGAAGAGAAACAGTGTCTTTCTTTGGAGAACATTTTAGTAGAAGAGTTAATAAATTACTGTCATGATTTCTTACTTGGCTTCCTCCAGCTCCTCAGTCTTCTGAATGGCATCAGTCTCATACTTAGTTCTCCACTGAGCCACCTCAGAGTTAGCCTTGGACATGCCACGCTGCAGCTCAGCCTTGGCCTCCTGCTCCTCCTCATACTGCTCTCTAAGCAGGTCACCATCATGTCGAGCAGACTGCACTGCATGGGCTAGTGCATTCTTTGCCTGGGAGACAAATATTTTCACACATTTCGTATCAATAGCTAAGGATGAAGTGATAGATTACAGTATTTTAAATATCTTCGGATTAACATATTTATCTCTCACCTTTGTCTCCTCCTCCAGTTGTCTTTTGAGGTCCTCAATCTGCTGAGTGTAGGACAGCTTCCCTCTACTTAACTGAGATACAAGGGAATCCTTCTCCTCAAGCTGCCTGGAAAGCTCACCTAGTGAAGTAAATTACGAAACTGTTAAGAACAATTTCACCGCCTTGATCAGTGTGGAGGAAGGCATTGTTTTCTAATATTGATGATCATTTGTCATAAGAGAAAAGAAACGTACCATTCTCTGTCTGCAGCCTAGCTTTACACATGCTGAAGTCATTGATACTGCGCATGCCCTCCTCATACTTTGCCCGATATTCACTCATCTGATCTTCCAAGGTCCTGCATGCCTTCTCTAAATTGGTCTGAAATGAAGTGCATGATATCAAGACAAATGTGAGTTTTTAAATAATCCATCATGCATCACATCTGATGAGAAACAAAAAGACCAGATAATGAAATGGGGCCATACCTTGGACTTCACAATATGTTCCATGTTGGAGACCACATCATCAAGTTCAAGCCTGAGCTCGCTCTTTTCTTTCTCCAGTTTCTGCTTCACTCTCTGCAAGTTGTCTATTTGTTCCCCAAGGTCAGCGACACTGTCAGCTTGTTTCTTCCTGAGTGTGGCAGCTGTAGCCTCGTGCTGCAGAGTGGCCTCTTCAAGGTCTCTGCGGAGCTTCAGGAACTCATTCTCCCTCTTCTTGTTCATCTCAATCTGGACAGATGTGGCTCCACCAGCCTCCTCCAGCCTCTCACTGATGTCCTCCAGCTCTCTGGCCAAGTCTGCTCTTTGCTTCTCCACCTTGGCTCGGGCAGCTCTTTCTGCCTCAAGCTCTTCCTCCAGCTCCTCAATTCGTGCCTAGCGAGGGGGAAAAGATTGAAAGATTATTTGGAGGTGACTTAAGTCAAAATAATGTGTATTTTCATTCATTATCATGGTTACACATTCAATTACACATGATCAATTACCTGAAGCTCCTTCAGTTTCTTCTGAAGCTGAATGTTAGCTGCTTGTTCATCTTCTATTTTACTGTTCAGCTGGCTGACCTCAAAGTCTTTCCTGTGGCCGAAAGGCATTTTTTTGTTGGCAAATTAACAAATAAAGGCATGAATGATATAAACTGGAAAAGAAAGTTTAACATACTTCTTAAGACGCTCCTCTAGTTGCTGTTTATCATTCTCCAGGTCCATTAGGCTTTCCTGGGTCAACTTCAAGTCTCCCTCAAGCTTCCTCTTGGCTCTTTCAAGATCCATTCGGACCTTCTTCTCTTGCTCCAGAGAACCTTCAAGCTGGGGAACATCATCACAAAACACACTACTGTTTTATCAATTTGATTTCTGCTGTATTTCTATCCTTTATCGCTAACAAAACAACATCAAGTACTCACGTCATCAACTTGTTGCTCCAGCTTAGCCTTTGCCTTGGTTAGAGTGTTGACTTTGTCCTCCTCACTCTGCAGGTCGTCCAGCGTTTGCTGATGAGCCTCCTGGAGAGCTTTCTTCTCCTTGGTCAGCTTAGCAATGATTTCATCCAGAGCTGCCATTTCCTCAGTCAGGTTCTTCACCTGTGAATAGGAAGTGAAGTTTGAACAAACAACATAACCACAGTTTTTATTTGTTTTATGAACATAGAGGTGAAAGTGACCTTGTTCTCAGTGGCATGCTTCTCCTTCTCCACTTTAGCCAGAGTGAGCTCCAGATCATCAATGTCCTTCTTTATCTCAGAGCACTCGTCCTCCAGTTTCCTCTTCTTAGCGGTCAGTTCTGCATTCATCTCCTCTTCATCCTCCAGTCTCTCTGTCAGCTCTTTGGATTTGGCTTCCAACTGAATCTTGTGTTTGATCAGTTGTTCACATCTTTCCTCAGCATCGCAAAGATTATCTTGCTCCTATTTTGAAAGGTTTCATTAGCTTAATGACAATTTCTAAGTATTATTGCAAGGATCACAATTCTGATGCATATTACTTCATTTATGGGATGATATCTTTAACTCACCGCCTGAACTGAAAGCTGTAAGTCATTTTTCTCTTGGAGAAGAGAGACCATTTTCTCTTCTAGTTCCTTCCTGCGAGCCTCAGACTTTGCATAAGCCTCTTTTAGCTTCAAGAACTCCTCCTTCATGTTGGCCATCTCCTTCTCAGACTCAGCGGATTTCAGCAGAGGCTTGATCTTAAAGAATAGCTTCATCCAGGGCCAATTCTTGACCCCCATGAAGGCACGTACATTCCATTGGATCACAAGTAATGCATCTCTGTGAACAATTACAAATATAGTTTAGCAGATATTGCATGGAACTACAATGTGAATTTGATATAGATATAGTTTAAAAGAATCCTAAGTCATTTGTGACTGTTTATGCTTACCTTCGTTCAACAATCTTCTGGAATTCAGCTCTAGCCAGCAGACCGCGTGCTCTGGACTGGATTCCAGTGATAATGAGGGACAAACGGTCATCTCTCATCTCCTCCAGCTGACCAAGTAGACCAGCCTTGAAGAACACCTTAAAGAGATTTCAAGTAGAGCATATCTAAATCATCTCCCTATATACAGAATTAACCCATATTGTTTAACATTTGGGCACTTTCACTTTTGGGAAATATTCCATTTGAAAATGTATGTATATTTGCTTCTTCATCAGAATATATGTATATTGTGTATGACAATCCTTATGAAAGTTCTACCTTAGTGTGTCCAAATCTGTATTGAGTGTGATCAATATCCAAAGACCCAAGTAATTTCTCAGCTCCTTTCTTGCTGTCAATAAACTGTCCTTCAGGGATGGCAGCAGGATTCAGGATACGGTATCTATATGAAGCATTACATAGTCTTGAATATAATACATATTACAAAAGAAGATCTGTTTCCCAATTCAGTTGAACCTATGTATAGTATACCTCTGCTTGAAGTCTCCATACAGGACCCTATTGGGAAAGCCTTTTCTGCAGATCCTGATGCCTTCCAGCACACCGTTACAGCGCAGCTGGTGCATGACCAGAGGATTCTCCATGGCCCCAGGAGTCTTGGTCTCATTGGGGATGATGCAGCGCACAAAGTGAGGGTGAGTAGACCTCAAGTTGGTCATCAGCTTGTTCAGGTTTTCCTGTAGAAGCAATACAACCATGCATGTAACTGTAAATCTGAATAAATAGACACCACAGTTTGATTAGTTTTTCATACTCACCCTGTGCAAGGCAGACACAGTCTGAAAGGATGATCCCTTCTTCTTCTTTCCACTAGCCTTGCTATCATCAGCTGAGAAGTACAATGGATTTCAAATAACGTCTTAAAAATGTACTTTATCTTATTAGATGTATTTGACTGGACAATGCCTATTGTAAAGGACTGATCTAGGTGCTTTCAGAACTGGTTTATATTTTATAAATATGCATACCAGCATCTGTTCCAGCATAATTCTGGAAGAGCACTGTCAACAATTTGAGGTTAGACTTCTGGAACAGTCCGACCACAGTCTCATTCAGTGGATCCTTGTTCTTCACCAGCCAGTTGAAAATATTGTAGTCCACAGTACCAGCATAGTGAATCAGGGAGAAATGAGCCTCTGGTTTCCCTTTCATAAGCCTGGGCTTCTGGAAGTTGTTGGATTTTCCAAGATGGTTGTCGTAAAGCTTGGATTTAAAGGTAGCATCGCTGGCCTTGGGGAACATGCACTCCTCTTCAAGGATGGACATGATACCCATTGGCTGAGGGGAAGACAAATATGAGCAGTGTTACTGATACCCTGATAACATTTAGATGTGTGTAGGTGCACTTGTCTTATTGAAAAACATAACTACTTCTTACCTTTTCAATAAGGTCAATGCAAGCCTGCAAGTCCATGCCAAAGTCAATGAACTCCCATTCAATTCCCTCTTTCTTGTACTCCTCTTGCTCCAGCACAAACATGTGGTGGTTGAAAAACTGTTGCAGCTTTTCATTGGTGAAGTTGATGCAGAGCTGTTCAAAGGTGTTGTACTGCAGCAGAGAGGTGAACTTAAGTTACTGTATATAACAAATCGTTTTACAACTTGGAAGTATTCCTAATAGATTGAGGTAAAAAAAAATATTAAAAAAAATCAAGTATCATATTGAATATCACTTCAGCTCACATCAAAGATCTCAAACCCAGCAATGTCCAATACACCAATGAAGTACTGGCGAGGCTGCTTGGTGTCCAAGGATTGGTTGATTCTCACCACCATCCAGAGGAACATCTTTTCATACACTGACTTTGACAGTGCACCAATGGAATAGTTCACCTTTAATTAAATAGAAAAAACGTTATTGTTATGGTTATGAACCTTTCCTGATTAACATTGAGCTCTGAGTTCTTAGCGTTTTCAGATCTTTGTTATAAGTCATTTCTGACTCACCTGTTGGACAGTTTGCCCCTTGGTGACCCACTCGTTCCCTACTTTGACCCTTGGGTGACAGAGACCCTTGATGAGGTCAGAACAGTTCAGGCCCATCAGATATGACACTTTGTCAGCATCTTAGGAGAAATAAAATGAAACGATACATTATAATATTAGTTAACTTACTGTCTTTAAGATGTATCATCAACACTGAGGTTTGTTTGCTTAATTAAGTCCCCCTCACCCTCAGTGCCATCAGCCTCTGCCTGCTCCTCACGCTGCTTCAGCTTGAACTTCATGTTGCCATAGTGCATGATGGCACCAGTCAGCTTGTAAATGCCATTCTTCTCCTCCTGAGTGAAGCCCAGGACATCAAACGCTTCCTAAATGAGAAAAAGAGAGAGATAGTATGCTACCAGTGCACCAATAAATACATTAAGGTAATACACTTAAAACAGATATGGCACCAGATGAACCAACCATCAATCTTTACTCACATCAGTGGCACACAACTCATCACCATCATCGATGGAGGCTACAGTTGTCTCTCCTTGGGAGATGAATTGGTAGTCATAGGGGTTGTTGGTGATGAGCAACATCTCTGAAAAGCAAACAGAAATGTCAGATTCTGTCAAATCTAGTGAGATCCGAGCAAGGGTATGTTTTAGTTAGTACATGGATGGCAGTATTCTTTATTTACCAAGCAACTCTGGTTTCCTTTGGGACAGAATCTGGTAGAAAATGTGATAGTCTCTCTCAGCCTTGAGCTGGAAAGTCACACGGGACTTCTCTAACAAATCTGTAATAATGCAAGACGGAAAAGTTTATTGAAGGAAGCAGTTTAACATTATTGTATATATGAGAATAGTTGATAGATGATTTGATTTGAATATTCCTTACAAGTCTCAATGTCTGCAGAGGCTAGCTTTCCACTAGCAGCAAAATGAATTCGGATGAATTTGCCCTGAAGAAAAGTTCAAGAGAACCAATCATTCATTTTGGCATACAATTAACATATATAGTGAATATATTATGTGCCTTGTATCATATGTTGTATGTTTCAATGGTAGTGTGATCATAATGGTCTGTGGATAGAAACGTACGAATCTTGAGGAGTTGTCATTTCTAATGGTCTTGGCGTTACCAAATGCCTCCAGAGCTGGGTTAGCCTGGATGATTTGATCCTCCAGAGTCCCCTGGAAGTATTCATTGCAGTGTTTTGATTACAGTAACAGTCAAAATACAGGGTAAGGTGCCATTAGAGAACATGTTATCTGTTTATTCAACAAGCTAACCTTTTTCTCAGAGGCTGTATCCTTCTTTCCTCCTACAGCTGCAATACTGGCGTAGTATTGAATGACTCTCTTGGTGTTGACAGTCTTCCCAGCACCAGATTCTCCACTGAGGATACAAATACAGTATACAACAGTAAAATAAGTCATTTAGCAGATGCTCTTATCCAGAGCGATTTACAGCAGTGAATGCATCCATTTTCATACTTTTTTCATACTAGTCCCCCGTGGGAATCGAAGCCACAACCCTGGCGTTGCAAGCGCCACGCTCTACCAACTGAGCTACACCCTAAGGGCAACAATTAGCTCACTAGTCCCCCATCCCCTAAAAAACAGCCATACGAAAACCATTTTCTTGTATATTCTTCATTAGTCCACTTTTGATACAATCCTACAAAATGTTGCATGTCAACATTCAAGTTTTCAAGATATAATATCGCTTTTCTCCTGGTGCCCAACATCAAGCAAGAGCAAGAAGTCCCATGCAAACACAATGTTAGCCCTATGGGCTTTTATTTTAGCGTAGATGCTCAATCTTAATGATCTCAGCCAAGTCCTTTTCAATTGGTAAGCTGTGTTAGACCGTACCAGCCATGGCCCATCGTATCACCATTAATATTTCCTCCATTCACCAATGCTGGCATGTACTGACTGTTCAACCTTAATTTGCCCTCAGCCTCCAACCAGGCTTCAATGTTTTTTAAAAGTTCCTTCTTCTTATCAGGAATCACAGGATGCCTGTCACTGAATTCAAAGTGCATGTTTTATCCACTGTTAATCAGATGTATCAACACAACAGTCCAAATTGAGGTAGTTAAAATAACACAAATATTTAAATTTCATTGGTTTGTCAATGCAATACTTTCCAATTAATCCATCCATTTATCACAGTGTACAGCCACATTATGATTATATACAGTAGCAACACTTCGATGTCACTGTCAGACAATGTAAGACCTAAAAAGAGGAGACAAATTCAGCTTGATGAAAAGGAGAGAAAACTCACGTGATAAGAATGGATTGGTTCTCCCTGTCTGAAATAGATATAAGGACATGGTCACATATTTTTTTCTTAGAATATACTACTCTATTAGTACCGTAATGTTTGAATATCTATTGGGTAAAAGTTGAATAAGATATTGTTAGTCATCTTAGTGAGTTTACCTGTCAGCATGTACTGATAAGCGTTATCGGAGATAGAGAAGATGTGAGGAGGAGCTTCACTCCTCTTCTTGCCTCTGTAGGCTGAGACCACCTCCTGGTTATACACTGGCAGCCACTTGTAGGGGTTGACAGTGACACAGAACAGCCCGGAGTAGGTCTGTAGAAACAGGAAGGAGTCAAAATACAAAAACTGAAAGTTCATATTTCATAGAGTATGATAAAATACAGAGTATGATATTAGGCCTACATTTATTATTGTGATTACTTGGCCTAACCAGATTGTTGTGCAGTTGAATCTAAGATTGGTTGGGTATACAGTGCATTCGGAAAGTATTCAGACTCATTGACTTTTTCCACATTTTGTTACATTACAGCCTTATTCTAAAATGGATAAAATTGTTTTCTTTCCTCTTCAATCTACACACAATACCCCATAATGACACAGCAAAAACAGGTTTTTAGAAATATCACATTTACATAAGTATTCAGACGCTTTACTCAGTACTTTGTTGAAGCACCTTTGGCAGCAATTACAGCCTCAAGTCTTCTTGGGTATGATGCTACAAGCTTGGCACACCTGTATTTGGTTTCTCCCATTCTTCTCTGCAGATCCTCTCAAGCTCTGTCAGGTTGGTTGGGGAGCGTCGCTGCACAGCTATTTTCAGGTCTCTCCAGAGATGTTCGATCAGGTCCAAGTCTGGGCTCTGGCTGGGCCACTCAAGGACATTCAGAGACTTGTCCAGAAGCCACGCCTGTGTTGTCTTGGCTGTGTGCTTAGGGTCATTGTCCTGTTTGAAGGTGAACCTTTGCCCCAGTCTGAGGTCCAAAGCGCTCTGGAGCAGGTTTTCATCAAGGATCTCACTGTACTTTGCTCTGTTCATCTTTCCCTCGATCCTGACTAGTCTCCCAGTCCCTGCCGCTGAAAAACATCCCCAAAGCATGATGCTGCCACCACCATGCTTCACCGTAGGGATGGTGCCAGGTTTCCTTCAGACGTGACGCTTGGCATTCACGCCAAATAGTTAAATCTTGGTTTCATCAGACCAGAGAATCTTGTTTCTCATGGTCTCAGAGTCCTTTAGGTGCCTTTTGGCAAACTCCAAACGGGCTGTCATGTGCCTTTTACTGAGGAGTGGCTTCCGTCTGGCCACTGTACCATAAAGGCCTGATTGGTGGAGTGCTGCAGAGATGGTTGTCCTTCTGGACGGTTCTCCCATCTCCACAGAACTCTGGAGCTCTGTCAGAGTGACCATCGGGTTCTTGGTCACCTCCCTGACCAAGGCCCTTCTCCACCGATTGCTCAGTTTGGCCGGGTGGCCAGCTCTAGGAAGAGTATTGGTTGTTCCAAATTCTTCCATTTAAGAACTTCTTCCCCAGATGTGTGCCTCGACACAATCCTGTCTCAGAGCTCTATGGACAATATCTTCAACCCCATGGCTTGGTTTTTGCTCTGACATGCACTGTCAACCCTGGGACCTTATATAGACTTTTTATTTATTTAACCATTTATGCCTTATTTAGACAGGTGTGTGCCTTTCCAAATCATGTCCAATCAATTGAATTTACCACAGGTGGACTCGATTCAAGTTGTAGAAAAAATTCAAGGATGATCAATGGAAACAGGATGCACCTGAGCTCAATTTTGAGTCTCATAGCCAATGGTCTGATACTTATGTAAATAAGGTATTTCAGGTTTTTGTATAAGTTTGCAAAAATTTCTAAAAATCTGTTTTCGCTTTGTCATTCTGGGGTATTGTGTAGATTGATGAGATTTTTTATTTATTTAATCAATTTTAGAATAAGGCTGTAATGTAACAAAATACGGAAAAGGGGAAGGGGTCTGAATACCAAAAAATGCTTGTTGGGTGTTTGGCTGATAGGCTATTCAGTTGGATTTTGATTTATTAGAGATAGTACCTCTTCAGGTCAGAATATCTACTTTGTTTTATTCCACAGTGTTAAGAAATTGAGAATAAATCCAGCATGTGTGAACTCACGTAGATCATCCATGCTGCATAACGCTCTTTGAGGTTGAACAGCACAGCTGGCTCATGAAGGAAGGTGAACATCGCCATGTCTTCAATTTTATCAAACTTTGGCGGGTTCTGAGGGTGGACGTCACACTCCTTCACAGTCACAGTCTGTAAAAATAAATGATCAGTGTCACAAAAGCAAGTACTGTTGAACTATTTGTCAGTCATTTTTAAAACAGTAGTTCACCAACAGTACATCAAAATGGAGTATTAGACAGTTACATTTCCCCCCCCAAAAAATTACAGTAAATGTAGCACAGAAGTGTTTAGATCCAGTAGTTTCTGGCATTATTGGTGTCATATTGCATATAAAGTCATATTTTGTTAAAATATAATCTTATCATCACTAGGTGTCCTGGTTGAGCAGCTCTCTCACAGCTTACTAACCTTCCCGTTCGCAGTGTCAGCGGTGACTTTGTCACCATCTCTGCTGGTGATGGAAGCCTTGACAAATTCCACTTCGGTGTCAGGCACAAAACATTCCTTCTTCATGTCGAAGGGACGGGTCTGGGCCTCCAGACGCTCTCTGTCCGACTTCCTCAGGTAAGGGGCTGCGGGCCCGAACTCCGCCATATGAGCGTCTCCCATGATTTACTGTGTCTAGAGAATGGAGAGGAAATCAACTTCCATGTTTATTTATTTTTATTTAAAGAAATTGTTGAGCTATTTGTTGCATGTTTACATTTATTTCATATTATATCAGGCATCACTGAAATAACAGAATCAAATTTAATAAAACGTTTTAGAAAAAATTATATTCCTTTTGTTAATTTTGAATGACTATTTAATTTCTGATTTCCACGTATTCAATTGATTCTAAGGCATTATTTCTGAAACAATATGACTTGATTTAAAATAAAAAATTAAACAAAGGTTAATACAGAATCAATAACACCCTGATATGATGTTAAAATACCCTTACCGCACCAACCCCTTTATAGAAGACTGATGGAGGTAATGGTCCTATGGAAACAAAAACACAAAGACATTTTAAACCATATTTACTCTTTCTAGCACTCACCTTCTTTATACATCAATTTAAAAATGAAAAGTATAGCTCCAGCATCACGTCTTACCTTGCAGTAGTATGGTGACCTATTGTGGTCCAGACCATGTGTCCTCTTTATAAATGAAGCCTCTCTGCCAAATATGGATATGCATCTCAGGGGCCAGGAATGTTATTGTGTCAGTGTTTGGTTGGGGTACAAGAGGGGTGGGGGTTAATGAGTGGCGGAAAGCAATACAGAAATCACCGGGCAGAGGTAGTCTTATCAGTGACGGAGTCCCTGAAGGCTCCATATTAGGTGCTCCGTGGAATGTTGTAGTTAATCATAAATATCTTGAAGCAGTGAGAGGAAGTCAACTCCATCTTTAAATAGTCAACGGATTCTGTCAGCAACCTCAAAATTCACTCATAAATAGCAGATTATGTAGTGTCTTTCATGTTATACAATCTTGCAACAGAAAATCCCTTGTAATCTAACTGGTTAGCTCGCATTGTTGGGATCAATACCATCTCAACTGAAATTCAAAGCTTGAATTGAAAATAGAAAATGTACATCAGATAGCAGCTGGATGGGCTACATTTTCCAACTGCAGAGCAGATCTGGCTTTAATGATGTTACTTAAATTACAATTAGAATGTTCCTTTCTAAAGGAAGAAGAAAAGATAGTTAAAAATCTATATGTTCATTTGTTTTGAAATAAGAAAATATGAAGAAATAAGATGAACAGATGCTAGTAATTGTAGGGGAGACTGGGGGCAATTGTAACAGGAGGCAATTGTAACACCTTGAATTTCTCCAAACAGAAACAATCTATAGTGATGAAATGCACACAGTGCATGCCTATTTAGGTTCTGTTCCTGCTTAACAAGTTACAGCCAAATACAGTATCTCACTATTTCTTTCATGGGCAAATGTTAGTTTTTTAGGGGTGAAAGTAGTTTTTTCCACTGGCTGTATTTTTCTTATACTGCCCTGCGCAATAATGTCCAATATTTCAAACAAGCATAATTTTCATCACTATATGTTGGCTAAACATTGACATGAATGACGTGTCACTATTGTTGTCTCTTGCTAGGCATATGAGGTTTTGTCATGGCTGCTGGGTTGGGGACAATTGTAACGCAGTTTTAAAATGGCCCTGAGCCAAGCAGCCAAATGATGAAAACAAGTGATTTTAACTTTAAGAATATATGAATTATACATTAATTATTGAAATACTATCTTTAAATAGCCTTGGGGTCCTGTAGAGAGCCAAAGAAGTTGTAAACAGATCGTCTGGGCACCATCAGATTATTCAGATGTTTTGAGAGGAACTGAATGGCCATGCAATAATTTACTGTAATTATTGAGTATGTACAGTACATAGAAATACGCATATTTCTTGCAAAATCATTACATACTTCTATGATAATATGATAATTCATAAACATTAATGTTTTTGAAGTTAAGTTAATTTATTAGGTTTACTTTTTAGGTGTTCCATTTGACCCCAGCTGCTGTTACGATTGCCCCTGGCCAGGGGGCAAATTTAACGTCTGGACTTTTCAGATTAAAATCAATATTGTGATTTGACCGTCTTATGTACAGACATACAGTGGGGGAAAAAAGTATTTAGTCAGCCACCAATTGTGCAAGTTCTCCAACTTAAAAAGATGAGAGAGGCCTGTAATTTTCATCATAGGTACACGTCAACTATGACAGACAAAATGAGAAAGAAAAATCCAGAAAATCACATTGTAGGATTTTTAATGAATTTATTTGCAAATCATGGTGGAAAATAAGTGTTTGGTCAACAACAAAAGTTTCTCAATACTTTGTTATATACCCTTTGTTAGCAATGACACAGGTCAAACGTTTTCTGTAAGTCTTCACAAGGTTTTCACACACTGTTGCTGGTATTTTGACCCATTCCTCCATGCAGATCTCCTCTAGAGCAGTGATGTTTTGGGGCTGTCGCTAGGCAACACGGACTTTCAACTCCCTCCAAAGATTTTCTATGGGGTTGAGATCTGGAGACTGGCTAGGCCACTCCAGGACCTTGAAATGCTTCTTACGAAGCCACTCCTTCGTTGGCCGGGCGGTGTGTTTGGGATCATTGTCATGCTGAAAACCCCGCCACGTTTCATCTTCAATGCCCTTGCTGATGGAAGGAGGTTTTCACTCAAAATCTCACGATACATGGCCCCATTCATTCTTTCCTTTACACGGATCAGTCGTCCTGGTCCCTTTGCAGAAAAACAGCCCCAAAGCATGATGTTTCCACCCCCATGCTTCACAGTAGGTATGGTGTTCTTTGGATGCAACTCAGCATTCTTTGTCCTCCAAACACGACGAGTTGAGTTTTTACCAAAAAGTTCTATTTTGGTTTCATCTGACCATATGACATTCTCCCAATCCTCTTCTGGATCATCCAAATGCACTCTAGCAAACTTCAGACGGGCCTGGACATGTACTGGCTTAAGCAGGGGGACACGTCTAGCACTGCAGGATTTGAGTCCCTGGCGGCGTAGTGTGTTACTGATGGTAGGCTTTGTTACTTTGGTCCCAGCTCTCTGCAGGTCATTCACTAGGTCCCCCCGTGTGGTTCTGGGATTTTTGCTCACCGTTCTTGTGATCATTTTGACCCCACAGGGTGAGATCTTGCATGGAGCCCCAGATCGAGGGAGATTATCAGTGGTCTTGTATGTCTTCCATTTCCTAATAATTGCTCCCACAGTTGATTTCTTCAAACCAAGCTGCTTACCTATTGCAGATTCAGTCTTCACAGCCTGGTGCAGGTCTACAATTTTGTTTCTGGTGTCCTTTGACAGCTCTTTGGTCTTGGCCATAGTGGAGTTTGGAGTGTGACTGTTTGAGGTTGTGGACAGGTTTATTTTATACTGATAACAAGTTCAAACAGGTGCCATTAATACAGGTAACGAGTGGAGGACAGAGGAGCCTCTTAAAGAAGAAGTTACAGGTCTGTGAGAGCCAGAAATCTTGCTTGTTTGTAGGTGACCAAATACTTATTTTCCACCATAATTTGCAAATAAATTCATAAAAAATCCTACAATGTGATTTTCTGGAATTTATTTTCTCAATTTGTCTGTCATAGTTGACGTGTACCTATGATGAAAATTACAGGCCTCTCTCATCTTTTTAAGTGGGAGAACTTGCACAATTGGTGGCTGACTAAATACTTTTTTTCCCCACTGTATAAGTGGTATGAATGATTGGGAGACAGATGTATGTTTCTTATATCAAACTGGCCTAGTTCAAGTGGTCTCTTAGCAATACAGTAAAATACAAAAACAGTTACAATTGCCCCCAGTCTCCCCTACATTAAAGAACTAGAGCAAATATTTCAAGAGGATAATTCAAATTCTCCACGTCTCAAATGTTTTACCGTGGCACAAGGATAATTATTTGACAACTGGTATTTTTTTGAAAACACAAAAGAAGATATTGGATTTCACAAAGGGATATTTAAGAAAAATATGTCATGACAGGGTTCTCAATTACCCAGAGGGCTTAAGAGGAGTTTGTGTTCGACATTGGTAACATATTGTGTGTTGTTATCATAGCCGTAGACTTTGCGGAAGCATAAACAGCAATATAAAATAGCCAATGGGCCGGTCTAAATAAAGAACATTTAGCCAACGAGATTAACCAGGCGGCAAGTGTCATGCAACACAGATGGAAGTCTGTCACAGGTGACATGCTTTAGATTTAGCTGAAAGATAATAATAATGATACACAATGGAGACAGAGGCGTTAACTGCGGATCAATATGAGGCCAAGGTCATTGCCGACTGGTTCTTATGGAAGCCCATTCCCACATTTTTAATTTTTTTATGTTGATACTATCTCAACATTTTTAGATACGCAAGTAATTTTTTGTTGTTGATAAAAATCTAACATTTTAGATAATATAAAAAAATGTTGACTGGAATGGGTTTCCATATGTTCTCCTTTATCACCTACCAACAGCCAGTGAAAGCTCTCTTCTCTTAATTGCAGTCTTGTTGACATGGCATTGTGTCTGAGGACAAAGATAACCCTGTGAAATTCCTGCAGAGTGCCTCTCACTGATTGAGGAGGACAGCTTGTGAGTCATGGTGGGTTTTAAGCTTTCAGTGTTCAACCATTGCCTACATGTAGGATCAACTGTAGCAGATGACCAGACCTAACAAAGGTTTCTTTCACATAAATAAAGAGAGAGTGACAGGTGTATCTTGTAACCCATCAATATGTTATGTTACATTTATGGTGTGGAGTCAACGCTGAGCTGTGCATGGTCAGGTTTATGGCTTGTTTTCTCTGAGTCATAATATTGACATCCCGGGAATTTTGTCCATCATATTTGATAGCGTGTCAAAGAAATCAAAAGAATCAGGTACTCCCAAAGTGAGAAAAAGCAATGAAATGTAACTACTAAAAGTAAAATATAATGTTAGTAACTTCCGCTAATCGTCACAGCCTTTCAAAGGTCAAGAGGTTAAAGATGAGTCAAGTGCTGGTGACAAGTGTTAAGATTATTTCCCTTCTGATAGCTTCCCCAGGCTTGCAAATGACAGCTGGCGTTAGGGTGACAAATGGAAGTGAGAAATGCCATGCCACTGCTAAAGACCCAGTGAAGATAACATTGACCTTCCTATCACTCTGCCCAAAGTCAAACCAGCACTGATTAAAGGAAACATGAGAAAATATAATATAATTTGATGCAAATGAGTATTTGAGTTAGTTGAATTAATTAAAATGAGTGACTTACAGTAGTAGACTTGTTAAGTGCACCATCACCATACCTACCTCCTATACACATGTTCATACGTTCAGATACTCAGAGGTTTTAAATATTCCAATTGTCCAACCCCTTAATTGTGCATATCACTTGTAACATTCTGTTCCTGAGTGCTCTTTGAGCCCTATTCACAGCAGTCCAGACACCTCTTGACATTTTAACCTTATATGAACAATTGGCAGGTTAACACCACCATGTATTTTATTAGCATGACAGCTCAAACTAAATTCTTCCACTGCTCTGTCATAGAGTCATGGGTAACTGCATACATGGAGTGTGTCTAAAAGTAGGCATGTCAACAGAAGTGGGAGGATCAACAGAAGTGGGTGTATGGAAAGCCAATCAGCTATTTGGGCAGATTTGTTGCCACTCAAGACAGTTTTGCGTGGCTGATTGGGCTGCACGACGAGTCGATTGTTGACAACTGCAACTAGCATTTTAGCTAAGCCTAACCCTAACCCTTTTCCTAACCTTAACCTCATTCTCCTAACTTGCCACGTTAATTATCCTAACCTGCTACGTTAATTCTCCTAACCTACTGTGTAAACATTAAGCTGACCCGCGGTGCACCTGACTATGGCCGGTCTAACCAATAATGGAGCGCTGATGTTACACCCATCGCTGTTGATCCACCAACTGATGTTACACACATCGCTGTTGATCCACCCACTTCCAGACACACTCCAAGTATGCAGTTACCCATACTTGCTGTCGTTCACTACATAATTTAGTCTGAGACTGCCATCATTGAAGTTGTTTGTGGTGATGATAGGCGCAAGGGGCATTGTACAAAACAAAGTCATCAGTAATTGGATCGTCTGTAACCAATCAGTGTATCAAAGCCAATGACGAATTTTCAAACCGTCGTTTTACTCACGTGTGTTCCAGCTCTGGCTAAACCCATCGGTTTCTGAACCAATCAGACAGCCCCGAATGTGTTTACATTGGGTGACGGGTCGGGTCGGTACTCAGATCCAGATTCATTGGGGAGAAGAAACGAACGTCCGTGGGCGTGGCGTAGTGTTTGGCCTAAGCAAGGAGTCTGAGTAGCCAGGGAAGTATTTTATAGGACTGCCTTGTAAATGCCCTCAAACTCAAATAATTAATGCAATGCAATGAAACTGTAAACACTTCCTAAAGGAAAATAGTGATCATATATTTTAGGGAGCTACAAGTCACCACAAATAGGTGTCAAGATGTACCTTTATCAAGCATGTTATTTAAAACTAGCAACAATAGCGACCATAGTGGGAAAAAAACGTTAAATTGTTTAGTCGTTTAAATGTCAATCAATTTGTCGTCATGCCACATTTATTTTTCCTAATCACTTATCAAATACATCTCTGTACATTAATCCTCAACAGATATTTTCTCCCCACAGCTACTGTACCAGGCGTCAGCATGTTCACTGCTGATGGATTCCTGTTTCTCCACTGGGGGTTTCTGAAGGCCACAACACTGTGTTGACAGAAGTGACAGGACTTTGGCGAGGGATAGCAAACAGCACCAGGACAGAACCTCTGCAGACACCAACAGGCACTGACTACTTAGTATTTTTACTATGGTATTTTATGAGAGACTATGATGTAAAAATCAATATGCACAAAATGAAATGCACAGCGGCAAATTACACACAAATTATATTATTTTTATTGAATACTCCTATTAGAGGATGTCAACCTTACTATCAGAATGAGGATATATGGGGGTGCAGAGGGAGTTAATATATCTAGTTGTTCTATTATCATGGTCCAGACACTGTATGTTTTTTAACAGCTATAATATTTCTTAAATATTAAACTGTAAGAGTGTGGACTAGACAATCAGATCTATAATGAAAAATATAAACGCAACATGCGACAATTTCTACGATTTTACTGAGTTACAGTTCATATAAGGAAATCAGTCAACTGAAATAAATTCATTAGGCCCTAATCTAGGGATTTAACATGACTGGGAATACAGCTATGCATCTGTTGGTCACAGATACCTTAAAAAAAGGTAGGGGCATAGATCAGAAAACCAGTCAGTATCCACCATTTGCCTCATGCAGCGTGACACATCTCCTTCACATAGAGTTGATCAGGCTATTGATTGTGGCATGTGGAATGTTGTCCCACTCTTCTTCAACGGCTGTATGCGAAGTTGCTGAATATTGGCGGGAACTGGAACACTCTGACGTACACGTCGATCCAGAGTATCCCAAACATGCTCAATGGGTGACATGTCTGGTGAGTATGCAGGCCATAGAAGAACTGGGACATTTCCATCTTCCAGGAATTGTGCATAGATCCTTGTGACATGGGGCTGTGCATTATCATGCTGAAACATGAGGGGATGGTGGCAGATGAGTGGCACGACAATGGGCCTCAGGATCTCGTCACGGAATCTCTATGTATTCAAATTGCCATCGATAAAATGCAATTGTGTTCATTGTCCATAGCTTATGCCTGTCCATACCATAAACCCACTGCCACCATGGGGCACTCAGTTCACAACGATGACATCAGCAAACTGCTCGCCCACACAAAGGCATACACGTGGTCAGCGGTTGTGAGGCCGGTTGGACGTACTGCCAAATTCTCTAAAATGACGTTGGAGGCGGCTTATGGTAGATAAATGAACATTAATTTATCTGGCAACAGCTCTGGTGGACATTCCTGCAGTCAGCATGCCAATTGCACTCTCCCTCAAAACTTGAGACATCTGTGGAATTGTGTTGTGTGACAAAACTGCACATTTTATAATGGCCTTTTATTGTCCCCAGCACAATGTGCACCTGTGTAATTTTTTATTTTTTTATTTCACCTTTATTTAACCAGGTAAACCAGTTGAGAACAGGTTCTCATTTACAACTGCGACCTGGCCAAGATAAAGCAAAGCAGTGCAATAAAAACAACACAGAGTTACATATGGGGTAAAAAAACATAAAGTCAAAAATACAACAGAAAATATATATACAGTGTGAGTAATGATCATGCTGTTTAATCAGCTTCTTAATATGCCACACCTGTCAGGTGGATGGATTATCTTGGCGAAGGAGAAATGCTCACTAACAAGGATGTTAACAGATTTGTGCACAACATTTGAGAGAAATAAGCTTTTTGTGTGTATGGAAATGTCTGGGATCTTTCACATGTTGTGTTTATATTTTTGTTCTTTTTTAGATCATTAAAAAAAAAACATTGTCTCAAACACAGCCACTAATGAGGAGTATTGTTGTGGTGGCGTGGCATAGGGATTTATTGTGACAGACCAGCTGCTAGTGTGATTATGCTGCATGGTATTGTGAGAAGCCTAGCTATCTGAGGTGGTTTATTGCACGACCTTGGCACCCTGACTCTTACGCTTTCCTTAACGCTCTATTTCGAGAACAAGATATTTGTTTTATCTCTCTCTATTTTAGCTATCATCACCTCGCATTTCAAACACTTAAGCCCACCCACACAACCCTACTCCCCACCCCACTCCCCATGGCTTTTCTGTCTGTCCACCCCTGCCGGGCCCCTCTCGGGTTCCCTGATAACTCAAACCTTATCCCAATGCCAACGTCAAAGAGGGTGCTTGACCTCATGATACCCCAGATAGCCTCATCACCCTCCAACTCTCTGAGATAGTCAAGGATATAGATAAGTGACTATGGTAAGAGTTGGCTAATTAACCAGGTAATGTCATACCCTATACACTTTTGTTTATTTACGTGAAAATAGGAAAATATAAGAAATGTTACAATTATTATTATTTGTAAATTAAGTTTTAGAAATGTCAGCAAGCATGCAATACGTGGGCGCGAATGTTTCTAAATAGTCTAGTTTGGTGATGATAAATTAGCATTCAATCTCACTGACCAATGATGGGCCATTGGTAACTACGACACAATGTAAGATACATAATTGTCAGACTGCTTAAAGAGGTTTTATTCCACACAATTAGAAGAGGTGGAGAGAGATAGAGGGAAATGTACTACACACAGCAGAATATTTTTTCATCAAATCCTTTCTGGAATGTCAGGGAATGTTAGAAAGAATTGAGACAAAGAGAGAGCCAGTTAGTGGAAATCTGGTATCAACAGATAGATTAGTGTCTATCAAAATATAGAAGCCAAACAATGAGTTTAGCCAACATTTTTAGCAAGCATCTGCCAGGGTCAGAAGCCATAGATCATATATTTGATGGTATTTCTAACCTTGGAACCAACATCACAGCTCTTGGCACGCAGCTTGTTTACCTGAGACTCAGCGATGTCTGCCCTTTCCTCGACCTCATCCAGGTCATGCTGTATTTTGCAGAACTTCCAGGTTAGTATTTGCCTGTTCCTCCTGTGATACAGAAACAAACAAACATAATGTCGCCTGAGCTAAAACAGGTGGATAGTATCTCAAGAATGAATGCATTAAGTCCATATTTACAGCCTCCTCTGCAGTTCTCTTGTAAGATTTCATTTTCAGCTGCAGCTTATCCACAAGTTCTTGAAGAGGAGCCATTTTCTTACGGTCCTCCTCATCCTGTCAATTTTAGACACAAAAAAAGGTTAAACCCATTTGTTATCAGGTCAGAAGACTGGACAGCCAATGACAGAGTTACTAAAGATACTTGGTAGGTCAGCTCCTTGATACGTCTCTCATATTTACAAATTCCTTTGATGGCATCAGCCTTGAACTCATTCTCCACCTCACCTGTCAAAGCCATAACATTTACAGTGGGGAGAACAAGTTTTGCCGATTTTGCAGGTTTTCCTACTTACAAAGCATGTAGAGGTCTGTAATTTTTATCATAGGTACATTTCAACTGTGAGAGACGGAATCTAAAACAAAAATCCAGAAAATCACATTGTATGATTTTTTAAGTAATCAATTTGCATTTTATTGCATGACATAAGTATTTGATCACCTACCAAACAGTAAGAATTCCGGCTCTCACAGACCTGTCACTCAATCAGACACTCAATCAAACAGACTCCAACCTCTCCACAATGGCCAAGACTAGAGAGCTGTGTAAGGACATCAGGGAAAAAATTGTAGACCTGCACAAGGATGGGATGGGCTACAGGACAATAGGCAAGCAGCTTGGTGAGAAGGCAACAACTGTTGGCGCAATTAAGAGAAAATGGAAGTTCAAGATGACGGTCAATCACCCTCGGTCTGGGGCTCCATGCAAGATCTCACCTCGTGGGGCATCAATGATCATGAGGAAGGTGAGGGATCAGCCCAAAACTACACGGCAGGACCTGGTCAATGACCTGAAGAGAGCTGGGACCACAGTCTCAAAGAAAACCATTAGTAACACACTACGCCGTCATGGATTAAAATCCTGCAGCGCACGCAAGGTCCCCCTGCTCAAGCCAGCACATGTCCAGGCTCGTCTGAAGTTTCCCAATGACCATCTGGATGATCCAGAGGAGGAATGGGAGAAGGTCATGTGGTCTGATGAGACAAAAATATAGCTTTTTGGTCTAAACTCCACTCGCCGTGTTTGAAGGAAGAAGAAGGATGAGTACAACCCCAAGAACACCATCCCAACCGTGAAGCATGGAGGTGGAAACATCATTCTTTGGGGATGCTTTTCTGAAAAGGGGACAGGACGACTGCACCGTATTGAGGGGAGGATGGATGGGGCCATGTATCGCGAGATCTTGGCCAACAACCTCCTTCCCTCAGTAAGAGCATTGAAGATGGGTGGTGGCTGGGTCTTCCAGCATGACAACGATCCGAAACACACAGCCAGGGCAACTAAGGAGTGGCTCCATAAGAAGCATCTCAAGGTCCTGGAGTGGCCTAGCCAGTCTCCAGACCTGAACCCAATAGAACATCTTTGGAGGGAGCTGAAAGTCCGTATTGCCCAGCGACAGCCCCGAAACCTGAAGGATCTGGAGAAGGTCTGTATGGAGGAGTGGACCAAAATCCCTGCTGCAGTGTGTGCAAACCTGGTCAAGACCTACAGGAAACGTATGATCTCTGTAATTGCAAACAAAGGTTTCTGTACCAAATATTAAAGTTCTGCTTTTCTGATGTATCAAATACTTATGTCATGCAATAAAATGCAAATTAATTACTTAAAAATCATACAATGTGATTTTCTGGATTTTTGTTTGTTTTTGTTGCTCACAGTTGAAGTGTACCTATGACAAAAATTACAGACCTCTACATGCTTTGTAAGTAGGAAAATCTGCAAAATCGGCAGTGTATCAAATACTTGTTCTCCCCACTGTATGTAACAGGATCCAGTATTATTATTTTGCAAATGTCTTATGTTCAGTATGTACATGTACAATTTATAATGTAAAGTTAAACTTACCCTGGCCTCCAGCTTCTGCACCTGCTTCTTGCCCCCCTTCATGGCGATTTGTTCTGCCTCATCCAGGCGGTGCTGCAGGTCCTTGATGGTCTGCTCCATGTTCTTCTTCATTCGCTCCAGGTGAGAACTGGTGTCCTGCTCCTTCTTCAACTCCTCTGCCATCATGGCAGCATCAGTAATGTCCTTCTTGGCCTTTTCTTCAGCATTTCTGCACTCCTGCACTGCCTCTTCTGACTCAGTCTGAAACTGGGCGGTGTCAGCCTCAAGTTTCTTCTTCTAATTCAGCAGGCCAGTGTTCTATTCATAGATTATAAGAAAATATATTTTTTAACAATGTTCAGCTACAGCTAAAGAAGAAAATCCATAGTCAGTGATTCTACCTTACCAATGCGTGCAGCAGCTGCACCCTCCATTGACATCCAGTAGCTCTTGCTCAGCCAGCTTGAGGCTTCTTTCAGTCTGTTCAAAACATCTTCTTCGCTCCTCCAGCTCTGCCTGCATTAGATTGTTATGTCTCTCTACAATGGCAATGTTCTCTTTCAGATCATCATTGGAATGGTCACAACTGGATTTGGGCATCCTAGAGAGGAATATGCAATGTAACAATCTTAGAAAAAAGGGTTCTAAAGGGGTGCTTCGGCTGACCCCACAGGATAACTTTTTGAAGAACCCTATTTGGTTACAGGTAAAACTGTTTTGGTTTGCATGTAGAACCCTCTGTGGAAAGAGTTATACATGGAACCCAAAAGGGTTCTACCTGGAACCAAAAGAGTTCTACCTGGAACCAAATAGGTTTCTTCAAAGAGTTCTCCTATGTGGAAAGCCGAAGAACCCCACATGACAAAATACGATAGTGTATGCTATGGTAAGAATACTATAGTATTCACAATAATGTAGTATACTGTAGTATTTACAGTTAACTATAGTATAAATACTGTAGTAAAAAATGAGTATATACTAACTATTACTGTAGTGTTCTTGCAGACTGTAGTATTTACTGTAGTGTTTTTTGCAGACTTTAGTACGGTATACTGTAGTATTTACTGTGGTGTTTTTGTGGACTGTAATATACTGTAGTACTTACTGTAGTGTTTTTGGGGACATTACTGTAATATTTACTGAAGTGTTTTATTATCTTTGACATAGAAGTTGGGGGCTTTCTCCTTGAGGAAACCTACAGGAGAAATACTAAAAGAGCAAATGTTCCATATCCTGTCTGTAGGTAGGACTGGGTTCGGAACAGAGAGTTCAAGGCTTCTGCTCTTTTCTAGAACCATAGGGAACACAATTTATGGTATATACAGTGGCTGGTGAAAGTATTCACCCCCCTTGGCATTTTTCCTATTTTGTTGCCTTACAACCATTTTTGGGGGGTTTGTATCATTTGATTTACACAACATGCCTACCACTTTGAAGATGCAAAATATGTTTTATTGTGAAACAAACAAGAAATAAGACAAAAAAAATAGAAAACTTGAGCGTGCATAACTATTCACCCCCCAAAGTCAATACTTTGTAGAGCCACCTTTTGCAGCAATTACAGCTGCAAGTCTCTTGGGGTATGTCTCTACAAGCTTGGCACATCTAGCCACTGGGATTTTTGCCCATTCTTCAAGGCAAAACTGCTCCAGCTCCTTCAAATTGGATGGGTTCCGCTGGTGTACAGCAATCTTTAAGTCATACCACAGATTCTCAATTGGATTGAGGTCTGGGCTTTGACTAGGCCATTCCAAGACATTTAAATGTTTCCCCTTAAAAAAACTAGAGTGTTGCTTTAGCAGTATGCTTAGGGTCATTGTCCTGCTGGAAGGTGAACCTCTGTCCCAGTCTCAAATCTCTGGAAGACTGAAACAGGTTTCCCTCAAGAATTTCCCTGTATTTAGCGCCATCCACCATTCCTTCAATTCTGACCATTTTCCCAGTCCCTGCCAATGAAAAACATCCCCATAGCATGATGCTGCCACCACCATGCTTCACTGTGGGGATGGTGTTCTCGGGGTGATGAGAGGTCTTGGGTTTGCGCCAGACATAGTGTTTTCCTTGATGGCCAAAAAGCTCAATTTTAGTCTCATCTGACCAGAGTACCTTCTTCCATATGTTTGGGGAGTCTCTCACATGCCTTTTGGTGAACACCAAACGTGATAGCTTATTTTTCTCTTTAAACAATGGCTTTTTTCTGGCCACTCTTCCATATAGCCCAGCTCTGTGAAGTATATGACTTAAAGTGGTCTTATGGACAGATACTCCAATCTCCGCTGTGGAGCTTTGCAGCTCCTTTGGTCTCTTTATTGCCTCTCTGATTAATGCCCTCCTTGCCTGGTCTGTGAGTTTTGGTGGGCGGCCCTCTCTTGGCAGGTTTGTTGTGGTGCCATATTCTTTCAAATTTTTTATAATGGATTTAATGGTGCTCCGTGGGATGTTCAAAGTTTCTGATATTTTTCTATAACCCAACCCTGATCTGTATTTCTCCACAACTTTGTAACTGACCTGTTTGGAGAGCTCCTTGGTCTTCATGGTGCCGCTTGCTTGGTGGTGCCCCTTTTTTAGTGGTGTTGCAGACTCTGGGGCCTTTCAGAACAGGTGTATATATACTGAGATCATGTGACTGATCATGTGACACTGAGAATGCACAAAGGTGGACTTTATTTAACTAATTATGTGACTTCTGAAGGTAATTGGTTGCACCAGATCTTATTTAGGGGCTTCATAGCAAAGGGGGTGAATACATATGCACGCACCACTTTTCCGTAATTGATTTTTTTGAATTTTTTGAAAGAAGTAATTTTTTTCATTCCACTTCACCAATTTGAACTATTTTGTGTATGTCGATGACATGAAATCCAAATAAAATCCATTTAAATTACAGGTTGTAATGCAACAAAATAAGAAAAACGCCAAGGGGGATGAGTACTTTTGCAAGGCACTGTACTTGACATGTAGGTTTCTCACTTATAGGTGGCACAAATTGGGATATGGGGGAGGGGAATAGGTAGGTTATATGCAAATTAAATACTGTATTATTTACTACATTTAAAAAATGTAGTGTTTTTGCGGACTGTATTGTTTTTGCGGACATTTAAGTAGTATTTACTACAGTGTTTTTTTGTGGATAATACTGTAGTATGTACTATAATATTCTACAGTATACTACCAAATTATATACTAAGCACTACACATGTTCGAGGGATACTATAGTGTGTAGTATAGTATTCTACATTATAAACTGGGTGGTTCGAGCCCTGAATGCTGATTGGCTGATACCACGGGTATGACAAAATATTTCGTATTACTGCTCTAATTACGTTGGTAACCAGTTTATAATAGCAATAAGGCACCTCGGGCGTTTGTGATATATGGCCAATATACCACGGCTAAGGACTGTGTCCAGGCACACCCCCGGGCCTTATTGCTTAAGTATACTACAGTTTGCTACATAATTATTTAGTAAGTACTGTAGTATTCTATCGTAAACTGTAGTATTTTTTATGTGGGACCCTTTTAGGTTCTAGATAGCACCTTTTAAAAAACATTTTGAGCAGTATCTACTAGGCACACCATGGCAGGTCTTGGACTGCTCCATCTCCTCATCCTTCTCAGCCAGCTTGCGATCAATGTTAGCCATGACCTGATTTAACTCAAGCTGAATACACATGAGAAGATTCAAACTGAAGTTGTTGATGTAAAACGGCCAATCCAGACAGAACAAGGGATGGTTTGAAATTGCACTCTCACCTCATGACTCTTTACGGTAGACTTTGTAGTATTGAGTGCTGAAGACCAAAGCTTGATACAACAGTCAGCCACAACATTATCTTTTTTTAAATGTGATTTTAAAAAATCTAAACTCACTGCCTGGACATGAAGCTGGAGATCATTTTTTTCTTGTAGAATGGAGACCATCTTTTCCTCTAGTTCGTTTCTGCGAGTCTCAGACTTGGCAAACGCTTCTTTAAGCTTGAGGAATTCAGATCGACGTGTGAATTGAAGAACTGCATTACATACTTTGTCAAAGTTTATTTGCTTCTTGTCCAGGGCAGCAGCAGCAGCATTAGACCTCTCCACATCCACCATGAGATCTTCAATCTCATTCTGCAGTCTGTGTTTGGTCTTCTCCAGGGAGGAACATTTAGCGTTCACTGCCTCCACAGCTTCTTCAGCATCCTGCAGGAGATGAGCCAGCTTCTTCCCGAGTTGTGGACGTAGAGACGAAGTAAAAAATGTGGCATATCATTTCATAGCTTCTCCAAACTTCAGGCAATTTACTTAGAAGTTGGTATTTAGTGTTTTAGACTTGATCCATTGAGTATTTGTGCATTTTGATAAATGTTGCTGCTATTTAACAGGAATTAGGATTCTAGCAAATTGTATTTTATCATTCCTTACTTGGTTTCCTCCAGTTCTTCAGTTTTCTGAATGGCGTCAGTCTTGCACTTTGTTCTCCACTGAGCCACCTCAGAGTTAGCCTTGGACATGCCATGCTGCAGCTCAGCCTTGGCCTCCTACTACTCCTCATACCGCTCTCTAAGCAGGTCACAGTCATGGTGAACAGACTGCACTGCATGGGCTTGTGCATTCTTTGCCTGAGAGGAGCAAGGACAGAGGGCACTCATATTATGATGAGGGCATCTTCATTCATAAATAAAGACAATATATGGTCTAAATTACCTTGACTGTTGACTGTACAAATTATTTCCTCGTCAGCTGAAAGACAATATATTAATTTTCTTCCAACTGTCTACCAATGTAATCTAAAAAGTAACAGGTTGAGGAATAAACTTTAGCTTGTTACCTCATTCAGCTTATCTATTGCAATATCCAGAGACAGCAGTTATTCTACCTACCGTTCTCGGCTTGAAGTCGAGTTGTAATGTCATTGAGGAATCTTTGAGTTTCCTCATACTTGGTCCTGTATTAATTGCCGTGGTCCTGAAAGACAAAAAAAGTAATAATTCAAGAGGTAAACAGTGACAAAATGGAAAGAGCTTTGTACTTTCACTTAGATGGACTTTTTACCTTTGACTTTGCAACATGTTCCATGCCTGAGCTCACTCTTCTCCTTCTCCAGTTTCTGCTTCACTCTCTACAGGTTGTCTACTTGCTCCCATAGGTCGGCCACACTGTCAGCTTGTTTCTTCCTGTGTGGCAGCTGTAGCCTCCTGCTGCAGAGTTGTCTCTGCAAAGTTTCTGGAACTCCATCTCCCTATTCTTATTCATCTCAATCTGGACCACAGTGGCTCCACCAGCCTCCTCCAGCCTCTCACTAATCTCCTCCAGCTCTCTGTCTAAGTCTGCTCTTTGCTTCTCCACCTTGGCTCGGGCAACTCTTTCTCAAGCTCCTCTTCCAGTTCCTCTACACGGGCCTAGCACGAGACAAAACGGCATCATCATGGTAAAACATACAAATGGTTGAAGAATTAAAAAGGACATTGTACTTCATTACCTGAAGCTCCTTCAACCTCTTTTGAAGGTGGTTTATTATGGCCTGTTCATCGTGAATCCTACAGATCAGATTACTGATTTCAAAGTCCTTCCTGTGTAATCAGTGTAATCATTCATTGGTAGCTCGATAAGACAAATTGCTTAAGAATGTTTCTGCATTTGTTTGCAGTAGAGTGTAATATTTTGTTATGGCTTTAATCTTACTTCTTGAGGTGCTCCTCTAGCTGCTGTTCATCATTCTCCAGGTCCATTACACACTCCTGGGACAAATTCAAGTCTCCCTCCAGCTTCCTCTTGGCTCTTTCAAGATCCATTCGCACCTTTTTCTCTTGCTCAAGGGACCCTTTCAAGCTGCAGAGGACAATTAAGCAAATTACAATTGTTAGTGGTTTGTTAGCATTTTTTCCATTAAAATGCTCTAATCTCTATATAGGATCTCACATCATCAGCTTGTTGCTCCAGCTTAGCCTTTGCCTTGGTTAGAGTGTTGACTTTGTCCTCCTCACTCTGCAGGTCGTCTAGCGTTTGCTGATGAGCCTCCTGGAGAGCTTTCTTCTCCTTGGTCAGCTTAGCAATGATTTCATCCAGAGCTGCCCTTTCCTCAATCAGAATCTTATAAAAACATTTTGTGTTCTTCATACAGATTTTAAGATTTAGAATTACCTTGTTCTCAGTGGCATGCCTCTCCTTCTCCACTTTAGCCAGAGTGAGCTCCAGATCATCAATGTCCTTCTTTATCTCAGAGCACTCGTCCTCCAGTTTCCTCTTCTTAGTGGTCAGTTCTGCATTTATTTCCTCCTCACCCTCCAGTCTCTCCATCAGCTCTTTGCCTTTGGCCTCAAGCTGGATCTTGTTTTTGATCAGCTCCTCACAACGCTCCTCTGCATCACAGAGATTATCTTTCTCCTGCCAAACAGGTTGTAAATATATAGATACAAACAACATAATAACAACAAACAAAAGACAGCACAGTGTAATGGAGGCAGTGTGCCATGTCAGTAACCTTGCCCTTATACTGAAAGCTAGCTTTTTGGTAAAGATGTATGGTAGACTTTGTAGTATGGAGTGATGAAGACCAAAGCTTGATACAACAATTCAGCCACAACATTATCTTTTTTGAAATGTGATTAAAAAATCTAAACTCACTGCCTGGACATGAAGCTGGAGATCATAATTTTCTTGCAGAAGGGAGACCATATTTTCCTCTAGTTCCTTTCTCCAAGTCTCAGACTTGGCAAACACTTCTTTAAGCTTGAGGAATTCTACCTTCAAGTTGTCCATCTCCTTCTCTGCCTCAGCAGATTTCAGCAGAGGCTTGATCTTGACCACCATGAATGCATGGATATTCCATTGGATGACAAACAATGCCTCCCTTGAAGAAAACCATTGGTAACTTTAACATGTGCGTGCATGTGACTATTTATCTTTGGACATGTCTCAATTTTAGCAGAAGCAAGTTTTACTCGAGTGTCAAAATTAATCCTGATAAATTTACCCTACACAGAAAATGGTTGTTAGTATATTTTCGGGTGATTTAATGCTGTATTAAATAAATAAACCTGAATATCTATCAGAAACTCACAAATCTTGAGGAGCTATCATTTCTGATGGTCTTGGCGTTACCATAGGCCTCTAGAGCTGGGTTAGCCTGGATGATTTCATCCTTAGTTCCCTTAGAATGTTATAGAAACACATATTAGATACTTGGCTACAGAACTGCTCAATCATGAAAATATGCATGCAAAAGCTGTAACAGATTGAACACCTTGTTTTGGGCGGCTGCATCTTTTAATATCAGAAGCTTGCAATGCTTGCAAAGTACTGGAGGACTCTGTTGGTGTTCACCATCTTTCCAGCACCTGATTCTCCACTGGAAACATAGTAATCTTGTCAAACTTGCAGGGATTATTTTGCATATTCTGAGAGTCTTTGAAGGTGAGTCTGTGAGAAATTAGAGAGATGGTGTAGACAGTTATTAGCCACTTCATTCTGCATCACTTTACAACCTTGTTCTGATCAACCTTGTACTGTATGCATGAGGTCAACTTGGTTTATGTTCAACTTGGTCACTTGAAGTAAAGCACTGACCTTCCCATTCTTGGTCTGCACAGTAACCGGGTCGCCTTCGCGGCTGGTGATGGACACCTTGACAAACTCCTTCAGCATTTCCACCATATATTCCTGTGTCTCATTACATCACCTTGTCAAAAGCATAGCAATAAATCACACAATTAGATTTTGATGTATGTAACAATAATCACTCAATAAAAGTTTATGGAGTGTTAATTTACCTTCAACACTGCTAAGAGGTGGATAAGGAAGGATGCTTCAGAACTGTATCCCTGCAATAGTGGAGATCAAATATATAACCCCTGTAGGACCTGCCCTCAAAGGTCACAGACACTGCACAAACCTCACAATCACCTACTGAGACACAAACTACTCCTGACTCCAGAGGGACATGCCACTCTTGCCCAGAGGAGTGCATTGTTGTCTGTCTCCCCTCCCTTGACCGGCCTTCCACAGCTCCATTGTGATTTTATGGATAATGTCCAGGGAATTTCAGATGTCTATCCTGTGAGTCACACATATACAAGCACTCATTATTATCCCCAATACTTCATCTGTCACTGTCAGTATTGCTTTTTGTCATCTTCTTTGTTATCTAGGGTTTAATATAATGGGTCTCATTTTGGCCCCTCAACTTCTCTAGATCTCCATCTGTCTCATCCACAGCGCTTTTCTGAAATTCCCAAGTGGAACGGCAGGGATGGCTGCATTCACAGCTGAATGTGCATGTGACAGTGCTGGTGTAAATCCTCATTATCACTCATCCAACCATTTGTTTTGACAAGGTCACATTGACTGATTGAACACCTAGCTGATCCAACACATACATTTGTGTTGGAAAGTGCTGCTATGATCTTGTTATTATGACTCCATATTATTTATAGCTATGGGATTTGGGACATTCCCATTCCTCTCTGAAATGCTACATAGGAAATATAATATTGACTGTCACTCATCCAATGATAGCAGAGCTAAGTGGTTGACCAATAACTTTAAATTAACACTTGCCTCAGTATTACATGCTTAGAACACCACCCATGAACTCTTCATTAGCCAATCATGCTCACTGTGCTTGCCGACCAGGGTCATGCACAGACCTTTTGGGGCAGAAAAAATCCCGCAACCACAGTCATAGACTCTTTGAGCAATTATTGCAAGGGGGGAAAGCAGCACAATCTGATGAGAAAGTATTTTAGAAAAATATTTTGAACTGGAATAAATGCTGCACTTATTAACAATGACCAACACAATTCCAGTCAGAATAGAATATTGTGATAAATACTGTAGCCTACCATTACTATATACAACCTAACTCCATTTGTTGCCACTACCCAGTGGTACAAAACTTGCGACCCCCCGTGCACGCACATCTACGTGTGCACACGCGAACATGCATGCACAATTGCTGTGCAAATGTAGCCTATCATTACAGCCATAAACAATGACGCATTTTCAAAACGCAAGATAAGCTACAAAAATAAATAGCGTTTTACAGCTGCATTTGGAGCTGAAAGTCATTCATGTTAGCAGCCAATATCATCAACTAGGGATATGTCATGTCACTTCTCTGGAGTCCAGAGCAAGCACCATCATATGGCCTACTTGTCGCGGATGATGCAGGACCGGATGGAAAGGATGTTCTTTCTGGCAGCTCCACAACATCACTTTGGAGGGCAGCCTGCCTGCAGAGTGCTCGTTGCCAGCCATCATAGACTGATGTCTTCATCATGGCCACATACTGTAGTCCCCTGTAGCTCAGTTGGTAGAGCATGGCGCTTGCAACGCCAGGGTTGTGGGTTCGTTTCCCACGGGGGGGGGCCAGTATGAAAATGTATGCACTCACTAACTGTAAGTCGTTCTGGATAAGAGTGTCTGCTAAATGACTAAAATGTAAATGTAATACTGTATGCATGCTGGTTTATAACGCTGGTATCAAGAGATGGACAATTATCTAGAAATACATTTTAGTCAAATTTAGAAATGTATCAAATTAGGGTTGAAAAATATTGACTGTATGGATATATTTCTCAATTCAAATAATCAAACATGAAGGTATCATTGTTTTTTGCAATAAACTCTGTCTTTACCCAAGTTATTTTACATAGTAAATATTGGTATTTAAAATGCAGATACCAGCTGTCAGTACAGTTTGTGCATACATGATGGCCAACATTACTATGCCAGACATTTGCCTGAACAGTGGAAACAGAAACACAGCTTGCCACATATTTGCTACCTTTATTGTACCTTTGAAGTTTATCAAATGAGCTTTAATTTTAATCTCTACATGATAATTAGTCGAGACACACATCAGAAAGAGTGCCCATTTGGGGGAACACTCTTCATTATTGCTGAGTGCTAAAATACATGTATATTTAAAGGCTTTTTATGACCTACTATGATTGTGATATGTGGTTGTCTCACCTAGCTACCTTAATGGATGCACTAACTGTACATTGCTCTGGATAAGAGCATTTGCTAAATGACTAAAATGTAAATGTAAATATGAGTCGGTTTGTTGATCGCTCTCATAAACTTTGGTTGGGTCCAATCCACCATGGTCCACCAGAGACAACACATTTACATTACATTTCATCATTTAGCAGACGCTCTTATCCAGAGAGACTTACAGTTAGTGCATCCAATACTCCAGAGACGCTTTTCATTGCCCTGGCATCAGCCTGTCACTGCCCGGTGAGGACAATGTCAGTGAGGGGATTCTACTAAACTGGCCCAGGTTGCACCGGGCGCGCCCTGCTCAAATCGAATGGTAATCTGCACCACTCTGTAATATTTTCAACAAGGCAGCATGATGCGTCGTTCAGAAACATACATCAATTTTCCATCAAATATATGTTCGAATTTTCAAACTAGTTTTCATTGTGAAGGCAGATAAAGCATTTTTAACAAAAGCAATCACGTACCCATGTGAAAAAACGGAATCCTACACATTACTCCACGTGCTTAATATACGTCACTTTTGTTTTGAGCCGAATTCACCGCCGGCCAGAATGGGGGTTTACAGAACGCGACACCTGGCTAATGCCCGGGAAGCAGACCGGTTCCAAAAGTAATGCAATCACTTTTCACCTGGTGCAAACTACGCCTAACCGGGCGCACAGGCCAACTTAATCGAATCATCCTCAATGACAATTTCAACCTAGATAGCAGTTGATTAGATGACGACGGGCATGTTCGAGCGGTAAGCCTAATGAAGCCGACTGTAGACAAAAGTCGGCGAGTGAAGTTGGGGGAGGTGCATCTGCGCAGCCGATAATCAGACACTGTAGTGGTTTTCCAAAAGCAAGGCTCAGATCAACATGGCAGTGTCAACATAGCTGCTATTGTTTATAAAAGTTTTTCTGTAAAAATGTTGAAATAAACGTTTCTACACCCCATACCACACACTCGCAAACTGAAAAGATAACGTTTGAAGAATATTGGTTAGAGAGAGGTCTCAAATATAACTTTCATTTGTATACTCTGTAGCTTTAGAATCGCGGCAAAGTTGGCTCCTGTTTCAGTCACGTCTTTGGCCATGTTAGTTCGTGTGGGTCAAACAAAAACACCCTAATGATAGGTTGACAAATAGTGCCTCCCACAATGCAGTTGATGGCTGCATGGTGCAGTTGGTGAGAAGTAACTGCATCGACTTCAAGGCAATTTAATCAAAAACTGCATGACCTTTGATAAGATGATTTTTGTGAAGCTTATACAGTCGACATGTAGTCGCAAGTTGGACAATTTTCATAACCATAACGCAACACACTTTGAAAGGCCCTGACCATTGACTTGACAGAAATGATCCACTACCATCAGCTGAAAGAAAGGGTGTGTTCAAGCAGATCACTTTGTCGGTGATCACCGCCTTTCAAAGTGTGTTGCATTATGGTTATAAAAGTTATCTGACTTGCGACTACATGTCGACTGCACCACATCAGTCACTGGCTTCATCAATAAGTGCATCAATGACGTCGTCCCCACAGTGACCATACATACATACCCCAACCAGAAGCCATGGATTACAGGCAACATCTGCACTGAGCTAAAGGGTAGAGCTGCCGCTTCAAGGAGTGGGACTCTAACCCGGATGCTTATAAGAAATCCCGCTATGCCCTCCGACGAACCATCAAACAGACAAAGTGTCAATACAGGACTAAGATTGAATCGTACTACACTGGCTCCGACGCTCATCGGATGTGGCAGGGCTTGCAAACTATTACGGACTACAAAGGGAAGCACAGCCGCGAGCTGCCCAGTGACACGAGCCTACCAGACGAGTTAAATTACTTCTATGCTCGCTTCGAGGCAAGCAACACTGAAGCATGCATGAGAGTATCAGCTGTTCCGGATGACTGTGTGATCACGCTCTCCGTAGATGATGTGAGTAAGACCTTTAAACAGGTCAACATTCATAAGGCTGCAGGGCCAGACGGATTACCAGGACGTGTACTCCGAGCATGCGCTGACCAACTGGCAAGTGTCTTCACTGACATTTTCAAACTGTCCCTGAATGAGTCTGTAATACTAGCATGTTTCAAGCAGACCACCATAGTCCCTGTGCCCAAGAACACTAAGTTAACCTGCCTAAATCACTACCGACCCGTAGCACTCAAGTCTGTAGACATGAAGTGCTTTGAAAGGCTGGTCATGGCTCACATCAACACCATTATCCTAGAAACCCTTGACCCACTCCAATTTGCATACCGCCCCAACAGATCCACAGATGATGCAATCTCTATTGCACTCCACACTGCCCTTTCCCACCTGGAAAAGAGGAACACCTACGTGAGAATGCTATTCATTGACTACAGCTCAGCGTTCAACACCATAATGCCCTCAAAGCTCATCACTAAGCTAAGGACTCTGGAACTAAACACCTCCCTCTGCAACTGGATTCTGGCGGGCCGCCCCCAGGTGGTAAAGGTAGGTAACAACACATCTGCCACGCTGATCCTCAACACAGGGGCCACTCAGGGGGGTATGCTTAGTCCCCTCCTATACTCCCTGTTCACCCATGACTGCATGGCCAAGCACGACTCCAACACCATCATTAAGTTTGCAGACGACACAACAGTAGTAGGCCTGATCACTGACAACGATGAGACGGCCTATAGGGAGGAGGTCAGAGACCTGGCTGTGTGGTGCCAGGATAACAACCCCTCCCTCAACGTGATCAAGACAAAGGAGATGATTGTGGACTACAGGAAAAGGAGGACTGAGCACGCCCCCATTCTCATCGACGGGGCTGTAGTGAAGCAGGTTGAGAGCTTCAAGTTCCTTCGTGTCCACATCACCAACAAACTATCATGGTCCAAACACACCAAGACAGTTGTGAAGAGGGCACGACAAAGCCTATTCCCCCTCAGGAGACTGAAAAGATTTGGCATGTGTCCTCAGATCCTCAAAAAGTTTTACAGCTGCACAATCGAGAGCATCCTGACTGGTTGCATCACCGCCTGGTATGGCAACTGCTCGGCCACAAGGCACTACAGAGGGTAGTGCGTACAGCACAGTACATCACCGCTTGGTACCGGAGCCCCAAGTCTAGGTCCAAAAGGCTTCTTAACAGCTTCTACCCCCAAGCCATAAGACTCCTGAACAGCTAATCAAATGGCTACCCGGACGCTGCTGCTACTCTCTGTTTATTATCTACAGTGCCTTGCAAAATTATTCATCCCACTTGGCGTTTTTCCTATTTTGTTGCATTACATCCTGTAATATACATTTATTTATTTTGGATTTCATGTAATGGACATACACAAAATAGTCCAAATTGGTGAAGTGAAATGAAAATAATAACTTGTTTCAAAAAAATTCTAACAAATAAATAACGGAAAAGTGGTGCGTGCATATGTATTCACCCCCTTTGCTATGAAGCCCCGAAATAAGATCTGGTGCAACCAATTACCTTCAGAAGTCACATAATGAGTTAAATAAAGTCCACCTGTGTGCATTCTAAGTGTCACATGATCTGTCACATGATCTCAGTATATATACACCTGTTCTGAAAGGCCCCAGAGTCTACAACACCACTAAAAAAGGGGCACCACCAAGCAAGCGGCTCCATGAAGACCAAGGAGCTCTCCAAACAGGTCAGGGACAAAGTTGTGGTGTCATGCGTCTGTGTGTAGCGGCAGGATGGAATCAGGCGCAGGACACAGAACTATAAAAACGAAGTTCTTTAATGGAACAAAATAGCAGAGCAAATCCTCCACTCAGGGAAGAGCAAATACCAGCATACCAAAATACAGCAAAACAACGAACAATCACGCATAACAGCATGAGGGAACCAGAGGGTAAAATAGGGAAACAAATTAACATAATGGGTAACAGGTGTGGTCAATACAGACAAGACAAGTGTAACACAGAAAACATCGATCGGTGGCAGCTACTACTCCGGTGATGACGAACGCCGAAGCCTGCCCGAGCAAGGAGGAGGGGCAGCCTCGGCTGAATTCGTGACAGTACCCCCCCCACTTGACACCTCGGGGACGGCCAGGAGGACGTGGAGCAGGGCGAGTCGGATGACGACGATGGAACTCCCTCAACAGGGAGGGATTGAGGATGTCCCTCCTGGGAACCCAGCTCCGTTCCTCCGGACTCTACCCCTCCCACTCCACGAGATAGCCCCCCCACCCGACGCCTCGAATCCAGAATGGAAAGGACCGAGAACGCCGGTGCCCCCTCGATGTCTAATGGTGGCGGAGGAAACTCCCGCACCTCAGACTCCTGGAGCGGACCAGCTTCCACCGGCCTGAGGAGAGACACATGGAACGAGGGGTTAATACGGTAATCAGGGGGGAGCTGTAACCTATAACAAACCTCGTTCAACCTCCTCAGGACTTTAAAGGGCCCCACAAACCGCCGACCCAGCTTCTGGCAGGGCAGGCAAGGGGAAGGTTTCAGGTCGAGAGCCAGATCCGGTCCCCCGGTGCATACACCGGAGCCTCACTGCGGTGGCGGTCGGCACTCGCCTTCTGTCGCCTGATAGCTCTTTGCAGGCGTACATGAGTAGTGTTCCAGGTCTCCTCCGAGCGCCGAAACCATTCATCCACCAAAGGTGCCTCAATCTGGCTCTGATGCCATGGTGCTAGGACCGGCTGATAACCTAGTACACACTGAAAGGGAGACAGGTCAGTGGAGGAGTGGCGGAGGGAATTTTGTGCCATCTCTGCCCAGGGGATGTAAACTGACCAATCCCCCGGCCGGTCCTGGCAATATGACCTTAGAAACCTACCCACATCCTGGTTTACTCTCTCCACCTGCCCATTACTCTCGGGGTGAAACCCTGAGGTTAGGCTGATCGAGACCCCCAGATGGTCCATGAACGCCTTCCAGACCCTTGATGTGAACTGGGGACCCCGATCAGACACTATATCCTCAGGTACCCCGTAGTGCCAGAAGACGTGTGTAAAGGATTGGAAGACTGAGGGAGCATTCATCAACCCGTACCGCATGACGAGGTACTCAAAGTGCCCAGAGGTGGTACTAAATGCCGTCTTCCACTCATCCCTTTCCCGGATACGCACCAGATTGTACGCGCTCCTGAGATCCAATTTGGTGAAGAAGCGCGCCCCGTGCAATGACTCCGTCACACTAGCAATGAGAGGTAGTGGGTAACTGTACTTTACAGTTATCTGATTGAGACCTCGATAGTCAATGCACGGGCGTAAACCTCCATCCTTCTTCTTCACAAAAAATAAACTTGAGGAGGCAGGGGAAGTGGAGAACTGTCCCAGAGATTCTGAGACATATGTTTCCATAGCCGCCGTCTCCTCCTGTGACAGAGGATACGTGACTCAGAGGAAGTGCAGCGCCCTCCCGGAGATTTATCGCACAATCCCCCTGTCGATGGGGTGGTAATTGAGTTGCCTTCCTTTTACAGAAGGCGAGAGCCAAATCGGCATATTCGGGGGGAATGTGCATCGTGGAGACCTGGTTTGGACTCTCCACCGTTCTTGCACCTACGGAAACACCTACACACCTCCCCGAGCACTGACGTGACCATCCCTTGAGAGCCCTCTGTTGCCACGAAACATTGGGGTCATGAGTGGCTAACCAGGGAAGCCCCAGCACCACGGGAAACGCAGGAGAATCGATCAGGAAGAGACTGATTGTCACGATCGTTCATTAACGACGAGAAGGACCAAGGCGCAGCGTGATATGCATTCATATTTATTTCCGTACTGAACACACGACAAAAGAACAAACGAAACGTGAAGTCCAAGGTAGACAAATAACATACCTTTACGGAACAAGATCCCACACAGACTGGTGCCAAACGGCTGCCTAAGTATGGTCCCCAATCAGAGACAACGAGCTACAGCTGCCTCTGATTGGGAACCACCCTGGCCAACATAGATCTAAATGATCTAGAAACTAAACATAGAAATAAACACAACACGAAATATACACACCCTGACTCAACAAATAACCGTCCCCTGAGTCAGGGCGTGACACTGATTCTCTCCTCATGACCCTCCTGCATTTCCATCCGGAGTGGAGCTGTAACCTCCCTAATCAGGCCCGACCCTAAAGGGCGACTATCCAAGGCCTGCTGCCTTGACTCCCTGAGGACCCTTTCCAGCACCGACCAGCAGTGTGCCCTCTGCGGCCACAGTTGGTGCAGGAAACAGTCCCCTTACCGGTCCCCCTTACATCAGCACCTCCAAGCTCCATGGTTGTAGGTTTGGAAGTGCTGAGGGATGGACTGGAAGGACCCTGATCCGGACGTCCGCGGGTGGCCAACAGGTTATCCAGCCGGATAGATAAGTCTATCAGCTGGTCCAGGTTAAGAGTGGTGTCCCTGTAGGCCAGCTCCCGACGAACGTCCTCCCGTAGGCTGCATCGGTAGTGGTCTATCAGGGCCCTCTCATTCCATCCCGCGCTGGCTGCCAAGGTTCTGAAGTCCAATGCAAAGTCCTGTGCGCTCCTCTTCCCCTGTCTGAGGTGGAACAACCACTCTCCTGCCGCTCTCCCCTCCGGTGGATGATCGAATACAGCCCGGAAACGGCGGGTAAAGTCCTCATAGCGCACAGACTCCGCATCTATACCTCCCCACTCCGCGTTGGCCCACTCGAGTGCTTTCCTCGACAGACAGGAAATGAGGGCGGACATGCTTTCGTATCCCGAGGGAGCCGGGTGGATGGTTGCCAGGTAGAGCTCCACCTGGAGCAGCTGTTGCCAGCTGTTCCATCATATGCCCTCGGGAGCGAGAGCCGAATCCCACTGGAACCAGTGTTAGAATGGGTGGACAGCGACGTGGGGGGAATTGGAGGGAGAGGAGATGTTGGGAAACCTCCTCTCTCCCATCGCTCCATAGTGTTCAGGACTCGATCCATAGCTGTGCCCAAAGTTTGTAGCATGGTCGAGTGCTGCTGGATGCGTTCCTCCACTGAGCTTGAAGGAATGGACGTGCCTGCTGACTCCATTACAATGGTGCGTGATTCTGTCATACGTCTGTGTGTAGCAGTAGGATGGAATCAGGCACAGGACACAGAACTATAAAAACTAAGTTTTGAAACTTTGAAAATCCCACGGAGCACCATTAAATCCATTATTAAAAAATTGAAAGAATATGGCACCACAACAAACCTGCCAAGTGTCAAAGTCGCGTCAATTCAAATCTGGTATCAGGAACAAAAGAGGTCAACACGACTTCTAAGGTATACTAGTTATTTTAATTAATGCAAAAACCTTCAATGGTAAATATGATGTTTCGTATATACGGGCTCTCTGATATGCCTCGCAGGACATTCCAGAGAACTAACTCATTGCTCTAGAAACAATACCCAAATACCCTGACAGAAAGTTTCCCACTTCTCTGCTGGCCAATTAGAGTAAAGACTTGAGCAGTTTAAACTTTCTCAGCCAATACGTTGATGCAGGGGGTTGGTCTCATCTCTTTGGCGCCCTTTGTTACACACTCCAAGCAGGCACAAGATTATCATAACAACCTGTCATAGTGAGAAGAGCCAGCTCCCTTAGACATCATTCCCATGTCAAAGGAAGACTCATAGATCACAATGAACCATTATAGTCTTGTATTTGAAGACACAATCCTTATCTTCTCTTCACATCAATCACAGCCTTGCCAGGTGTCACAGCCTACATTAGCCCAGTCAAGAATGCATTCTTTCTAAGTTAGTCATCCTATCAGTTTAGGAGAATAATAAATCCCTAATAGTCCCCCTTTTCACACCACATAAGGTGTGATTCAAAAATAAGAAAACACAGATCTTCATTCATTATAATACAAAACAAACAAAAAATCACACTTTTATTAATAGGCCATAATGTTACTAAAAATGCAAACCCTCAGTTCATCTACACCCCACTTGCAAATTGTTACCAGTCACCAAGGAACTTCAAACCATCACATAAGAAAAGACAAACATTCACATGGTTAACTTGATTAATAAAGCATAAAACACAGGATTAATAGAACACAAAACATAAGACTATTAAAACATAAAACACAAACAGAGAAGTATATTTTGGCCCCCTTTAGACACCCTCTAGTGTCACTCCACCAAGCCTGGTAGGTCATATCCTCCATTCCTAGGTTGGAGTCCAGGATTGGGCCTTATCTCACCATCTGTGGAAATCACCTTCTCCATCTCCTTTCTCACCAAACCTCAGACACAGGAAATAAGACAACATCCACAAAGAACAAGTATACCCATAGAAGCTATAACTTCACCCAGAATAGTTACAACAATAGTTTTCCATTTATCAAATATGTTATCAAACCAACCGTTTATGGAGCTATCAATATCAGATCTCTCAGCCAGTTTGTTCGTCAGTGTAGTTACTCCCCTGAAGCTCTTTTGTCACTGACCCGTCCGGTGCTATATTGTTTGAGGATGAAAATACAGCACATAGATCCAAACAGAACACAAACTCCGCCCCTCTCAGCCAAAAGCATATCCAACGCTATTCTATTCTGCTTTGTCATTAAGATAGTTGCCGCTGTCTGCTCATCTAATCCCTTTATTGCATCACAAGTGTGGTTTATAAATCTTTGCTGGTTATAGTAAATATAATTTATCCAATCTAAGTTTTTATTAATTGTTGACCAACAAAAAATACTTGATTCAAACTCAACTGCGGTCTGATTCCTAGCTTTGAATTGTTCTGTAACCTCTCGAGGTACTCCTATCCCATCACAGGATCCTTTCATCAAAGGATCCCGGGAGGAGGTCCTACTTTCTATTTGACAACTCACCAGTCTCTGACACGTTTGATTGTTTACATATGTAGTTGAGTTCACAATCAGTTATCACCACACAACCATCAGATGTCAGCACAGGCCTGGTTTTGGGTCCTACAATCCTCTGTCTGCAACAAATAGGAGAGCTTAGTCATGTTCTCTTTCAGTTGTGATATTCTCTGTGTAGGAGCAGAGCTAAGATGCCCTACTCTGTATCCTATCTTACTAGTCCTAGAGTAACAATTAGAATCCCCTGAGACTTCAAACGTAGGCAACCTAGGTCGGAATGACTTTGTTATCGGGGATACTGATAGTTCAAGTTACTACAAGACTCTTTCACCACATTCCCAGGTGGTTTGCATGGGGATAAACCTGTTTTTGCGTACTTCAGACATTCAGACAGTACCTACCCTTCTATGGGTCGCACTGCCATTTCTGGTAATTCCCTACCCTCACAACACTACACCTGTCCCCAAACTGTGTATGGAGATTTACATATCCCCCACGCTCTCGATATGAGCAACTACATAGTCCCAGGATGTACACGGCGACACACATATAGTGATGTCCTCCCCTAAAGTCCTTAATCTTCCCCTTTCCCTACGTCTAGCTGTCTCCTATGCCTTCATAGACTGTGCTCCGGTATTATTCTATCAACTTGTTTTAGGTTAACTACTACTTTCGGCTGATCAGAAGGGTTTGAGTGTGTTAGGAATATGGCCCCCACAATCAGACAGCTACCTACCGTCAGGAGACCTGTGAATCCCCACCCTTGCCCTGAGAACATGTCAGACGCCAACCCATTACTTTACCTTCTACCAAACTCACACAGGGATGATCAGACAGGGTAAGGGAATCTTCGTTAAGGAGGCAACCCCCGAACCATAGTGGATGATCGGATCTTTCTCCTAACTCTGTGTTTGTTCATCAGGTGTAACTGGGTTTACCTTTTTGCAGTGTGTGACATGCACCCAGATTGATCTAATAGGACTTGATAGGGCCCTTCCCAACAGGCCTGCTTCCAGTTTTTCTTCTTTTAGGGACTGGATCCACACCCAGTCTCCTGGTGTGATAGAGTGGGTCACCTTCTCCTTTAGTTCACCTGTGGGGCACAAAACTGTGGTCCTCTGTAGCTCAGCTGGTAGAGCACGGCGCCTGTAACGCCAAGGTAGTGGGTTCGATCCCCGGGACCACCCATACACAAAACATTTATGCACGCACGACTGTAAGTCGCTTTGGATAAAAGCGTCTACTAAATGGCATATTATTATATTATTATTTAAAACCTCTGACATACGGGTGTGGTTAATAAACTATCTTCACACATACATGCTCAGCTCTCAATTTCTATTGTTGTTTTTTCTTTTTAAGTATTTTTATTTAATTCTATCAATATTATTTAATCCTATCACTCCCCCTTTTTGACACATGATTTGCCCATGTGTCAATATTACCACCTTTCTAAACCATTTCTTATGTAATTTATCATCCTATTGCCATGCCTTTCATTTTTTAGATTATCTTTTGCTCCTTTATTGCTCCTCCCACTTCCTTTGTCTTTTATGGAAGCTAAATTCAACTTTCATCCAGTTCAGAATCAATTAGTAATCCAATCAATCAATCTCTTATCTTATAAAAACACTTATGTTTAGTTCAAACTCTGTTCTACCCAGGCTCTCCCGGGCTTGACCTGAAGACTAATTGTTGGACATGACAAGTCTATTTTTTAAGTCACCTAAATCTTCTGTCTAGCAACAAAGAATAAAAATCTCTATGTTCATGATTAACCCAGTTATATCTAATAGCCCACCAAAAAACCTCATCATCTTTAAATCACTACCAATGTCATATCCCTCGTTACTCTCTACCATTTGGATAACATCCCTGATGTATGTATGCCTCCTTAGAGTTCCAAATTACTTTACCATGGGCTACCATTGCCTTCCCATAGATAAGATCACTTAATTTACCCGTATGCAGTACATAATGGAGTACGCAAACTTTACAGCACTTTATCATTACCAATAAGCTCATCATTTGTTTTTTGTTTTAACGGTTTTGGCGCTTCAAATCTAGCAGTTTTCCTGGATGAGTTTAACATTCTCCCCTCCTGTGTTATAGTGTGTCCTAGGTAAATGACCTCGATCTACCAAAGTTTAAGTTTCTTTCTGCTCACTTTGTGTCCCTGTTCTTCCAGGAAGGTTAACAATTGGATTGTATCCCTCTTAGATCCCTCCTGAGTGGGATTAGCCAATAGAATATAATCTACATAAACTAACATTTGTTTCCTTCCCTAGGTTCAAACTTTCCCAAATGATTAGTTATAGCCTGGGCAAAGATTGTAAGACTTTCTGAGTAGCCTTGAGGCATCCTAGCCTAAGTCCATTTCCTTCCCTGAAAAGTAAAGCCAAACCACCCCTAACTATCCGGATGAACTTGGATGCTAAAGAAAGCATTAGCTAAATCTATCACTGTAAAATAGGAGTTCTCTGGTTTCAATTGGTTCATCAATGTATGTGGATTTTGTACACATGGAACTCTGGGAATGATATTTATATTAAACTAACTGTAAGTCCATGACCATCCTCCAGTCGGCGCTAGGTGCCTCCTTTCTAACAGGAAATATTGGAGAGTTTCATTGTACCTCATCTCCAGGAATTATCACCTCTCCCTTAAGTAAATGCTCAAATGTAGGTGTTATCCCTTTTATTGCTTCTGGTTTCATAGTATCATTTTTGGTATGGTCTATTATTGAATCGAGGAATCACTTTTACTGGAGCTACCCCCTTTATTAGTCCTACATCTGTTGTCCTTGTGACCATAATTTGAACAGAATTGCTGCTAACTCAGCCTCCTGTTCCTGAGTTAAGAAAATCTCTTCCTGTCATCCGTTAAAACTTATCTCCAGATGGACACTGAGCTGGGTTTTTGCTCTCCCATTCAACTTTATTCTATATCTCCCAGTGGAGTGGCCATACTGATCCCCATTTGGTGTATTCTGCCAGTCAGTAATGTTCTTCCCTTGTTTTATATATTTACCTAGTGATAAACATTCCTCTGAATGTTCTTTCACTAGGACAACATGGGGGCTCCACCTTTCTCTGTACAGCCTCTGGCTCTGTGAACCCATTTTAACCCAATTTGAAAAAACAACAATCACAAATAGCCAGGCCTCACTTAATTTGATAGCTCACTTTTATGACCTAAATTCTGCCTAACTGAGATGAGCTAATCTCTTTCTCCTAGTTATATTCTAAAGATGGTAGTACACACAAAACATGATAGATATTCCCAGTCTTAACCCATCAATAATTGTTTGTATCATTCTAATTCCTCCTAACTAATCCATTAAACCACTCAAAATTCCTCGAGTATACTATGATTATTTAATTGATTACCCTAACTCTGCTACATGTGATCTCATCTCAAATGATCCATTTATCAATTATTTATTCAACCCCCTAGGAAAACCTGTCTTCCCTTCTACTGTTCCTGTCCTCCCTGTAGATGTCATATTTGAGTTTTTAGCCAACACAATCACGGTTACATCAAATGTTCCCTCATTTAATGGTATTTTCTTTCTAATATAACTTCCCTAAATGAGATTAAATCCCCTGCCTTCCTCTACTATCCTTATATCATTACTGGATCAATGATAATAACTGTAATAACTATCAATAATACTTGTAATAACTATTTCACATTATATTGTGTATTCTTTCTGATAATGTTATAATTGTAGCCTATTCCATCACTTTAATTTAAAATATAAGTTTATGTAACAAATCCATAACCCACTACAGGCTGGTGCTATTCCCCAGCACAACAGCCAATGCATATTTGCATCCTAACCAAAATAAATTATCGTTCTAAAATCGTCCAATTATTCTGTACTTTTCCGCTAACCCATTTCAGTTCGCTATTCAATTTATTTAACTGTTCTCTCTGATTATGCCCTAATTAAGAAAACAAATACTTGCTATCGTTGGTCAGCATACGCTTAATGACATCTGAACTATACTGTCTTTCACCCTCCCCTTGCTCCTTCGGGGAGAGCGCATGGTAACCTTATAACATATTTTTCATAGACTTTTCTAGAATACTTCTATTTAAGCTATCTAATTCAACCTTTCACAATCCACATAGTAATCTATGTGTATAAAGCCCCACTGCGAAAGCTTTGTCTACTGTCCCTACCTGTGTTCGAACCAGGGACATCGCCAGTCACTCCACACCCTCTGCGATGCTCTCAAAGTAACTACTCCCAGTTCATAGAGCAAGTGACGTCACCAAATGAAAATCGCAGTAGCTTTCACCTCAGCAAAAAACTATCTCTCTCTTTGATTCCCTATTGTATAATTTAGTTTTTCTATTTACCCCCTAAACACGCTCGCTACAAATACTCCATTCAACATTACCAAACCAAATACTCCATCGTACCCATTCAATCAACACATCAGCCGTGGAATTCACACTCATAAATGCAGATTATTACTCCATGCCTTGAAATGATAAATAGATTTCCACTAATAGTACCATTAATGATCTCATCTTACCCTCTGACACAAAATGAAGTTCCCTCACTGTACTACGTTAGCTCTACCATGATAATTAGTTCAATTTAACCCTCTATTTGTTTTGTACTATATTATACATTACGTCTAAAACAACATTACTTATGGTCAGTTTATTCCGCCATCATATTATCCAACAACGCCACAATCTTAAACTCATATGGGGCGGCTGGCAGTTTAGTGACCAATAGCGCCGCGCCAACAACCGAGAGGTCGCCGGTTCCAATCCCCGAGCCGACCAGGCGAAAAATCTGCCGATGTGCCCTCGAGCAAGGCACTCAACCCCAATCGCTCCTGTAAGTCGCTCTGGATAAGAGCGTCTGCTAAATGACTCAAATGTAATGTAAAAGAACAACACCTCATAAGGAGTGCCCAGCAGGAGTCCAATTCCTATCAGAAAACATACATACAAACATTCAGACACTCCCAATCTCTCCCAGGGGGAAAAAGTTCTTCTTCACCCTGAGTGAGATTGTTGTTCCCATAAGGGTTTCTTCATTGTGTTGTCAGGATTGGTTCTCGCTGCTCAAATCAGCCCTGACTTCTGTCAGTGATCTAGAAGGAGTGGGGGCTGGTGTGCAATGAGTTAGATGGTGTCAGTGTGCGCCTAATTTACCTCTGACCTGGACTGAGTGTGAAGTAACCTCCTTCACTTCGTACGATCCAGTCCACCTGGGTTCCAGCCACTTTCTCTTGTGGACTTTAACCCTCACCCAGCCTCCCACGTTTACCTTCAGTGTCAGCGTACTTCCCGACAGCTCCCCCTCTTGGGCCTTCTGCGCCTGAGAAGAGAGTGCTGCAGAAAATTCCGTCAATTTCTTCACATAATCAGTCATTTCTATCTGTTGTACATCAAGGGCGGGCATATGACCTCCCTCCCTTGGTGGACCTGGCATTACTCTCCCTGTCATTCGTTGTTCTATGTATTCATTGAATTTGGGTATGTTTATGTTTGGTCCTGCCATCTTGCTTTCTCTATCTTGGATGTATTATCGGTAGTAAATACAGACTTATCTCATGTATGACACCCTCGCATATAAAGAGGCTAATTTATATAATTTGTAATGCAATTATTATCATAAGAATCAGAATTCCAGTCACATATACCAATGCAGTAATCTCTACACACAGCACACACCACGCTTTAGTTATCTCACGCTTGTTCTAGAATCATGCACAACTTCAATATCAGTCTCCCCAGTCCCCGGTTCCTGAAACCCTAGGTCAAATTCACTCAATTCCACAGATTGGTGTTCGGTCTCATAAGTCTCACTATAACTTCCCATCATCCATTACACGTTATAATACATAAAAACACAGACACGTTAAAATATAAACACAGCAAAACAAAACTGCCAATTAGAATACAATACCTTAAAAAATTTAGGTTACCAGAGCGTCCTAAAACATAGTCTCAGTTCAACTGCCACCCTTCACACAACCTTATACTTATGTGAAGTCACAGAAGCAACTGGATCCCTATCAAAGGATTTTCTTTAGACAACTCAATCACTAGGAAAGACTTAATCTCAGCTTAATTGTACATTTCACACAACCATTTATATGGAACGTTTTAAGTGTGAAATCACAGAGATATGGCATCCCCGGGAATTTAATACCTCTGGTCAATTTTCGGTGATTCTCCCCCACCTAATTAGTTAAAGTTGGTGCATGTTTATATTTAAACGATAAACCGAATTATTTCGCTCTAATTGTTTAACCAGTATTTTGCACGGTCAAACATCAAACGTTAGATCAAATAATAAACCAAATAGCCCAAACCAAGCACCTAAAACCAGTATTATTCTACGTCAAACATCAAACCTCAAATCAAATACTAAACCGAATTGTTTCGACACAACTATTCAAAAGCAGTATTATGCTTTTCCAAACACCAAACGTTATATTTCAAATATATCAGTTCAAACGTTTTAATTCAGTCACACAATTAATCACTTTAGCTTTATGTTCCCAATTGTTTTTAACGGGTTATATGGTTTAAGCAACCATAAATCCAACAGTTATTCCCAAATTATACCGTTTGGACAGCCACAGACGTCTTATGATCCCCAATTTGTTTTCTATCAAGATATACAGGTTTATCATTCACACTTTCATGCATACGACAACACTCGCACTGTTTAACTTTCTATAGTACCTCCTATGGGTGTCTTTTGTTAACGTTTGCACAATTTAAACCTTATTTCCTATTTGTAATTCTCATTATTTACTGTTTTAAAATATTCTTTGTATTCACAGCCAAAAATGGTACACAGTTAAGCGTAGTATACAGTTATCACCCAGCAAAAATAGTGCACAGTTATCGCCCTCACTCACAATACACAGTCATAATCCTATCATACAGTCAAATATGTCACACAGTCATCAATTACACCCATGTTCCACACACAATCTATTTGGGCACACAGCCTCTTCTATTTTATTCAAGACACTGTGCTGAACCTAGCCGCAACCCTTAGTTACGGACCTTGCCAGTCACCAGTATTACAGCCGCGTCTATTTTATTCAAAACACTGTGCTGAACCTAGCCGCAACCCTTAGTTACGGACCTTGCCAGTCACCAGTATTATCTAAAATTTCCCGAACCTTAGCCGTATCCTCGTAGTTACGGACCTTGCCGGTGTAATTCTTCGAACCTAGTCGTACTGTCGTAGTTACGAACCTTGTCGATAGCAATTACTTAAGCCAATTATTCCCTGTATCTTCGAACCTAGCCGTACCCTCGCAGTTACGGACCTTGCCGATAGATGTCAGTATTTTCTCCGAACCCAGCCGTACCCTCGTAGTTACGGACCTTGCCGGTAGAACAAATACTCTCTGGTACCATGGTTTTTTAAACATCACATTTAGCAAAGGTTTGCATGTCACAATATTGTGCTTGTCTACTCATAATAGTTTCATAATTTAGTTCACTTACATCAGACAGGTGTTTCACAAAATTAATTTGGATAAAGCCAATGTGCAGATCTTTGGTTATTTAACAACAGGTATCTGCTTACCTTTATAGAAGACCGGGCAGTTTGTGAAACACACGGTTCGATTAAAGAGTTGACCAAATGGGCCGGACATTTACCCAGCGAAGTCCCTTCTACCAGATCGCGTCGGGGTCACCAATTGTCAAAGTCGCGTCAATTCAAATCTGGTATCAGGAACAAAAGAGGTCAACACGACTTCTAAGGTATACTAGTTATTTTAATTAATGCAAAAACCTTCAATGGTAAATATGATGTTTCGTATATACGGGCTCTCTGATATGCCTCGCAGGACATTCCAGAGAACTAACTCATTGCTCTAGAAACAATACCCAAATACCCTGACAGAAAGTTTCCCACTTCTCTGCTGGCCAATTAGAGTAAAGACTTGAGCAGTTTAAACTTTCTCAGCCAATACGTTGATGCAGGGGGTTGGTCTCATCTCTTTGGCGCCCTTTGTTACACACTCCAAGCAGGCACAAGATTATCATAACAACCTGTCATGGTGAGAAGAGCCAGCTCCCTTAGACATCATTCCCATGTCAAAGGAAGACTCATAGATCACAATGAACCATTATAGTCTTGTATTTGAAGACACAATCCTTATCTTCTCTTCACATCAATCACAGCCTTGCCAGGTGTCACAGCCTACATTAGCCCAGTCAAGAATGCATTCTTTCTAAGTTAGTCATCCTATCAGTTTAGGAGAATAATAAATCCCTAATACAAGAGAGGGCCGCCCACCAAAACTCATGGACCAGGCAAGGAGGGCATTAATCAGAGAGGCAATAAAGAGACCAAAGATAACCCTGAAGGAGCTGCAAAGCTCCACAGCGGAGATTGGAGTATCTGTACATAGGACCACTTTAAGCCATATACTCCACAGAGCTGGGCTTTATGGAAGAGTGGCCAGAAGAAAGCCATTGCTTAAAGAGAAAAATAAGCAAACACATTTGGTGTTCGCCAAAAGGCATGTGGGAGACTCCCCAAACATATGGAAGAAGGTACTCTGGTCAGATGAGACTAAAATTGAGCTTTTTGGCCATCAAGGAAAACTCTGTGTCTGGCGCAAACCCAACACCTCTCATCACCCCGAGAACACCATCCATGGTGGTGGCATGGTGGTGGCAGCATCATGCTGTGGGGATGTTTTTCATCGGCAGGGACTGGGAAACTGGTCAGAATTGAAGGAATGATGGATGGCGCTAAATACTGGGAAATTCTTGAGGGAAACCTGTTTCAGTCTTCCAGAGATTTGAGACTGAGACGGAGGTTCACCTTCCAGCAGAACAATGACCCTAAGCATACTGCTAAAGCAACACTTGAGTGGTTTAAGGGGAAACATTTACATATCTTGGAATGGCCTAGTCAAAGCCCAGACCTCAATCCAATTGAGAATCTGTGGTATGACTTAAAGATTGCTGTACACCAACGGAACCCATCCATCTTGAAGGAGCTGGAGCAGTTTTGCCTTGAAGAATGGGCAAAAATCCCAGTGGCTAGATGTGCCAAGCTTATAGAGACATACCCCAAGAGACTTGCTGCTGTAATTGCTGCAAAAGGCGGCTCTACAATGTATTGACTCTGGGGGGGGGAATAGTTATGCACGCTCAAGTTTTCAGTTTTTTTGTCTTATTTCCTTTTTGTTTCACAAATAAAAATATTTTGCATCTTCAAAGTGTTAGGCATGTTGTGTAAATAAAATGATACAAACCCCCCCAAAATCATTTTAATTCCAGGTTGTAAGGCAACAAAATAGGAAAAATGTCTAGGTGGGTGAATACTTTCGCAAGCCACTGTATGCGTAGTCACTTTACCTCTACCTAAATGTACATATTACCTCAAATACCTCGACTAACCTGTACCCCCGCACATTGAATCTGTACGGGTACCCCCTTTATATAGCCTTGCTACTGTTATTTTACTGCTGCTCTTTAATTATTTGTTACTTTTCAATTTTTTCAATTTTTATTCATCTATTTTTTACTTAACACTTATTTTTCTTAAAACTGCATTGTTGGTTAAGGGCTTATAAGTAAGCATTTCACTGTAAGGTCTACACTTGTTGAAACTTCAGAGGGCAAGGCGGAGCTATTACCATATTGCTGACACCTGTCAAATCCTCTCAGATCTCCATAAGTGCATAGGGCGTAGGGCTTAGGTGTCCATTTGGGATTGGGCCCCACTGCATACAGAAAGTGGCAAAGTCGGTTCTTGTTTCAGTCATGCCTTTGATCACATTTACATTGGTCAAACAAAAAAAAGCTAATGATTGGTTGACAATAGAACCTCCCACAATGCAGGCCATGGTTGCAGGATGAAGTTGTTGAAGAGCAACTGCAGAAACTTGCAGTCGACTGCAGTCAAAACGTGAACTTTGATCACATGATTTTAGTTAAGTTCATACAGTCAAAATGTAGGCGCAAGTCAGACTTTCTTTTCCCATAATGCAACACACTTTGAAAGGCACCGACTTGACAAAAGTGATCCGCTCGAACATGCCCAGACTTCAGTTCTAGAATAGCCAGAGGATGGAGCATGTCCCCCTGTAGGTTCAATGTAGGTACATGATTTAGAAAATAATGTAGAAATATATGATTTTTTGAACAACTTTTGTCTCAGTCATTATTTATGTAAATGGCCGTCAAAGATCTTTTCAGTGCACTTTGGCATGTGCTCTTCAAAGTTACGTGTGAGCTCATGTACCAGAAGCGTCTGCATGCATCCTGGCTCCTGTGGGAATCACATGCCACATGTCTGCCTTATCATCCCCTCCTGTTGCCTCCTGTGTCCTCATCTGAGAGGACTTAGGGGAGTTGAAAAGGACTGACCGCATCCAGCAGTGCAGCTGTTTGTATTGTCAGTCAGAGCCTTACCAGGGGATTAGAGTTCAATTCCAGTTCCACAGCTGAATGTTCCATTCTCAGAAGCACAGAGAGACAAATACATTAATTGTTTTTGGTCATCACAAAGGACAGGATAGTTGTTGGATAAGCAAAGTTGTTATTTATTTGGAAAATTATACTGATCAGATTTATGCTTATATTATATCCCTCAAGGTACTGTATGTTTGTGGCCCAATTTATGTATACAAAGTTGAAATAAACATCCCAAATACACCATATTTTTTTTTCTCTCTCTGTGTTGTCTCAATTTCCTTATAGACCTTTCAGGCATCCATTTTTCCTGTGAACAGAAATAGAACAATTTAGTATGTGTCAGATGAAAACAAAGAGACAGGAAAAAGTCAAAGGCTTAGTAATAGAATAGCTTGGGATAACGACAGTGAGATGTCCATTAATACCAAGGGAGCCATAAGGCTGGAGCCCAGGGTAAATATTTTGGAAGCAGGAGCCGTTAAGATACAAGTGGCATTCTACACATTCTAGATTGCTGACACAATGACAAGAATACTACATCCAGAACATCCCTAGCTCTGCTTTCAAAACATACCCACATGGAACTAAATGATCATGTGTAATGCAGCTTTTGGCCACATAGTGGCAGTGATGCCACATCAATATAGGCCTACTGAAGTGGCCTAGTTATTCTAGGATGGTGATTGAAAATTTGTTTTTACTACATAAAATGTTTGTTAAATGCTTGTGTTGCCTTTCTGTCAATGGGGTTACCTATATTTTAATGACAATTCAGGCTTTCCAGAATGTAATGTGACTACACTATATACACAAAAGTATGTAGACACCCCTTCAAATTAGTGAATTCAGCTATTTCAGCCACACCCGTTGCTGACAGGTGTATAAAATTGAGGACACAGCCATGCAATCTCCATAGACAAACATTGGCAGTAGAATGGCTTACTGAAGAGCTCAGTGACTTTCAACATGGCACCGTCATAGGATGCCACCTTTCCAACAAGTCAGTTCGTAAAATTTCTGCACTGCTAGAGCTGCCCCGGACAACTGTAAGTGCTGTCATTGTGAATTGGAAACTTCTAGGAGCAACAACGGCTCAGCCGTGAAGTGGTAGACCACACAAGCTCACAGAATGGGACCACCGAGTGTTGAAGCGCATAGAGTGTAAATAATGGTCTGGGGTTGTTTTTCATGGTTCGGGCTAGGCCCCCTACTTCCAGTGAAGGGAAATCTTAATGCTACAGCATACAATGACATTCTAGACGATTGGAACGCCGACTGCAAGCCAGGCCTAATCGCCCAACATCAGTGCCCGACCTCACTAATGCTCTCCTGGCTGAATGGAAGCAAGTTCCCTTCAGCAATGTTCCAACATCTAGTGGAAAGCCTTCCCAGAAGAGTGGATAGCAGCAAAGGGGGGACCAATTCCATATTAATGCACATGATTTTGGAATGAGATGTTCGATGAGCAGGTGTCCACATACTTTTGGTCATGTAGTGTATTTCATTTTCATATATAATCAAAGACAGAAAAGGTTAAAGATAATATTGAGAAATGCTTTTGATTAGTAATAATTTACTTCAAACAACAACAACAAAAAATTATATAATAACACCAGTTTTATAACACCAGTGACCAGTAACACCGGTGACAAATCTTCAGACTATTCTATTAAAAAAAGCAGAAACAGTAACACCAGTGACTGTAACACCAGTGACAAATATGCAGAAAATATAGAATATCTAAGATGGCGGCCACAGTAGCTCAAATCACACTTCTTAAAGCTGCAATATGTAACTTTATGGCGACCCGACCGAATTCACATAGAAATGTGAGTTATAGGTCTGTCATTCTCATTGAAAGCAAGTCTAAGAAGCAGTAGATCTATTCTATGTGCGCTATTTCTATGCTTCCCGTGCTTAAGTTTAGTATTTGCCACTTTTACTTTCGGTGAGATATATTTCACAGCGTTTTAGATGGTACAATGATTCTCTATTTCTTGTTTTGTCACATAAACTGAAATTGGGCAAAATATTCAAATTTTAGCAACCAGGAAATGGACGAACGATTTCTGCATTTTTCACCTTTAAATTGTAAATCAATCACTTAATCATGTGATTTGATCAATAATTTTAAATCAAATGTCCTTTTCCCCTTAGTACAAACTGTGTAACATGACACATTTTAAGGCTTCGCATGAAATTAGCAAATGAATCATCAAATTGCTAATATATGAAGAGAGAGTGCATACTCATGTGCTTTTCAAAACAGTCCTACCTCCAATTAACCTTTTGACCCAGTAAGAAGTTGGCAAGGATGTTGCATTTTTTTAAATGGTGGTTTTAATAATGGAGTAACACCAGTGTCATGAAATTGAGGGACAGCTATTCCTTGTAAATTATTTATAATATTTAGTTGATATTTTAGTTTTAGGTAATCCACTAAATAAATATAATACTTTCCTTTGTATTATGACATTTAAAGTGGGAGAAAAATATATTATTTTACTCAAAATATCTCACTAAACAACAACTCCTGAACCAAGGGACAAGCCATTTTCATGCTACTGACGTGTTCTACGAAATATACATAAAATAGTTTGGACTATAACTGTCTTATTAACAATAAAACAGACATTTCTACGTGTTTTCCTGGTGGTTAAGGTGGGGGACAGGGAAGCCACAATTTTCGTAGAATGACCCGCATACAGCCTACAGGTGAAGTGAGATAGGACTAGAGCTATACACGGACAACACTACAGCTTAGCCCCAGAGGGTAGTCATCTGCTACTACCATTCTTCACAATCGTTATGGAAATGGTTGTTTCTTGAATAAACTATTTACTCATCAATCATATATGAATATCAATACAGTGGGTTTCAAAAGAGGGGATGCTGTCCGCACACTGCGAAAAGTGATCTTCGCACTTAAAAAACATATTTATTTTTACAAAAGTGATAACTTGCAACGTTGCATAGTGCCCAAAAGTGTGCGATGGAGAAAGTTAGACTAATGCTATCTTCAGTACGCTCTGGAGAGCGACACATAATTACTTGTTGTACATATAACCTCTTAATGAGAAACTACCAGCAGGTGCGCTCCTTCACATAGAGTATTCCATACAGGTGTGGTCAATAAGCCTACGTCAGAAACATTTTGCTGGTAAAAGGGGGATCTCTGATTACCTGCTGGGGGCATAATATCAAGTGCGCCTAGTGTGGTCTCAATCAAAGTATCCATAGCCTGTACTATAGGCTATAGGCCTAGGCTATACGAAGTGCATGCTCGGAGATGCACAGGGCAAAGTTACATTTCTAAGAAAATGTACTTCCTTCCTGAGTTTTTGTACTGCTGGGATGGTGTAAAGATGCAACCTGGTCTCAGAGCATTTCGTATTATTCTCTATGCAAATCCATTATGTACGTAAATCCAAGACACACCATTTATTATTTCGAAAGTTATGTATTCATTTCTGGATGTCCATCTCCCATTTCGTATAATATGTTATGAACTACAATTCGTATTATATGTTACGAATTAGCTAAATGTATGATATGTTACGAATTCTAGCTAGGTGGCTAACGTTAGCTAGCTAGCTGTCTAAAGGCAGCTGGGTTAGGGGTTAGGGGTTAGGGTTAAGTTTAGGAGTTAGGATAAAGAGTTAGGGTTAGGGTTAGCTAACATGCTAAGCAATTACAAAGTAGCTAAAAAGTAGTAAGTAGTTGAAAAGTTTCTAATTAGCTAAAATGCTAAAGTTGCCCGTGACGAGTTTCGAACTTGCCCACCCATCCACCCCAACCAATCAACCTACTTTTGTTTTTGCCTTAAGTATCCATCTGTCATGGTTCCACCTGTCACCAGAGGGCGGCAGAGACCATCCTAGAGACAATAATGACACTCAGGTGTGTTCTATCACTAATTATGATTTCCCTTTCAAGAGAGGTGTGTTTTCTGTTTCTCTTTGCAGAAGCTTGATTTGTTTGCCATGTGCGTTTGTCTCCTGAGTGAGTTTTCTAGTGTTTGTTGTTTTCCCAGTATTACTGTGATCTTTCTGTTACCAATTCTCAGTAAAGTATCCTAAACCACTGATTCCTCGTCTGGTCTCCTCTCTGCTCCTGGGTCCAACCTCACCACGTCACATAAGCATACCAAACATAACATATAATACTAATTTGAGTGTCCGGATTGGCATTTACTATGTTACATCTAGTCTATGAGACCAGGCTCAAACACTAGGCCAGGGTTCTTCAATTCTGGTCCTGGAGGGCCGAAACACTTCTGTTTTTTATTTCTACCTGGTAGTTAATTGCACTCACCTGGTGTCCCAGGTCTGAATTAGCCCCTGATTAGAAGGAGAGGATGAAAAACAGAGGTGTTTCGGCCCTCCAGGACAGGAATTGAAGAAACCTGCAGTAGGCTATACTACATTACACACTGCAATGGATAAAATATCCCAATGAGCCCTGTCCTGCTCTTGCTGATGTATAGTTAAATCCATGTGTGCCACCTAACCAATTGCTGTGCTGTGTGTGGTGGCACTTGAGGAGGCGAGTCAAAGGCTTCTTCCAAAAATAGTTGTTTATTTGTTAAAAAAAGTATAAATATCTGTGCACGCGTACTAGGCCTACTGATGTCCTGTTCAATTTGAGAGGGAGAGTGCAAAGATGAGAAGGAGGACCGGCGGTAAGCTACCGCTGTAATTGATTTGAGTAAAAACAATATGTTTTGTTGCCCATATTGAAGCTATTTATAAGAGTTATTGATCTCACAAAAAACATATTAGAGTAATTTTCATAACTTACATTACTATGAAGCGGCAGCCACGGAGATGGACAGTGCATGGGTGCTGAAAGGCTAATTCATTTAAACAGTCTTCATTTTAGGGTACTAACAACAAGAGGGCTTTGTGTTGGAACCTATTTCCTACTATTCAAGAAATAAGAGGTAGGCCTACCTGTTTGACAGACAAAATTATAGTTTACTATCCATAGATTTTGTCAGCCAATTCCTTCAGTCACCATGCACTTCTTAAATATCTCAGTGTCAGTGAAGGGCTTGGTGTGTTAAGTTAAAACCAGGGCTCGAATTGAGGGGGTATGTCAGGGTATTGTGACGTTTGTTAAAGAAAATGTGTTTGTTAAAGAAAATGTCTACCCATTGTTAGCTTAAAATGTGTAAAAGAAAATTAAATGGACCTGATTATATAAAGTGATAATGACTCTTTAGTCTGCAATGCTTAATGGTAGCAACATTCAGAGTCTGCGTACAACATTCTACAGCCGAGGAGACAGAAAATGTACTTTGCTTGGGAAGTAATATGTGATTCTGTCACTATCAATTGACGTTCAACATTTCAACAGGCTATTAACAACATACTAACTCTAAATCAGTCAGGAACAAGCCAGGTAGCCTAAGAAAGAACGAAAATGTATTATTTAGGCTATATTATTATTTCAAGTTTATAGCCTGCCATTTAAGAAATTAATTGTGAACCATTTGTGACACGCTACAGGCTGGCAGGAGCGCTCAGCATATCAACAACATGCCTATATATTTCACATTTAGGCTGTATAAAATGAAATGTAAAAAAAACAATGACTTTTTTTTTTTTTACGAAAAATGCCTTATTAGGCTATGAAGTCATTCAACAATGACTGAATTCACTTTTAGAAACATGAGTTTGGCCAGTCCTTGGTTTGAGGATCATGCGGTGAGCTATGCATGCCTAGTTTGTTAATTTAGTCTAGCAGATGCTCTTATATTCCCATGCCATAATCACAGTCAACACAAATCTATTTTGTAACAACAATATCATGGCATGAAATAGAATAAATACAAAAATGGTAGCTTCCCAAATAAAAAAAGTTACAAGTGTATATAGGCCTACCTGATGATATGCGGCTGCTGTGTTAAACAACTAATGTTTTTTTCTCAAATTCATTGATGATCAGATACTTCAGTTGTAACTGGTTCTGTTGCGCTCAGTTGATAGACAACTTTAGCACTGATCCAAACATAGACTATACACTTCTTTAACAATAGCCTGTACAGAAATCAAAACGACTCTGGTCCTGCAGCATGCGCTCATTCGTTGTCATGCTCTATTGTGGTATTAAAAAAGATTCTGCTCATCTCCTGTCATGTAAAATGACATAGAATTGCTTGAAATGCGTTAATAAAAGGCAATTTCTTCTCAGTCTGCAAATAAGATGATAGATTCATGCAGTGCTTTTATTATAATGGAGATATTTTCTCCCCTACCCTAGTCCGCAGTGGTCTGTGAATCCACAACCTTCTGGCTACTTTGCCATGTAATGCTTAAAAAAATAGAAAGTACTCACACATCTTGACTTTTTCCACATTTTGTTGTTTTACAAGGTGTGATTCAAATGGATTTAATTGTCTTTTTTTGTGTCAACAATCTACACAAAATATTCAGTAATGTCAAAGTGGAAGAAAATTCGTAAAACAATTATGAAAGATAAAACACTAATATCTTGATTAGATAAGTATCCAACCCCTTTAGTCAATACATGTTATAATCAACTTCGGCAGAGATTACAGCTGTGAGTCTTTCTGGGTAAGTCCCTAAGAGCTTTGCACACCTGGATTGTACAATATTTGCACATTATACTTTTAAAAATTATTCAAGCTCTGTCAAGTTGGTTGTTGATCATTGCTAGACAGTTACAGTGGCTTGCGAAAGTATTCACCCCCCTTGGCATTTTTCCTATTTTGTTGCCTTACAACCTGGAATTAAAATGGATTTTTGGGGGGTTTGTATCATTTGATTTACACAACATGCCTACCACTTTGAAGATGCAAAATATTTTTGTGTGTGAAACAAACAAGAAATAAGACAGAAAAACATGAGCGTGCATAACTATTCAACCCCCCCCAAAAGTCAATCCTTTGTAGAGCCACCTTCTGCAGCAATTACAGCTGCAAGTCTCTTGAGGTCTGGGCTTTGACTAGGCCATTCCAAGATATGTAACTGTTTCCCCTTAAACCACTCGAGTGTTGCTTTAGCAGTATGCTTAGGGTCATTGTCCTGCTGGAAGGTGAACCTCCGTCCCAGTCTTAAATCTCTGGAAGACTGAAACAGGTTTCCCTCAATAATTTCCCTGTATTTAGCGCCATCCATCTTTCCTTCAATTCTGACCATTTTCCCAGTCCCTGCCGATGAAAAACATCCCCACAGCATGATGCTGCCACCACCATGCTTCACTGTAGGGATGGTGTTCTCGGGGTGATGAGAGGTGTTGGGTCTGCGCCAGACATAGCGTTTTCCTTGATGGCCAAAAAGCTCAATTTTAGTCTCATCTGACCAGAGTACCTTCTTCCATATGGTTGGGGAGTCTCACACATGCCTTTTGGCGAACACCAAATGTGTTTGCTTATTTTTTTCTTTAAGCAATGGCTTTTTTCTGGCCACTCTTCTGTAAAGCCCAGCTCTGTGGCGTGTACGGCTTAAAGTGGTCCTATGGACAGATACTCCAATCTCCGCTGTGGAGCTTTGCAGCTCCTTCAGGGTTATCTTTGGTCTCTTTGTTGCCTCTCTGATTAATGCCCTCCTTGCCTGGTCCGTGAGTTTTGGTGGGCGGCCCTCTCTTGGCAGGTTTGTTGTGGTGCCATATTCTTTCAATTTTTTAATAATGGATTTAATGGTGCTCCGTGGGATGTTCAAAGTTTCTGATATTTTTTTATAACCCAACCCTTATCTGTACTTCTCTACAACTTTGTCCCTGACCTGTTTGGAGAGCTCCTTGGTCTTCATGGTACCGCTTGCTTGGTGGTGCCCCTTGCTTAGTGGTGTTGCAGACTCTGGGGCCTTTCAGAACAGGTGTATATATACTGAGATCAGATGTGACAGATCATGTGACACTTAGATTGCACACAGGTGGACTTTATTTAACTAATTATGTGACTTCTGAAGGTAATTGGTTGCACCAGATCTTATTTAGGGGCTTCATAGCAAAGGGGGTGAATACATATGCACGCACCACTTTTCAGTTATTTATTTTTTAGAATTTTCTATCACAATATATATTTTTCATTTCACTTCACCAATTTGGACTATTTTGTGTATGTCCATTACATGAAATCCAAATAAAAATCATTTAAAATTACAGGTTGTAATGCAACAAAATAGGAAAAACGCCAAGAGGGATGAATACTTTTGCAAGGCACTGTATTTTCAAGTCTTGCCATAGGTTTTCAAGCCAATGAAAGTCAAAACAGTAATTAGGCCACTCAGTAACATTCAATGTCGTCTTGGTAAGCAACTCCAGTGTATATTTGGCCTAGTGTTTTAGGTTATTGTCTTGCTGAAAAGTGAATTTGTCTCCCAGTGTATGTTGGAAAGCAGACTGAACCAGGTGTTCCTCTAGGATTTTGCCTGTGCTTAGCTCTATTCCGTTAATTTTTATCATAAACAAACTCCCTAGTCCTTGCCCATGACAAGCATACCGATAACATGATGCAGCCGCCACCATGCTTGAAAATACAAAGAGTGGTACTGAGTGATGTGTTGTGTTGCATTTGCCCCAAACATAACGCTTTGTATTCAGGACATAAAGTTAATTTCAATGCCACATTTTTTTGCAGTTTTACTTTAGTGCCTTATTGGAAACAGGATGCATGTTTTGAAATATTGTTATTCTGTACAGGCTTACTTCTTTTAACTCTGTCAATTAGGTTAGTATTGTGGAGTAACTACAATGTTGTTGATCCATCCTCAGTTTTTTCCTATCACAGCCATTCAACTCTGTAACTGTTTTAAAGTCACTTTGGCCTCATGGTGAAATCCCTAAACGGTTTGTTTCCTCTCCAGCAACTGAGTTAGGAAGGACGCCTGTATCTTTGTAATGACTGGGATTACTGATACACCAATCTAAGTGTAATTCATAGCTTCACCATGCTCAACTTACTATGTGACTTGTTTTTTACTCCTGAACTTATTTAGGCTTGCCATAACAAAGGGGTTGAATACTTATTGACTCAAGACATTTCCGTTTTTCATTTTTAATGAATTTGCTAAAATTTCTAAAAACATAATTCCACTATGACATTATAGGGTATTGTGTGTAGGCCAGTGACACACAATCTCAATGTAATCTATTTTAAATCCAGGCTGTAACACAACAAAATGTGGAACAGGGGTGTGAATACTTTCTGAATGCACTGTACATGCTAGATATAGACTTTCTCTGTATATAGGCATACAGAGAAAATAGACCGTGAGGCAAGTCAGTCAGGAATACTTGAGCTAGAAATGGCAGAGTTGGGGAGTAATATGAGAGAGAGAGAGTGTGTGAGAGAGAGAGAGAGAGAGACAGAGACAGTGAGAGATAGAGAGTTGAGAGAGAGAGAGGGTGGACAGCTCCAACTCACTGATTGACAGAGACAGGCTTCTAGGCCTACACCAACAGCTGAGTCTAAGAATGGTGGATGTGAGGATGTGGATACAGTACACAGGTTATAGATATAAATAGAAGACACATGGAGGAGACCTAGTTATTTAGAATGCTACTGACATTTACAGTAGATAGTTAAAGAAAACAAAAATGTAATCACAGAACTGTGGGTCAACCAATTCAACTGGGACAGTGTTTGGCAGCTCTAGCGCTTACATTAATCAAATATCATTGCACAACTTCACACTGTTCATAATGAGTTGAAAGATGTTATTAACAAAGTGCATACTCAGCATTAATGTAGTCTTTTTTTGGGATGCACTCAAATACCACAATAATCACATTAACAGTAGGCTACTTGCTGATTCACTCACTACATTCTGTAACCCCTAAAAACTTTGTAAAGGTAATGTGACACCTGCAACGGAGGGATATACCAAAGTCGAGAACATATGTCCCACTCTGTGGGGGTTGATGAAAGGGCGAAGGGGTGGAGACAGGAGCTGAGGGGATGTGGGACAGGGGAATCTCTAACTTCAGCTCTAACAGTTGGACTTTACAGTCTACTGTATGAGCACAAGGACAACGCACACGCCATTGTAGATGAGCAAATTTTTTTATGCTGCATGAGTAAGAGGTGGGCAGTTACCTCAGCAATAACAGGAAGAACAGTGGCAACACGTGGAAGTAAATCCAAAGTGGAAACCTAGTCAAGGTCAGACAAGGCAGGATTAAAATATTCTTCAACTGCAGAAAACTGCAAGATATTAAATAACAAATTAAGTGCAACATTTGTGGAAATGGGATGTACCAACTGTGTTGGATACAGGAGGTGAACAACTGGATTTTATAGTGTACATTCAAATAAGTGAGTTTCTGAAAGGTAGAACACCTGCCACATCTACACATGAAGAGTTGAATGTCAAAAACTTGCAGAAGATTGCATCTCGATTGAATTACCAAACCTTTGGATTGATTCAATGAAAAGTGATTTACATCAACTGAAGGTCTTGGTTTTGGATTATAACATGCAGGATTGGTAACTCACACTGGCATAGTAAGCAATACAGAAACAACAACCTACAGGATCATTGGATACACACATGAACTATAGGGTGTAGTCTTCCAGAGGAAGAGATAAAAGCTTAATTATTTTTTCAGTTGAGGCTAGATTCAGTGAGTTGAGATGTTTCTCAATACCATTCTGGTGGTCTTGACTGACCTAGCAGCCGGATTCATGGGAAGTGCCAATTTCCGCCGCCATTTTCACCTGTTGTTGTCATGCCTGATCGTGTTTGGACCTGCCCTGAGCATGTGGGTCTCCCAACACAGCATCTTCGCCAAAAGGACTAATTTTCTTTACAGGTGAGAACTAAGATGGGCTCAAACAATAATGCATGATTGCCTTATTGTTGGTTTCAGGGTCTTTTTCTCAAGTACAGTGCCTTCAGGAAGTATTCACACCCCTTGAATTCTTACATATTTTGTGTTACAGCCTGAATTCTGAGATTTTGTGACACTGGTCTACACAAAATAACTCATCATTTCAGAGTGGTATTATGTTTTTAGACATTTTTACAAATTAATTACAAATGAAAAGCTGAAATGTCTTGAGTCAATAAGTATTCAACCCCTTTGTTATGGGAAGCCTAAATAAGTTCTGGAGTAAAAATGTGCTTAACAGGTAATAAGTTGCATGGACAATAAAAGTGTTTAACATTATTTTTTTATGACTACCTCATCTCTGTACCCCACACATACAATTATCTGTAAGGTCCCTCAGTCGAGCAGTGAATTTCAAACACAGATTCAACCACAAAGACCAGGGAGGTTTTCCAATGCCTCGCAAAGAAGGGCACCTATTGGTAGATGGGTAAAAATAAAATAAAAGCAGACATTGAATATCCCTTTGAGCATGGTGAAGTTATTAATTACACTTTGGATGGTGTATCAATACACCCAGTCACTACAAAGATACAGGCATCCTTCCTAACTCAGTTGCCGGGGAGGAAGGAAACTGTGTAGGGATTTCACCATGAGGCCAATGGTGACTTTAAAACAGTTACAGAGTTTAATGGCTGTGATAGGAGAAAACTGAGGATGGATCAACAACATTGTAGTTACTCCACAATACTAACCTAAATGACAGAGTGAAAAGAAGGAAGCCTGTACATAATAACAATATTCCAAAACATGCCTGCCAGTGAATTAAAACCATGTTCCAACCATCTAGTCATTTCTTTACCATTCAGAGCATTCCTGCGCTCAGGCTGGGGATGGACCTGCATCTTCGTCGGCTCCTTTGTCTTCCTCCTCTCCTTCTCAGTACGCAGATCCCTCGTTCTCTCACTGCGACACCTGTCCAGGCTGGTGGTGGCAGGCGTGCTGTGGGTGGGGTTCCGGAAGCTTCTGGATGTCCTTGAGAACGCCACAGGGAGCTGCTACGAGCCCCTCAGCGCTGTAGATGGCCAGCCCACGGTGGACGGCCAGCCCTTCCTACTACTTCGGGAGGGGGCGAGCAAGAAGTTGTGTGTGGGAAACGGCATGCTGTGGCGCGGCTATGAGGTCTCTGAGGACATCTTTTTGCTGTGTCTGTGCTGCCTGCTGGTGGCAGAGGAGACGGCTGTGTTCGGGCCCTACCTGACTCTGGGTGGGCCCTCGGGGGCCCCGCTGCGCCTGCTCTTCCTGTTCTGTGTCATCCTGCTGGGCCTCTGGGTGTTCTTGCTTCTCTGCCTGCTGGCCTACTTCCCCGCATTCCCCACACAGATCTTAGGAGGGGCCCTGGGGTGTCTTAGTTGGAGGGGCCTGTATCAGGGCTGGTACCGCCTGGGCCCCAGCTGGTACTGTCCTGGACGACCAGGGGTGGGACTCTTAACCAAGAAGGAAGGGGGACAGCCTGAGTGAAAGAATGAGGGGAATGGCTTTAGGCATAAACACATCTCATAAAACCTAGGCACTGGGCTAATGAATGTGCTGTCTTTTTCATGAAAGAATGAGGGGCTAATTAAACCCTCTACAGAATGTTAAGTCATTTTTAACTGCTGTCAACTATCATCGAGTTATTGTACTTGATAATAAATATTTGTTTGTGAACTTGTCTACAGGCAGTTTTATGATAAATAAAAGGCTTCATTCAATTGGTTGGCTGTCTTTCAGACCTCAGGTGCCATCATTTTGCAAAAGTACATGCATATCAATATGGTATTAACTAGGCCTCGAACACATTTTTACAGTGCACCTGACCATAAAACATGTATTACATAATGCTGTATCATTTTGATTATGCATCTTTGACAGTGCTGGCCATGTAAGTAAGAAGTTAAATTAATTGTGATTTTATTCAAATCAGACCAAATGTGTTGAATGAACATGTTAAACTTTGCATAAGCACCACTGTTCCGTGTCAAATTATAATTGGATAATACAGTCTACGACTGTACTTAAACATAATAACTTCAACATCCAGTTGTTGTTTTTTCTCCAAGTCAGCTTTAATAATACAATTACTCCAAAAGCTCCAGGCACAAAAAAAAAGCTGACATGAATTACAAGTCTAAGACAAATTGTATAACATGAAAATGACAGGTGAATGCACATTCTTTTAAAGAAATGCAAGCTGTTGAAATACAAGCTTAAATGTAAGTTTCTCATTTTTGAAAAATAAAGTGAGTTACTCCAAAAACAATGCATTTCTTTCTGAAGACAAGATGGTCCCCAAAACAGTGTGAAATACAAACAAATCATGTCTGGGAGATGACGAACATTGATTACTTGATATAATAAAATAATAATGGAAGAATACAGTTTCTTCAAAAAAACATTAATTTAAAAAATGCACTGCCAAAAGAAAAAAAAGGGGGGGGGGGGGGACAATATATACAGGAACATGCTGTGTCTCTACTGGTGATTTTTTTTAAACAACACTGACATTTTCTGTGTGACTGCTCTTTTGGAGAAGATACATTTCATACTAAATTCATAGGACAAGTTGAAACAGATCAGGAACTGGAAAAAGGAGGGATTTTTGAGGTCATGGTATCCAGTGGTTGCCAGTGACAGTTCATTAGTGAATCATAGAGCTCCTCACTCCTCTCCATGAATTCTTTGTTCAGTGCATCCACATCCAGGTGAGGGTTGGGTTCTGGCAGGGAAGAGTAAATAAGTCAACAAGCCAATGGATTTGAATGCAACAGAGTCAGGCAATGGCAACAATACATTTAAAAGGAAAAACAACAAAGACCTTATACAGTGAGGGAAAAACTTATTTGATCCCCTGCTGATTTTGTACGTTTGCCCACTGACAAAGAAATGATCAGTCTATAATTGTAATGGTAGGTTTATTTGAACAGTGAGAGACAGAATAACAACAACAAAATCCAGAAAAACGCATGTCATAAATTGATTTGCATTTTAATGAGGGAAATAAGTATTTGACCCCCTCTCAATCAGAAAGATTTCTGGCTCCCAGGTGTCTTTTATACAGGTAACGAGCTGAGATTAGGAGCACACTCTTAAAGGGAGTGCTCCTAATCTCAGCTTGTTACCTGTATAAAAGAGACCTGTCCACAGAAACAATCAATCAGATTCCAAACTCTCCACCATGGCCAAGACCAAAGAGCTCTCCAAGGATGTCAGGGACAAGATTGTAGACCTACACAAGGCTGGAATGGGCTACAAGACCATCGCCAAGCAGCTTGGTGAGAAGGTGACAACAGTTGGTGAGATTATTCGCAAATGGAAGAAACACAAAGAACTGTCAATCTTCCTCTGCCTGGGGCTCCATGCAAGATCTCACCTTGTGGAGTTGCAATGATCATGGGAATGGTGAGGAATCAGCCCAGAACTACACGGGAGGATCTTGTCAATGATCTCAAGGCAGCTGGGACCATAGTCACTAAGAAAACCATTGGTAACACACTACGCCGTGAACGACTGAAATCCTGCAGCGCCCGCAAGGTCCCCCTGCTCAAGAAAGCACATATACAGGCCATTCTGAAGTTTGCCAATGAACATCTGAATGATTCAGAGGAGAACTGGGTGAAAGTGTTGTGGTCAGATGAGACCAAAATGGAGCTCTTTGGCATCAACTCAACTCGCCGTGTTTGGAGGAGGAGGAATGCTGCCTATGACCCCAAGAACACCATTCCCACCGTCAAACATGGAGGTGGAAACATTATGCTTTGGGGGTATTTTTCTGGGGACAGGACAACTTCACCGCATCAAAGGGACGATGGACGGGGCCATGTACCGTCAAATCTTGGGTGAGAACCTCCTTCCCTCAGCCAGGGCATTGAAAATGGGTTGAGGATGGGTATTCCAGCATGACAATGACCCAAAACACACGGCCAAGGCAACAAAGGAGTGGCTCAAGAAGAAGCACATTAAGGTCCTGGAGTGGCCTAGCCAGTCTCCAGACCTTAATCCCATAGAAAATCTGTGGAGGGAGCTGAAGGTTCGAGTTGCCAAACGTCAGCCTCGAAACCTTAATGACTTGGAGAAGATCTGCAAAGAGGAGTGGGACAAAATCCCTCCTGAGATGTGTGCAAACCTGGTGGCCAACTACTAGAAACGTCTGACCTCTGTGATTGCCAACAAGGGTTTTGCCACCAAGTACTGAATCATGTTTTGCAGAGGGGTCAAATACTTATTTCCCTCATTAAAATGCAAATCAATTTATAACATTTTGGCATGCGTTTTTCTGGATTTTTTTGTTGTTATTCTGTCTCTCACTGTTCAAATAAACCTACCATTAAAATGATTAATTATTAGAATTATAGACTGATCATTTCTTTGTCAGTGGGCAAAAGTACAAAATCAGCAGGGGATCAAATACTTTTTTCCCCTCACTGTATCTGCAGAAAATTGCATTTTTCTTTTGTGCATGTGAAAGGATAGTGAAGAGTTACCTTCTGCTGCCTCTTCTTCAGGCTCATCTGTGGACTCCTGTGTTTGCTAATGTGAAAAACAAGACAACAGAAATGAATCATTGTGAACAACGGTTAGCATGAAAACCCTTTTTAGACAGATCTCATTCGATTAAGGGATAGGTTATGGGGAATTATGAGGGGAAAGATCACAGGAGCTTGTCAGGAAGCCTTACCTCTGAGGAAGTCTGCATGTCTGTGTGCATGGGGGGCATGCTAATGGGAGGTGGGGGTCCCATCATCCCATGGGGGCCTGGAGGGGGGTACCCCCCGTAAGGACCGTACCCACTGTAGTTGTAGCTGTTGTACTGGTCATAGCCCCACTGAGGGTAGTAATTCTGGTTGGGTTGTTGATAGTATGGCTGTTGGTAATTGTTGTGGTAGGAGTTGTGGTTCTGGTTGTTATAGCTGTTCATTTTATGGCTAAATAGCAAGGAAACAGGAAAAATTAATGTTAGGTGCAGTGGATGTCAAGTTAGGAGGACAATCATACATAGTATAGCAACTTTCAACAAAGACAGACCAGCATGACACTAATCGACCCTAACACAGTATAATTTATACACTTATTTCAGAAGAAGATTAGAACCATACCTCTTGTTCACAGCTATGCTGATCCTGATTGGTTTTGTCCCCAGGCCTGAGGCGTTCTGACACTCATCGATGGCTTTCTTCTGTTCGTTCTCATCCTCAAACTTGATGAAGCCATAACCTCTGCGAGAGCAAGCAAAACGCTAAAACCCTGAGCACACATTCTGTCCGGACTCGCCGTATCATGCTAATCAAATACATAATTAATTCGAAAACAAAAATGGTATGGTAGAACTGAAACTTGTTGTTTTACTTTTAATATGAAGTAGCATCACTTCAATTGTGAGTTGCTCTTGCTTACCCTATATGGGGAAAACAATAGTTTTAGCATAAATGTCAGAAACAAACTTTTCCAGTATTTCTGGGAAAATTTACCAGTGGTAACAGTGGTGAAGATACCCAACACACTCGTATATCTACACACAATCCAATTAAATAAGGATCTATTGTTAAAAATGTCATGAGATTTTACAAGGAATTTAAATGTAATGAAATGTCTGATTAATTCAAATTGTGTTCAAAATAAGGTGGTGCATAACTAGCATCACCAAATAACATGAATGTATAAGTCTGTTCAGCGCTCATACCTGGAGTTACCGTACTGATCAGAGACCACTTTGCCTCCTTTGCAGGAAGGGTACTTCTTCAGGAAGAACTGATGAAGTTGGTAGTCATCCACTTCTGAAGACAGATCTCCCACAAAGACAGAAAATTCCGGCCTGAGGATGCATAAAAAAGAGACACAGAGAGAGAGGGATTAATAAGGTGAACCAACACCATACCATCTAGCGTTTTCTTTCTCACAATATTTTTTCTGGAGGTAGGAAATATCACACAGAGCAGCAAACATGACAAACAAGTTACTGCGGGTTCCAACAACAGAATCATGCATCAAATGAAGAGGAAGAAAGTAAAACAGCTTACCCAGCTTCTGGCCGTTTCCCGTAAGTTGCATAGTTTAACTTAAACTTTCTGGGCTATACAGGAAGAAAGAACAAGCAGTCAAGCACCTTCAAAGACAAACGTGTGTAGCAAGGACATATATTGCTGGAAAATAAAGAGTATATTATTAGAGAATAACATTTTATTTGGTTTACATACCTCCACCACCTACAGGCTTTATTCCATTCGTCAGTTAGTTCCTAACAGAGTTTATTCACCAGCTTCAAACATTTTAGTGATCCAATTGACATTTTAGTCATTTAGCAGACGCTCTTATCCAGAGCGACTTACAATTAGTGAGTGCATAAATTTTTTCATACCCACAACCCTTGCGTTGCAAGCGCCATGCTCTACCAACTGAGCTACAGCTAAAAACAAAGTCTATTTACAAACTGCCTCAACCACCTTCATCAGGAAGAAAACGGACCTCAGTAACTTTGCTGTAATGTATTCCGTTCCATCAACCTCAAATTAAGGTGGGGGCCAATGCTAGTGAAGCTCCGCTATCAACAATACATTTGAAACTAAAACTAGAGGGTGGTTGTCCGCTAATACATCATCAGTAAGTTGTTCAAATGAACTATGAATATTAGAAATGTCAAGCTTATAATGAGTGCTCACCGGATTTGATCCAGGAACTAGCTTCCCATTCAGTCTGTGAACGCATCGGTCAACGCTGGCTTCGTCTGACATTTCCACAAAGCAATAGCCTGCTGAACCACTGTAGAACAAGAGATTGAATTAGTGACAATAGTGTGATACAACTACATTTTAGAAACGGACAGAAAACCCCAATGTGGGGTAATAATATCCCACAAATATTGTATTTTAGAATTACCTTATCAATTCACAGCTCTGTGGTAAGTAAATCAAGTACTTCACTAAAATGACAACAGGAGGTTCTAGAACAACTGGCATTTAAGGTTAGGGTAGCCTGGCATTGTAGCTGATAGGGTTCAATTACTCACAATGTATTTTAATCACTGACTGATTCTAATTTGGGCAAGTAGTGGCTTGATCTATAGCCTACATGCAATAGTGTGGACTATTTTCAAACAAGTGAACACATGCTAAACACATGGCATCACTTGACTACATTAGACAGAGGTGTGATGAACATACCCTGTTACTCTGTGGGTAATGATCTTAACACCATACGCCGTCTCGCCCATAGTGCTGAAGGCTTGTTTGATGAAATTCTCATCCATGTATGGGTCCAGCTATGAAGAAGATTGTGTAGAGTTATCTGTCTGTAAGATATACACTTGCAAATATCCCATTCATATCCATGAAATATAAAGCTGGCTACAGTACAAGCCAGGAAATAGAGAATAGTGAGAGAAGTCCTAGTTAGGTTAGGCATAATGTTAACAGTGTGTTTAAAGTTAGGTGTAAAATGTTGCTACAATTATGACTTTGTGGCTGTGGTAACTAGTCACGACCAAACATTTGTTGAACGTAATTCAATTCGTCAGACACTTCCTTCACCATGGAGTGGAGTTTAGTCAGCTATGATAACTAATGACAAACCAAATGTCTGCCTGGGCTCAGGAGTAGCTGTAAGCACGTTAGATGATTACCAAAGACAGGTTTAGAAACGATGTTATTATTATGCGCTGTACTACTACTAGGCCCAGCCAGGGCAGCAAGCTAGCTAAACTGTCGGAATTCGGGAACGTTACTTTTGAGAAGTTAACACATTTTAATTAGGTAGCGAATACATCTCTGGCTGTATCGCTTATCCTGTTTTTAAATAAATGTCCACATAGCTATACACATTATACACTTCACATCAATTGGAGAACTTAGCTAGCTGACGTTAGCAAGCTAGGTACTGTAGCTACGTAACGTTCCTATATAGCTAGTCTAGTGTAGCTAAAGTAGCTGGCTAGTGCCGGCTAAAACGTTTTCTACCAGTCAGTTAGTAACAAGAGGATTAAAACAGAGCGAACGTACATCACCCATCCAAAGGCTTGTCATCCTGTTGAACATATTGGTGCTTTATTTTTTTTTGGGGGGGGGGTATCCTACAAACACGAATATGTAGTTACTAGTTAAGTTGTATAAATGGATAGCTTTTCCTCCCGAAACTGGTGCTAGTGAAATCAATGATGGTGAAGACCACGCCTCCGGAAATTCGGTTAGTAAATAAATTGACTTGCAAGAATGGACACATCTTCAATTGATTTCCGCATTAGATTATGTAGCCGACTTCGACATTATTGACTTCATAGATCAGTGTTAATAACAATAAAAAAAACTCAGTGCCAGTTGTCTGGACATTATTTTCGCTAGGGGGCGATATGGATTCTATCCGTCCTTCGAAAAAGTGTGACGAGATTTTCTTTCGGCATTGATTATTCAGGAAGTTAACGTCTACATTTTCCACCAATCATGGTAACGGATGCTATTCCACTTCCATGGTTACCGCCCAAATATTTTGAACAAACCAATCACGACACCGCATTTAGTAATTTAAAGAAAGTTCGTCATCGGTCGTTGAAATTTAAACTTCAGCTGCTGCAGAAAGAAACACGTTTCAGTAAAGTTTGGGAGGTGATTTTCCATTTCAGGAGATATAAAAGTACATTTATCATCAACGACGTGTGGAATTAATTTGGAGTAAGTAGCTCACGTTTGTTAACGCCTACATTTAGGTTTTGTTGCATGAAATGTAAATAATAAATGACGGAGAAAGGCAGCAAGTTTGCCACCTGCAAGGTACTGTAGTGTAGGTAACGTTAACTTGCTAGTGTGAATTAGTTGTCTAAGATTAGCTAACATGCACGTTTATATAACAAAATATACGCTTTTGTTAGTGTAAGTTATAAGCGACTTGGTTCTATTCTTGCAACGTTACCCTGCAGGGAGACCGAAAGGCAGATTCAAACATGGCTCAATTTGGATTCGACAACGACATTCACAGCATTCTGAAGCTGGATATGCCAATCACAAACGCGCCCATGGCGAGGTGGCAGAGAAAAGCCAGTTCGTCGATGTCGACCAGCAGTGCCAACACCAGCGCTCTATCACCTGGCAAATCCGGAAACAGATCTCTTAGTATGTCCAAGACGCCCAGTAAAACACCAGGTAGCTAGCTATTGTTTTTGCTGTTGAATTTTGCTCTACAGTATTTGCTTCTGTGTATGTAGGTAGTCCCTTTCAACTGTCTATGGGTGTGGCACTGTTACCAATCTGTTTCACCAAGAGTTCTAATACTAATCTGCCCTTCTCTCTTGCTCAGGTAAAAATGGAAAGACACAGTGCACACCTTCCAAGGCAGGCGGTGACCGTTTCATTCCCACTAGAAACAACAAACAGATGGATGTGGCAAGCTTCCTGCTCTCAAAAGAAAATGAGCCCATGGACACAAACCCCTTAGCAGCAACATCAGTGAGGCTTTTCTCTAACATTTCCCATCACATTTGTTGGTATATTGTATTGTAGCTAAAAATCAACACATTTGTCATTGTAGGAGAACCAGAAAGCATGGTCTGTTACACTCAACGGATTTGACATTGAGGAGGCAAAGATCTTGCATCTAGGAGGAAAACCCTTGAATGCTCCAGAAGGTAGGTCTACCGTTGGGAATGATTGTGTGACTTTGTCAGTTGATTGATATCAGAATCTAGTGTCCAATTCTCTTTTCTTTCCAGGTTACCAGAACAACTTGAAAGTTCTCTACAGTCAGGTTTCTACCCCAGTCTCCACCAAAAAGACCAGATACATACCATCTGTGCCTGACAGAATCTTAGACGCTCCTGAACTCCGAAATGATTTCTGTGAGTCCTGCCAATACAGTACTACAAATATCTAATAACCTGTCTGGGGAGTAGGTATCGAGGGACTTAACCTAGGGGTGTGTGTCATAGACGCTCCTGAACTTCAAAATGACGACTGAGTCTCCTAACACAGTAAATGTCCAGTAACCTACCTGGGAAGGAATCCTAGCTATGGGTGTAACGTGGGCCTGCTGTGATGCATAAATCACACATTGATTTACATTTTAATAATTTAGCAGATGCTCTTATCCAGAGGGGGGGTGGTGCTGTGGGATTATTTCAGATACTCTTTGAAGAGGTAGGGGTTCGGTTGTTTTTGGAAGACTCTGCTGTCCTAGCTTGAGGGGGAAGCTGGTTCCACCATTAGGGTTTAAGCATAGCCTGAGGGTAGGGAGGGGCAGTTGCTCTTCCGTAGGCAAGTACCATGGTCTTGTAGTGGATGCAAGCTTCTACTAGAAGCCAGTGGAGGTGCGGGGTGACGTGGAAGAACTTGGGAAGGTTGAACACCAGGCAGGCTGCAGTGTTCTGTATAAGTTGCAGGGGTTTGATGGCATAAGTGGGGAGCCCAGCCAACAGCGAGTTGCAGTTGTCCAGACGGGAGATGACAAGTGCCTGGATTAGGACCTATGCCGCTTCCGGTGCGGTAGGGTCGTACTCTACGGATGTTGTAGAGCATGAACTTGCAGGAGCGAGTCACTGCTTTGATGTTTGCAGAGAACGACCAGGTGTTGTCCAAGGTTCTTTGCAGGGGGGGACACCGTGGAGTAGTCAACCGTGATGGTGAGGTAGGCCTTCCCTGTCTTGTTGAGATTAAGCTTGAGTTGTTTGGCAGACATCCAAGCTGAGATATCTGCCAGGCACGCAGAGATGCGTGTCGCCACCTGGGTGTCAGAAGGGGGGGGAAGGAGAAAAGTAGTAGTTGCGTGTCATCCGCATAGCAATGATAGGAGAGACCATGTGAGGATATGACGGCGCTGAGTGACTTGATGTATAGAGAGAAGAGGGCCTAGATTTCAATGGGAGATTTACAGAAAGTGATTTAATGCCAGATCAAGTTGGGATCTGGTCCTTTTGGCTTCAGACTCTTTAATTCAATCAGGGTGGAAATGGTGGCGGCAGAGAGGAGCATTCTTTGTTAAAAAGCTCCATTGACCTCCTTCTGTTCCCACAGATCTGAACCTATTGGACTGGAGCAGTCGGAACCTTCTCGCAGTTGCCCTTCACAACAGTGTTTATCTGTGGGACGCCACCCAGGGTGACATCGTCCTGCTGATGAAGCTGGAGCGGGAGGAGGACTACATCTGCTCTGTCTCCTGGATCAAGGAGGGCAACTTCCTGGCCATTGGTACCAGTGACTGCAAAGTTCAGGTAAACTGTCTGATGTGAACCTACCCAGCACACATCTAAAATAATTTGGCTTCCAATGCAATTTTATGGTGTTGAAGAGAGTGATTTGCTGCTTCCTGTTTTTTAAAATACATTTAACCTGAATTTGTCTTTGTCCCTAGTTGTGGGATGTGGAGAACCAGAAGCGTCTACGCAGCATGGCCAGCCACACTGCCAGAGTTGGCAGCCTGAGTTGGAACAATCACATTCTTTCCAGGTAAAGATTTGTTTCTGGGGAAAAACCAACGAATGTTCAGGAACAAAGTTGAGTGAATAGTCAGTCCCACTTATGCCACGATTTTGCATCCCAGACAAAATGTCCACGTCGTGGGAAAATTATTAGGTTGTAAACGATTGTTGTGCGTCTTGGCTCGTTCAGTGTGACCTAGGTCTGCCGATTTTTAAGTACCGCTACAAAGTTCTAGCAGTTTCAATATTTTTGCCTTTAGCGTGCAGTGTGGCTGGTGTTACGAGCCGATCACAGTGACTGACCAATAGGAACACTGCCTGTACAAAGTCTGCACACAATCATACGATTATTGTGAATAGTCAGATTAATGTAATAGTTTTATTTCAACATTTAGCCTATATGCTGTGCAAAAAACTATTTCCCTAATAGTATTTTCTTTTTTATATACTTGTGGCCAAAATATTTTAAAATATTTTTATTTTTTTTACCATCTTTATTATTTTCTTTTTCCAGTGGCGCCAGATCTGGTCACATCCACCACCATGACGTGAGGGTAGCGGACCACCACATCTTCACCCTCTCCGGACACTCTCAGGAGGTGTGTGGGCTGGAGTGGTCCCCTGATGGGAGATACCTGGCCAGCGGAGGCAACGACAACCTCGTGTACGTGTGGCCAGGCGTGCAGGAGGGCAGCGGCCAAGGCAGCAATGCTGTCCACGGCTTCAGTGAGCACCAAGGAGCAGTCAAGGTAAATAACAAACTTTTAACAAAATGTCATTCTTGGTGTGAAATGCTAAACTACCATGTTTTATTGAAGGATGGAGTTGGGAATTAATAAAAGGGCACAATTTGATGCACATTGAAGTCCACTCACTGTAAAGAGACGTGCCAAACCCTAATGATTGTTTATCTTACTCAAATGTCTTAGGCTTTGGCCTGGTGCCCATGGCAACCCAACATTCTTGCGTCTGGAGGGGGCACCAGTGACCGACACATCCGCATCTGGAACGTCACCAGTGGCACTTGCATCAGTGCCTTGGACACTCAGTCTCAGGTAACTGCACCCACCTTGAACCCTAATGGGGTTGTATCTGAAGTCTCACTATTTTGTACAGGATGATATTACACCTCCAGGGCCCTGCTGCTCAGTCATAGCAGCATGAATATTTGCATACCAGTCACTTTTTAAATGAGGTTACTTTCCATAATTGCTATGCTGTACAATCAGACCATTAACTGGTGGTCAAATTTGCCTTACAGGTGTCCTCTTTGAAGTTTGCACCAAACTACAAGGAATTGGTCTCCAGCCACGGATATGCCCACGACAACGTAGTCATCTGGAAGTACCCCTCCTTGACTAAAATGGCAGAGCTCAATGGTGAGTGACTGGCCTGAAATTATGAATATTGTATAAAAACTTAATGGCTCTGTATGAAGTTGTCATTAATGGGTCATTTTGTTGTCTGAAGCTGTAAAAGCATCCAAGAGCCTGACGGTAAATGTCCCTCACCCCAGTCTCCTTAACTGGGTAAACATAATCCTAATTTAAATTAAACTGTAGATAAACTTGCTTAATGTCAATCCATCTCAATAATGATGCATGTTTAAAGATGCATTATGCAGAAATTGCTCTGCCATTTCTTGGTTCCTAAAATTCTAATAGTTCGCTTAATTTCACTTTGCAAGCGTGAACAATCTAAATGTATATTTTTTTCAGCTTTATGAAGCTGGTGTACAAAACTGAAAGTAAAATAGCACACACTTTTCCAACTGTAGCCATTAGTTTATTCTGGGGTCAAAGTTCAAAACTGATATCTTAAACCTTTTCTTTTTTTTCACAGGTCATGAGGGCAGAGTCTTGAACATTACCATGAGTCCAGACTGCTCGACTGTTGCCACTGTAGGTGGTGATGAAACTGTCCGCCTCTGGAAGAGCTTTGAGCTGGATCCAGTCAAGAAGAAGGCCAAGGAGCGGATGGTGAAGTCCACCAGCGGTAGTATCCACCAATCTATCCGATAATGAAATTTTTGTATTGTATGTTCAGGTTAGTTATTGATCGACTCATCTGAATTGTTTACTAATGTACCAACTTTTTATTCACTGTAAAATAAAGATTGCCACTTTAAAATTTTCTTCACGTTTGAATATCTTGCAGCCTTGCCACTTGTTCAGAAAGTCTTCAAGGATTATAACCGGAGTTGATTTTAGCGAATACTGTTTGGGCCCTCATTCATTCAATGTGAAACTGAGGATATTTCTTTCTTTGCTGAAACCCATACTTGTTTCTGCTTTTGATTAATTGGTCTGTGGTTAACATTAAGTACAGTAGTCCTGGGATGGTTTGTCATGGGTGACGCACTATTTAAATGTGGTGTTGGTCTTTTAATAATTCATAAATGGCTCTAAGAATGGCGTTTCCTGAAGTGGATAATATTGACTTGTCCAGCCAGACGGGATGCGGTCTAGGTCATGATGTACAGATATCACAATGCCTGAAAGTGTTAACATCTGGGGAACAAATCTTCCGAAACTAGCGGTGTGACCACAGTAAAGACTACCTGGAAAACAACCAATGGATGCTTTCCAATTAGATATTCTGCAGAGTTCAAGATCATGTTGATCTGTAGGTTCCTGAGAAGCAATTCTCTAGAAATTCTAAAATTGTGTCCCAAGTAACCCTAGTCTCTAGCCAACTGTTCTAAACCTGTCCAGAGGCCAGGATGGTGTTCTATAATATATGGACACAGTAAGCTTGTTGGATGACCTAATTAAAAATATAAGGAGGCATGTATGACTAATGTTCAGAACACAATTTCATTATGAACTCAAATACACAACACCCTTGACCCTGATGGTGAGGGAAAATATGGCGATGGCTGGGACATGTGCAGACTACCATCAGAACGCCCAAAATAAACATGAAGAACAATAGAAAAGGTGTGGCCTGACCTGTAGGAGCCTTATCTAGAATGTTGCTGCAGACCAGATAGTGGCACTCCAGTGGATGCCTTGTGCCTCAAGGTAAGTATGTTTGACTCAGCCTGACACTTAAAACGTTTATTTCAAAAAGTTAAATATACAAACAGCACCAAAAAACACAACCATGTTGGACATCAACAATACAAACCCCAGCTCTTTGAACGAGAACTGGGTAAGCTATTTACAAGCATGTTCCAGTCCTTTCAGTGGAAACTACAATTCAAGCAACACGAGTCATGCCAATCAAACAAGTAGGAGTCCAAGGGTGGGCTATAGTTGGTCGTTTCAAACCTGGGTTTGAGGTGAATATTAGTGATGAAGACTACCTCTTCATACAGTGTGATCTACATGTAGTAGTTCCCTCAACCACTCAATTGAATAAATTGTGTAGGGACCAACTAACTCCATTACGCCATTCATATCCCACAACCTGTGTACATAAATATAAAAATATACATTTGAGGAAAGTGATCAGTAGCTAATATGAAAGAGTAGCATTTTTTGGAATCTTTGGCATTTGAGGTTCCTTCAGACAGTTCTGTTTCCCCTTCCAAAAGAACGAAGCTAGACTTCCTTCACTTTGTCTAGTTGGTTATGGCCATTGACACTGTGTGCTGTTGTCCCATTGCCATTCTTCAGTGGCTTGCCGTTGGGCACCACGGAAACGTTGCCAATGCTGTTGGTATGACCATTAATAACACCATTCTTCTTTAGCTTCTCCTCCTTGGTTGCCGTGGGCAGCCGTTTACCTTTTACGTAGGCCTGAATCCAGAAGTTGGAGAAAAGTGCGAAGAAGAAGGTGCCGTACATCCAGATAAGGTGAATGAACATGGGCACCTGAAAGTCACACTTCTCCATGAAGTAGTACTGAGAGATGTGAAGTGAGATCAGCACAAACTGGATCTAAAGAAGGAAGAAATAAGAAAGTATTAATGATGTGGTCTGTAGATGGCCACACGTCACCAATTCAAAACAGTAACACCGGCAGCTATACAAAAATCAATGCTTCCGTTTAACAGCTTCTTCCAATTGTACATCATTAAGAAAGAACACCCACCAACTGGATTGCGGTCATGTACTTCTTCCACCAGAGGTATTTCTGGAAGCGAGGTCCTGCAGCGGACAGTCCGTAGTAGGTGTACATGATGACGTGGACACATGCGTTGACCATGGCATGGAACGAGCTCATTCCCCCTGCTGGAGATTCACAATGACAGGCACATTATTAAAACTCAGACAGATTCTGAACAGTCACAGGGGCATAACAAAATACAGTTGAAGTCAGAAGTTTACATACACTTAGGTTGGAGTCATTAAAACTCGTTTTTCAACCACTCCACAATTGTCTTGTTAACTAACTATGGTTTTGGCAAGTCAGTTAGGACATTTACTTTGTGCATTTTTCCAACAATTGTTTACAGACAGATTATTTCACTTATATTTCACTGTATCACAATTCCAGTGGGTCAGAAGTTTACATACACTAAGTTGACTGTTCCTTTAAACAGCTTGGAAAATTCCAGAAAATTATGTCATGGCTTTACAAGCTTCTGATAGGCTAATTGACATAATTTGAGTCAATTGGAGGTGTACCTGTGGATGTATTTCAAGGCCTACCTTCAAACTCAGTGCCTCTTTACTTGACATCATGGGAAAATGAAATGAAATCAGCCAAGACCTCAGATTTTTTTTGCAGACCTCCACAAGTCTGGTTCATCCTTGGAAGCAATTTCCAAACGCCTGAAGGTACCACGTTCATCTGTACAAACAATAGTACGCAAGTATCAACACCATGGGACCACGCAGCAGTCCTACTGCTCAGGAAGGAGACGCGTTCTGTCTCCTAGAGATGAACGTACTTTGATACGAAAAGTGCAAATCAATCCCAGAACAACAGCAAAGGACCTTTTGAAGATGCTGGAGGAAACAGGTACAAAAGTATATATATCCACAGTAAAACGAGTCCTATATCGACATAACCTGAAAGGCCGCTCAGCAAGGAAGAAGCCACTGCTTCAAAACCGCCATAAAAAAGCTAGACTACGGTTTGCAACTGCACATGGGGACAAAGATTGTACTTTTTGGAGAAATGTCCTCTGGTCTGATGAAACAAAAATAGAACTGTTTGGCCATAATGACCATCGTTATGTTTGGAGGAAAAAGGGGGTTGCTTGCAAGCCGAAGAACACCATCCCAAACATGAAGCACGGGGGTGGCAGCATCATGCTGTGGGGGTGCTTTGCTGCAGGAGGGACTGGTGCACTTCACAAAATAGATGGCATCATGAGGAAGGAAAATTATGTGGATATATTGAAGCAACATCTCAAGACATCAGTCAGGATGTTAAAGCTTGGTCGCAAATGGGTCTTCCAAATGGACAATGACCCCAAGCATACTTCCAAAGTTCTGGCAAAATGGCTTAAGGACAACAAAGTCAAGGTATTGGAGTGGCCACCACAAAGCCCTGACCTCAATCCTATAGAAAATGTGTGGGCAGAACTGAAAAAGCGTGGGCGAGCAAGGAGAACTACAAACCTGACTCAGTTACAACAGCTCTGTCAGGAGGAATGGGCCAACATTCACCCAACTTATTGTGGGAAGCTTGTGAAAGGCTACCGGAAACGTTTGACCCAAGTTAAACAATTTAAAGGCAATGCTACGAAATACTAATTGAGTGTATGTAAACTTCTGACCCACTGGGAATGTGATGAAAGAAATAAAAGATGAAAGAAATAATTCTCTACTATTATTCTGGTATTTCACATTCTTAAAATAAAGTGGTGATCCTAACTGACCTAAGACTGGGAATGTTTACTAGGATTAAATGTCAGCAATTGTGAAAAACAGAGTTTAAATGTATTTGGCTAAGGTGTATGTAAACTTCCGACTTCAACTGTACATGTTGTTCCTAAATGATTTTTATTCCCTGGTAAAATTGTAGAACGTTCCTTTTGTGATTATAAGGTTTATTGAATAACCCCCTCACAGTTAACTAATGTAAAGTTAAACAGGTTATATCAGCAACTATAAGCACACTGCATGGGGATGATGATGTCATTATAAAGGTCAAGATTACCAGGAGCGATGGTCATACCCCACCACCACGTGAAGGGCATGAAAGAATGATGGAAGACATGAAGAAAGGTGATCTGGCTGTGTTTCTTACGCAGCACAAAGAATAACTGCAAAGCAGACAAGAGTTTAAGTTACTCTAAGCAAACATTCTAAAATCTCCATTTGTGTCAGAAAGACGAAGTCAGAAGATTATTTATGCTAACGTCAAAGGACAGTTCATGCCAATATTTTTTATTCACAAACATGATATTTTGATATAGAAAAACATTCTTACTGTGTCCAGAAGCTCAATGAATTTAGAGAAGTAAAACCACCATGCCACTCGAACCATCTGACAAAAGGAGAGAAAAGTAAGTACAGAGAATAAATAGATGGCATCAAATAATATCACATCATATGACCTATTAAAATAGCTATGCATGTTTAAAATGTATAATGTAAAACAAAATTTTCATTGTATGAAAACATAGATGGCATCTCATGAGATGCAAAGCAGATTCTCTCATAAAGAAAGCTTACCCTTAGAGCCTGTGGGCTGCTTGAGTAGTCACACAGGTCACATCTCCAGGTAAAGGTGGTGCCCCATCCTGACATCAGGAACTGCAAAGGTAAAGCACAGAACTGGCTGTCATATCATCAAGTCATAAAAGCTGTAAAAAATAAAATCTCAACTAGAGTAGTCTTTGAAGAACTTAAATTCTGCTGAACGACTAACTGCTTTGCTCACCTCATAGACAAGGAAGGCGTTCAGGAACACCATGCTGAAGTTATAGATGATCATGGCCGTCTTGAGGTGATAGGGCTTGCGGTGTGCCATCAGGCGAGGGCCTGCATACAGCGAGAAGAACACATAGCCCAACAGGATGCTGGTCATCTGGAAGGGGGTCCGCATCAATGGGTAGGGCAACAACCGGTGGTCTGAGGACAAGAAATCAAGCAATTTATCAATATTTTAAAGACAACAATACAGGTTACACACATAGCATGGTACAACGTGCATCAACTACAAACCACCAAATGTATTTAATTCATTTAAAAATTGTATTAATAAAAATATCAATTTTAGAGAAAGCACTCACTCACCCGTTCTCTGCAATAAATACTCATACAACGACATAATATTGGATCCCGTTTCTAGCAGCATTTTGATGGCCTCTTTCCTTCTTTATTCAGTTGATCAAAAAACCCTAAAGAATATACAGACACAATTACACAATTTGGTTGAAAAGACAGTTGTTGGTGATAATGGCAGGTTATGCGTTTATGCCTACAGGGAATGCAGTGGTGTGTCCTTAGGCTTATAGTACACAGAGACATAAGGTGATGATGAACATAGCAGCCTAGAGTCACACTGCCTCCCCCACTAAACAAACAGAGACAGCTGCACAGGCCCATCATATACCTGAACCCGAGGCTCTGCTTTGATGACTGACTATCTGATAGACAAACAAAACTGAAATACTTCACAACCGTAAAAACCGCCGCAAAGGGCATTGTAGTCTGTCTGACCATGTACTGTATGTCAGTCAATGTCCAATAGATCCTACTGGGATTATTCACAGGTAAGTCATATTATATTAACTTTTCTATGGTGGCTAGGTGTTTTATTCCACTATCAGCCATGGACATAAACATATTCAATGTACTATTAGGGATGATCTAAACAACAGATTGCAAAGGCAAACAGACACACCATCTCAATTACAACTCAGAATTGCATTTCACTTGATCAGTGTTTACTTCAGTTTCAAGCAAGAAACATGGGAAAGGTTACATTTGCATGCAGCTGTATACCATATGGAAGTGGGAAGTAAGAACCATAGTTTTCCTAGAGGGTAGACTATATAGCTGAATCTAACATACAGTTGAAGTCGGAAGTTTACATACACCTTAGCCAAATACATTTAAACTCTGCTTTTCACAATTACTGACATTTAATCCTAGTTTTAAAAAAATCAGTTCTGCCCACACATTTTCTATAGGATTGAGGTCAGGGCTTTGTGATGGCCACTCCAATACCTTGACTTTGTTGTCCTTAAGCCATTTTGCCAGAACTTAGGAAGTATGCTTGGGGTCATTGTCCATTTGGAAGACCCATTTGCGACCAAGCTTTAACTTCCTGACTGATGTCTTGAGATGTTGCTTCAATATATCCACATAATTTTCCTTCCTCATGATGCCATCTATTTTGTGCACCAGTCCCTCCTGCAGCAAAGCACCCCCACAGCATGATGCTTCCACCCCCGTGCTTCACGGTTGGGATGGTGTTCTTCGGCTTGCAAGCCACCCCCTTTTTCCTCCAAAAATAACGATGGTCATTATGGCCAAACAGTTCTATTTTTGTTTCATCAGACCAGAGGACATTTCTCCAAAAAGTACGATCTTTGTCCCCATGTGTAGTTGCAAAGTCAAATTTTTTTTTGGCGGTTTTGAAGCAGTGGCTTCTTCCTTGCTGAGAGGCCTTTCAGGTCATGTCGATATAGGACTCGTTTTACTGTGGATATAGATACTTTTGTACCTGTTTCCTCCAGCATCTTCAAAAGGTCCTTTGCTGTTGTTCTGGGATTGATTTGCACTTTTCGCACCAAAGTACGTTAATCTCTAAGAGACAGAACGCGTCTCCTTCCTGAGCGGTATGACGGCTGCATGGTCCCATGGTGTTTATACTTGCGTACTATTGTTTGTACAGATGAACGTGGTACCTTCAGGCGTTTGGAAATTGCTCCCAAGGATGAACCAGACTTGTGGAGGTCTACAATTCTTTTTCTGAGGTCTTGGCTGAATTATTTTGATTTTCCCATGATGTCAAGCAAAGAGGCACTGGTTTTGAAGGTAGGCCTTCAAATACATCCACAGGTACACCTCCAATTGACTCAAATTATGTCAATTAACCTATCAGAAGCTTCTAAAGCCATAACATAATTTTCTGGAATTTTCCAAGCTGTTTAAAGGCACAGTCAACTTAGTGTATGTAAACCTCTGACCCACTGGAATTGTGATACAGTGAATTATAAGTGAAATAATCTGTCTGTAAACAATTGTTGGAAAAATTACTTGTGTCATGCACAAAGTAGATGTCCTAACCAACTTGCCAAAACTATAGTTTGTTAACAAGACATTTGTGGAGTGGTTGAAAAACGAGTTTTAATGACTCCAAGTGTATGTAAACTTCCGACTTCAACTGTACCAGGCAGTTGCAGCCCCACCAGCTGTAACCTACACGAGGGAATATACTACATCTACTATATAGGCTTAAGCATTGAGTCAACGTAAAAACAAACTCGCCACTATACTAATAAAATTATCTCACACACTGAGACCCAAGATGGCGGTAGTTTTACAAAGGGCTTATTCAGCAGCATTTAACATTCCCTTAGCTACTCCTTAGAGACAATGAAGTGTTCTCTCAATGACAAACAGAGCCAGTCAAACAGGTGAGGCAGAGAGGTGAACCCATTTGAACAGTCAGTATGTCATGAGCTCACTAGATCGGAATGGATGAGGGATTGAGATAAATTACAGGGAGATGGAGTGGGTTGGAGGTGAGCCGGCAAACCAAACTTAGAGCGAAGGACAAAGAGAGAATGTGGGAAATTTTTTATTTTTCCATACAACGGCAATAAAACCCACTCCACACATAAAAAAGATGTGACAGTGTTATCATATCCACCAAGTTATACCGTTCTAACTACAAGGCCTACAGATAAAAGGAAAACCTGTCCTGACAGTTTGTTATAAAAGTAAAAAACTTGAAGTAAATAGACACTGCAGTGTTAAATGGAGTATAGCACTGAGCATTACTGAGACTATACAGTCAGCCATCTTTTTGTTAACACAAGACTCACCTAAGTTGTCCTCAGTACTGTCCCCAAACCCTCAGGCCTTTGGCACACAGCCAAGAGAACCACAGCCAATGATCTTACAATGGGCCAGGCCCAGCAAAACAGAAAATAGTCCAAAAGAGAGATTCTCTGAAAAAGTATAACGCTAGTCCCAGAATTGCTTGTTTCTTCCTTGAAGTCCTCAAATGTTGAATCAAACTACTGTCTAGACATATCCACAGAAAGCCCAGGCAGACTAAGTCAGAGAGAGAGAGAGGTGTACAGCTATGAGGGAAGACAGCTATGGCAGGCCTGTGATGGGACTCATTCAACCCAGATTTAAACCAAAGGCTGAGCACACTACTAAGTGACAACACCCAGTTAGTTTCAGGACCACACCCTGTTTCAACATCTAGACACACCCTCCCCTAACCACTCTGCCTCTCTCTGATTGGTTCAGCAGGAAAAGTGGGATTGGCCCTTGGTCGTCAGAGAAGGGTTGGGTATCTGAAGGTAGTATGTGAGGGAGAATCCAGTAGCGACCTCTGGGCCCAGTTTTTCAAAAGTTATCTGGATAGGATTAAATGCATATAAATAGAATGAATAGAACGGACAAATCATTGACATGAATGGGGACTCCTATTCTATTCATTCCATTAGGCAAAATCCAGATAGATATCTTTTGAAAAACTGGGCCCTGGAGAGTTTGAATGGCCTCTGTTAAATAATGGGGACCCATCACATAGCACGCCTGTATGTAACAAAAACTAACACATCCCATATAATAAAAATAATGACTAATGAAAATATAAACGATTGGAAACATATCTAGTTCTCCCATTGTTTGGGTCTCAACACAAAATCATACTTTGATGTCCTAATTGCAAAGCATTGAAATTCTGAATAAATCGCTAGCAACAATATAATTCAAGTCATGTTTCTCTTGGCATTATCAGTGCATGTTAGTGATATTGAAGTTTGAGAAATGACCTTTAGCCAGTCATCATCATAATTACTAATGCTCCTATAATTCCAGTTTCCATTAGTATCATTATCCATCTTTTCTCATTATTGTAATTCTAATCATCATAATCATAAACCCAATCATACACCCAGAGTCAAGGCTAAAGGTGAATAATAATAAGGGGGGATATGAGAGGGAATCATGGGGATGTAATGTGCCCATGTCGCCCTAACCGGCAACAGGCGTGGAGGCTAGGATTAAGTTCACGTCAGTCCCACCTACACAGTCACAATATGACAGGTTCTACTAACTTCCAGTAGCTCTGGTTCTACCTGTTCCTCAGGCACGGAGAACTGACAATGGGTGTTGTGGTGAAAGAGGGGGCCTTGAAATTGAGTCCTTCATTCTTACATTGGGATGAATGGCTGACTGGAATTAGAAGAATCTGGGCACGAGCAGAGTGTACAGACAAAAATGTAAAACACATTGACAACTGTGTCGGTTTACACAGTGCTTTAGGACTTTCCCTGGGGGAAAGCACATGGGTGGGTATACACTGTGTAAAAGGCCATATACCCTCGCCATTACGTGATGATGACCTGGCTGTTTCGACATGATGACACATCATAGGAATGAGAGCATATTTATCTTACTGAGTTGCCATGTTCAAATGTAGGCCTACAGCCAGTGTGTATTTGAGACAGAGGAGAGGATGATGAAGTGAGATGGGGCAAGGGGAGAAGGAGGAAGACGCCACCACATCTATAAGTGAAAATGTGATAGGAGCAGACCAAGGAACAATCACACCTAAACAAACACCCTAGAAACACCAACCAGACAGGGTTAACTACACATCACAGATCCCCCCCCCCCATTAATTCATTCATTCATTCCCTTAATATTTCTTTCTAAGTCAGATACACCTCTTCCCTGTGGGCTGAGGTTTTGGGCAAATCGCCAACATTCACAGAGGGCAATCACTCTCTCATTCCTCTTTTCAGCATCCCTCTAGATGGGGAATTGACTGGACTTGTAGTCCCACACCGCGTGTAGTTGTCAGCCACAATAGGCCATCAAAAACATGGGTACTTTCCGCTCATTTAAAAAGGTACAATATGTACACATGTTTCATTCAAATAGCTCTAAATGGCCATTATTAAGTGGCAATGATCAGAGAATAAAATGCTTTGAAGATTACATGATAATTTCAGACCCCAGGGTTGCCTCTCTGACCGCTGCTGGAATAATAGTGGTCTGGTACGATTTGGCGGGAAAATTGGCACTGCGTGCTCTCACGTAAGAGGCATGGCCACGCGGTTGCTAAACTAATCGTCACGCAATCCCTTCTAAAAGTCAGTGTATGAGTCGAGAAACCTGCCTATTTTCCTCAAAAGTACATAATGTCATGATTTCAAAGCTACATGATATTACAGAGAACAAGTTAATCATCTCACATCCCAAAATATATTTGTAACATAGTACTTCTTGTTCATGTAATTCAGGCTAATGTTGGGTTTTTGAACCATCTCCTCAAAAGTATCTCTGGACAGTCACAACAAACATGGACAACATTATTTAAGGCGCGGACAGAAAAAACTTTAAACGTGCATTGCTTACGGTAAGGTTTTGGAAACGTAAGGAACGGATGTTTCATATCAGCGATAAAAAAAAGCATTTCCAAAAAAACAGATTTCCATGTTACAGCACTTATTTAAGGAAAACAGACGGACGACAGAGTCGACTATCTGTGCTAATTAGCTATCTGTGTCTCCAAACACCTGTGTGTAAACAGAAGACGGACGCCACAAACGTGTTGTCACTGAAAAATACTGTCGGTTGCAATTGTGTTAAAACAGTGTACAGTAAGTGGATATTTAGCAATTGTGAAATTATTTTCTAGAACTGTACCGCACAATTGAGAATGGATTAACTTTCAGATTAAGTATCTGGCTGATTTGACAGCCAGAGCCAATTCGCTTCTAAACAGAACACGTAAGGTCCTTGGACTAAGGAGTAACGTTAGGCTCCTTTAGTCCATTATTGGGCTAAAACCTGGTAAGCTAAAACTAATGTTAGCTTAGCAACATTTACTAGCTATTCCTATCTGCTATAAGTCATACCCATCTAGCGTTAATCGTACTGTTCCAGCAAAGCGCTACATATTTTTTACTCGTTGTAGAAAGCTAGCCGAGGTAGCCTAACGTTACTTTGCTAAGCATCAAATTAATTTGCTATGCAGAGTCTGTGGTGTAAATATGTTAACAAATTTCGGCCCATGCAATGTATTTAGCTCGCTTCAGCATTTATATTTAACCACAGCCATAGAATAGTGGTGCCTGGTCACCCGAAATAGTGGTGTCCGGTCATTCTGAACGGGGGCTATTGACTGTTTAGTCTAAATTCAACTAGCTACAGTGGCCAGGAAATACGATGACATTGCTAAAGTATGCAAATAATTAGTAGGAAACAACTTTGCCGTCATATCGTCAAATGTGTTTTAGAGAGATGGCAAAGTTCTTAAAAAATTGCTAGCAATGCTAACGTTAGCTAGCTAAAATCTAGTGCTGTAACCTCAATCATATCTAGCTAACTAAAGTTATACTGCATCTACAGTTAATCTCGTGACATCACAATGATGACAAAAGGTTTTCATCCTAATCATTTGCTTCTTTTGAAATGTCTGCACTGAATAGAACATTCAGTCGGCATCAGTCTTCAAAAGAACATTCAAAACAATATTGTGACGAAACGTGCAACCCATGAATAGCAAGTGTTTGTGTGTGAAGAGGTGATCTCTGTAGTAATGTAGATGGAATTCAATTCTGAATGAGGTTTTAATTTATTCCAGAATCACATCATATTGGCTATGCAAGTATCTACACTGAGCAAAAATATAAACGCAACATGTAAAGTGTTGGTGCCATGTTTCATGGGCTGAAATAAAATATCCCAGAAACTTTCCATACGCACAAAAAACGTATTTCTCTAACATTCAATTCTCTGGCTTAGATTATCTTGACAAATGAGAAATGCTCACTAACAGGGATGTAAACAAATTTGTTCACAACATTTTAATTTCCCTACCATAAGCCGCCTCCAACGTCGTTTTAGCGAATTTGGCAGTTTGTCCAACCGGCCTCACAACCGCAGACCACGTGTAACCACGCCAGCCCAGGACCTCCACATCCGGCTTCTTCACCTGCGGGATCGTCTGAGACCAGCCACCCGGACAGCTGATTAAACTGTGGGTTTGCACAACCGAAGAATTTCTGCACAAACAGTCAGAAACCATCTCAGGGAAGCTAATCTGCGTGCTTGTCGTCCTCACCAGGGTCTTGACCTGCTCACCTTCGATGGCCACTGGCATGCTGGAGAAGTGTGCTCTTCATGGATGAATCCCAGTTTCAACTTTACCTGGCAGATGTCAGACGGTGTTTTGCATTGTGTGGGCGAGTTGTTTTCTGATGTCAACGTTGTGAACAGAGTACCCCATGGTGGTGGTTGGGTTATGGTATGGGCAGGCATAAGCTACGGACAATGAACACAATTGCATTTTAATTGAGGGAAATTTGAATACACCGAGATACCGTGAAGAGATCCTGGAGGCCCATTGTTGTGCCATTCATCCGCCGCTATCACCTCATGTTTCACCATGATAATGCTCGGCCCCATGTCTCAAGGATCTGTACACAATTCCTGGAAATTGAAAATGTCCCAGTTCTTCCATGGCCTGCATACTCACCAGACATGTCACCCATTGAGTATGTTTGGGATGCTCTTGATCGACGTGTATTACAGCATGTTCCAGTTCCCACCAATATCCAGCAACTTCGCACAGCCATTGAAGAGGAGTGGGACAACATTCCACAGGCCACAAGCAACATCCTAATCAACTCTATGCGAAGGCGATGTGTCACGCTGCATTAGGCAAATGGTGGTCACACCAGATACTGACTGGTTTTCTGATCCACACCCCTACCTGTTTACATTTTTTTTTTTTTGTGACCAACAGATGCATACTGTATCTGCCTTCCCAGTCATGCGAAATCCATAGATTAGGGCCTAATGAATTTATTTCAATTGACTGATTTCCTTATATGAACTGTAACTCAGTAAAATCTTTGAAATTGTTGCATGTTGCATTTTATATTTTTGTTCAGTGTAAAAGTATTTGCCTTCTATCCTAGGGTGCATGAGGCTGGGGCCTTATTGCTGGCAGTGTTGAATTATAACCACCACAGATCAGCCATGCATAACTAAAAATGATGCACGTCGCCCTCAACTATTGAGTAATATTATATTACTATGAATTGAATGCAATCAGAATACCATGCAACCAAACTATTGCTCACACAACGCCAAATTCCAATGGAAACGTATTTACTTTCCCTTGATTCAATGAATATTTCATCAAATATGTTTTCTTCTTTCATTCCAGAAGACCATGCATTGAAGACAAAATAATGACATCTGCACCACAGACCTCCAAAGAGCTGGTTTGGGGGAGCCGGCTAACATCCGACCAGGGTATGCCAAGAAGAAGCCTAGTCCTAATAACCAAACCTATGCCAAAGACAGGAGAAGTAATGCCACATTGCACAACATAAAATGTCACTCAGATAGGATGGGAAGACTAATGTTACTGTTACCACATAACATTTCTAAATGGTCAGAAATACTAGGATGTTGAGTTGTGGGTGTGAGGTTTGATGATCTATTGTTGTGTATCTGTTGAATAAAAACTCAACCATAGATTTGCTTGTCTTCTTTATAAAATATGTATTTTTATGCAATATATGCCCATATGGCTAGTAATGAATGAACCACTTGTAATTTGCTAAATAGTTTTCATTGTAAAAGTATGAACATTCCTGGTATTAGCTTGGGTTCACATTTATTTAATGTTCCAAATGCAGGTTGGCGTTTGTGCTTTAGCCATTATAGCTAACTTGTGTGTCATGCCAAAAATGTACATTTTGCCAATGACAGAAACAGCTGATAGAGGCATGGGACAGCCAGGCTGCTGTAATTGAAAGTAGTTTTGACCATCGCTATAATAAACCATCTTTGGTTTTACTAGTTAATGTGCATGAGATGTTGCTAAATCACACCAATTTCCATTATCGAACTAAACAATTCATATTTCATGTTAGCTGTGTAGCAAGGGATGTGTTTAGAAGCTAGCACTGTTTACATGACTTTACAACTCCAATGCCTATGATGTTACCTGTGAGTAAAACAAACACATTTTCTATTTTTAAAAGCTGCATAATTTGTTCCAAACCAAATGCAGAGGCCAGAGACCCATCCACCAGAATGTTTGAATTCCAATGTTATCAATATGGGCAATTCCACGGAAACAGAATGATGTTTAGACTCGATTTCTTCCATTTAAAAAGTGTGCCAAACTAAAACCATTGACTGCAAAGTTAAACAAACTATACTATTCTATGCACAAGGACTACTTTTAACGATTTCCACTGACAATCTTACAGCATTGCAGATGTAAAGTTTTGTAACAGAATGACAATAAAAATACCCCTCAGTTTATGTGACCAAGTTTTCAAAAAACGTAAATATCTACTCCCTGAATTAAGATAAAAATATATCAGCTATGATATGACACCTTGAGGTTGACCCAAAACAACATTGAGTTATTGAAGTACAGTAATTGAAGTGGATTAAAACACCCGGTAACAGAATATTGGTAATCGAATGACATCATGGGTCAATGATCTGAACTTTACAGAAATGCATAATTACAGTGGCTTGCGAAAGTATTCACCCCCCCCCTTGGCATTTTTCCTATTTTGTTGCCTTACAACCTGGAATTAAAATTGATTTTTTGGGGGTTTGTATCATCTGATTTACACAACATGCCTACCACTTTGAAGATGCAAAATATTTTTTATTGTGAAACAAATAAGAAATAAGACAAAAAAACACAAAACTTGAGCGTGCATAACTATTCACTAAGTCATACCACAGATTCTCAATTGGATTGACGTCTGGGCATTGACTAGGCCATTCCAAGACATTTAAATGTTTTCCCTTAAACCACTCAAGTGTTGCTTTAGCAGTATGCTTAGGGTCATTGTCCTGCTGGAAGGTGAACCTCCGTCCCAGTCTCAAATCTCTGGAATACTGAAACAGGTTTCCCTGAAGAATTTCCCTGTATTTAGCGCCATCTATCATTCCTTCAATTCTGACCAGTTTCCCAGTCCCTGCCGATGAAAAACATCCCCACAGCATGATGCTGCCACCACCATGCTTCACTGTGGGGATGGTGTTCTCGGGGTGATGAGAGGTGTTGGGTTTGCGCCAGACATAGACATTATCCTTGATGGCCAAAAAGCTAAATTTGTGTCTAATCTGACCAGAGTACCTTCTTCCATATGTTTGGGGAGTCTCCCACATGCCTTTCAAGCAATGGCTTTTTTTCTGACCACTCTTCCGTAAAGCCCAGCTCTGTGGAGAGTACGGCTTAAAGTGGTCCTATGGACAGATACTCCAATCTCCGCTGTGGAGCTTTGCAGCTCCTTCAGGGTTATCAATGTGTCTTTGTTGCCTCTCTGATTGATGCCCTCCTTGCCTGGTCCGTGAGTTTTGGTGGGCGGCCCTCTCTTGGCAGGTTTGTTGTGGTGCCATATTCTTTTTTAATAATGGATTTAAATGGTGCTCCGTGGGATGTTCAAAGTTTCTGATATTTTTTTATCACCCAACCCTGATCTGTACTTCTCCACAACTTTGTCCCTGATCTGTTTGGAGAGCTCCTTGGTCTTCATGGTGCCGCTTTCTTGGTGGTGTCCCTTGCTCAGTGGTGTTGCAGACTCTGAGGCCTTTCAGAACAGGTGTATATATACTGAGATCATGTGACAGATCATGTGACACTTAAATAAATTGCACCTTTGTGCAATCTAACTAATTATGTGACTTCTGAAGGTAATTGGTTGCACCAGATCTTATTTAGGGGCTTCATAGCAAATGGGGTGAATACATATGCATGCACCACTTTTCCGTTATTTATATTATATTTATTTTTGAAACAAGTACTTTTTTTCACTCCACTTCACCAATTTGGACTATATTGTGTATGTCCATTACATGAAATCCAAATAAAAATAAATTTAAATTACAGGTTGTAATGCAACAAACTAGGAAAAACGCCAAGGGGGATGAATACTTTGGTGGGTGGCCAAGAGAGGGCCGCCCACCAAAACTCACAGACCAGGCAAGGAGGGCATTAATCAGAGAGGCAACAAAGAGACCAAATATAACCCTGAAGGAGCTGCAAATCAGATTCTTCAAATAGCCACCCTTTGCCTTGATGACAGCTTTGCACACTCTTGGCATTCTCTCAACCAGCTTCACCTGGAATGCTTTTCCAACGGTCTTGAAGGAATTCCCACATATGCTTAGCACTTGTTGGCTGCTTTTCCTTCACTCTGCCATCCGACTCATCCAAAACCATCTCAAATGGGTTGAGGTTGGGGGATTGTGGAGGCCAGGTCATCTGATGCAGCACTCCATCACTCTCCTTCTTGGTAAAATAGCCCTTACACAGCCTGGAGGTGTGTTGGGTCATTGTCCTGTTGAAAAACAAATTATAGTGGGACTAAGCCCAAACCAGATGGGATGGCGTATCGCTGCAGAATGCTGTGTCCCTTGAATTCTAAATAAATCACAGACAGTGTCACCAGCAAAGCACCCCCAAACCATAACACCACCTCCTCCATGCTTTACGGTGGGAACTACACATGCAGAGATAATCCGTTCACCCACACCGCGTCTCACAAAGACACGGCGGTTGAAACCAAAAATGTCCAATTTGGAAGGCACCCCTGTTAATTTAAATGCAGTCCAGGTGACTACCTCATGAAGCTGGTTGAGAGATTGCCAAGAGTGTTGAAATCTGTCATCAAGGCAAAGGGTGGCTATTTAAAGAATCTCAAATATTACATGTATTTTGATTTGTTTAACACTTTTTTGGTTACTACATGATTCCATATGTGTTATTTCATTGTTTTGATGTCTTCACTATTATTCTACAATGTAAAAATAAAGAAAAACCCTTCAATGAGTATGTGTGTCCAACCTTTTGACCGGTAGTGTATGTACACTGATACTACAAATATTCTAACTAACAGAACAGTAAATTAGATCAGTAAATGAAAATTATGAGTGGTTTGCTGGGTGAAAAGTTTGAGAGTCTTGTAAGAGCTGAACTTTCCAAATTCTCTGCCCTGCCCTGACCTACAAAACCGTTTCTGAGTACTTACTTTTGAGAAGTAAATACCATTATTCGAGTCAGAACATTCCACGAGGGGAATGACAAATTGTAAAATGGTGGTCAGTCGCACAGAGAAGCATCATACAAAAGCTCTCCCATCTCTTCCATCAGATTGGCCAGTAAGTCACCCGTTTCTCATTTCTGTGAAAGTAGGCAACAAGACTGACCGTGTTGACCTTGTGACTAGGCAGAACAATTATGTTAGCTCCTCAGTCACTGGTTTATACCCACACAACAGAAGTGTGTGAAGGAGACAAAGACATATAGAGCCATATAAATATTATTCCCCATGGGTATGTTTTTGTTTAGGTGTCTACGGGTCATTGTCCAGCTTCATTGCTAAAGAATGGACAATGTCCACTTGACTAGCCATATGCTCTCAATCATGTCTGTTAGAAAATGTATTCCAATGTCTCAGTGGTTAGAGCAGGGTACTGGCTACAACAGGAGCTGTGGTTTTGATTCCTCCATGGGCCACATACTGAATGTCACTCACTGTTAATCTAGACAGTTCTGTAAGTTGATTTAGATGTAAGTGTCTGCTAAATTATCATATAGACAGGACAGACCATCTTAATACTCTGGGCTTCTGGGGTAAAGGTTACATATTGGGGAGGGGGTTAAAGTAACTGTCCAGTGTTTCCAGATTTCTATGAAATATGAAGTATTAATTACAATATGAGTGAAATAGTTTTCCTTCCTAAAGATTGTAATTAAGTCTGTTAAAAAACAACTTGTGTTGGAATGGTGTGGGAGTACCAACAACAGAATGCTGTGGACGTATACTGGTTATTACAAATATTCATGCGAGTAGAATGGTGATTGGCCAACTCAGCCAATGAGCCAACATGACATTCGGGAAATAGCAAACATTTTTTAAACGGTCTGTTTGAGATACAAGTCTGAGGTAGAGTTTTTGAATAGTTTTTTCTCCAATGTATGCTTTGGCCGCAAATACAAGTATAGGACGAGTCAACAACATTATTTGGGTATGAGTTAACAGAATATGAACTTTTTTAAAGTTAGATTTTCACTGCACAGTTACTTTAATGGAGAGAGCAGAAGTATGTTACCCAACAACTCAAGTCTCCTCGACCCCAAACTTCCCTTTCTAGTGACACTAACCACATTTCCATTCACAGTTTTTATGCGAGTAAAGTTATAACATATAAAAAAAACTAATCACGACAGCTGTGATGGAAAAAGGTAGTTTCGGTACGATTTTATAAATGCCTACAGATAATTTGTTCATTCAACATGGTGGGATCTTTGTGTCTATAAAATTAATTATGCAAGAAATGGTGGAACACCATGCAGTTTATTAGGTTACAGATTAAACAAATGAAGATGAACTTCACAGGGTGGTGAAAGTGCACGGCGATCTTGATGCTCCTTTCCAATAAATATTGAGGGTCTTATCCTAGTGACATTATGATCGATGCTTGACTGCCATTTGACAAATACAAATATTCTCGCTCTTATCCATAATAATCTCATCATGTAGACTAGCCTCCCTGCACTGTGTCTGCCAGCTGTTGGCTAGAGCACACGTGCCAAGACCAGAGTAGGCACATTTGCTATTTAACGCAACAGTTTTTCTGACAAAACTATAGGTAGAGTTGAAAATACGATGGCAACACATTCTGCTTTAGACTTTTATTCGATACATGAAAACGTAAACAAAAAAGTACATTTTGTGTGCACTGTCATCACACCCTGACCTTTATCCACAACAAGTCTATTTAGTGGAAACACACCACTGTTGGGAAAATCCGCATATTTGCTTTATGCCGATTTTAGAATATTTGCATGAAAATCTATCGGAAATTGGATGGAAACCTAGCTAGTGACATACAGTGCTATGAAAAAGTATTTGCCCCCTTTCTAATGTTCTCTACTTTTGCATATTTGTGATACTGAATGTTATCAGATCTTCAACCAAAACCTAATATTAGATAAAGGGAACATAAGTGAACAAATAACACAACAATTACATATTTATTTCATTTATTTCATAAACAAAGTTATGCAACACCCAATTCCCCTGTGTGAAAAAGTAATTGCCCCCTTACACTCAATAACTGCTTATCTCCCTCACTAACTTTAAGCATCAGTTGTCAGAGCACCTTACCGATCACTGCACCTGTACACAGCCCATCTGAAATTAGCCCGCCCAACTACCTCATCCCTATATTGTTATTTATTTTGCTCATTTGTACCCCAGTATCTCTATTTGCACATCATCTCTTGCACATCTATCATTCCAGTGTTAATACTAATTGTAATTATTTTGCACTATAGCCTATTTATTGCCTTACCTCCATAACTTGCTACATTTGCACACACTGTATATATATGTATTTCTGTTGTATTTTTGACTTTGTTTTGTTTTACCCCATATGTAACTCTGTGTTGTTGTTTTTAATCGCACTGCTTTGCTTTATCTTGGCCAGGTCGCAGTTGTAAATGATAACTTTTTCTCAACTGGTTTACCTGGTTAAATAAAGGTGAAATAAAATAAATAAATAAAAAAATAACTGGTTGTGCCACCTTTAGCTGCAATGACTCCAACCAAATGCTTCCTGTAGTTGTTGATCAGTCGCTCATGTCGCTGTGAAGGAATTTTGGCCCACTCTTCCATGCAGAACTGCTTTAACTCAGTGACGTGTGGGTTTTCAAGCATGAACTGCTTGTTTCAAGTCCTGCCACAACATCTCAATTGGGATTAGGTCTGGACTTTGACTAGGCCATTCCAAAACTTCCAATTGGTTGCTTTTTAGCAATTTTCATGTAGACTTGATTGTGTGTTTTGGATCATTGTCTTGCTGCATGACCCAGCTGTGCTTCAGCTTCAGCTCACAGACGGATGGTCTGACATTCTCCTGTAAAATTCTCTGATACAGAGCAGAATTCATGGTTCCTTCTATTAAGGCAAGTCGTCCAGGTCCTGAGGCAGCAAAGCATCCCCAAACCATTACACCACCACCACCATGCTTGACCTTTGGTATGATGTGGAATGCAGTGTTTGGTTTTCGGCAGGCATTACTGGAACCATCTCGTCCAAAAAGTTTTGAATCATCTGTCCATAGAACGTTCTTCCAAGAGTCTTGATGATCATCCAGGTGCTTTTTGGCAAACTTGAGTCAACTTTTTGGACGAGATGGGTCCCATTATCTCATCCCACGTCTGTGAGCTGAAGCTGAAGCGCAGCTGGGTCATGCAGCAAGACAATGATCCAAAACACACAATCAAGTCTACATGAAAATTGCTAAAAAGCAACAAATTGGAAGTTTTGGAATGGCCTAGTCAAAGTCCAGACCTAATCCCAATTGAGATGTTGTGGCAGGACTTGAAACGAGCAGTTCATGCTTGAAAACCCACACGTCACTGAGTTAAAGCAGTTCTGCATGGAAGAGTGGGCCAAAATTCCTCCACAGCGACGTGAGAGACTGATCAACAACTACAAGAAGCATTTGGTTGGAGTCATTGCAGCTAAAGGTGGCACAACCAGTTATTGAGTGTAAGGGGGCAATTACTTTCTCACACAGGGAAATTGGGTGTTGCATAACTTTGTTTATGAAATAAATATGTAATTGTTGTGTTATTTGTTCACTTATGTTCCCTTTATATGTTCTGCTGGTGACTCTCAGATCCACCTCTACGCAGACGACACCATTTAGTATACATCTGGCCCTTCATCGGACACTGTGTTAACAAACCTCCAAACGAGCTTCAATACCATACAACACTCCTTCAGTAGCCTCCAACTGCTCTTAAACACTAGTAAAACTAAATGCATGCTCTTCAATCGAACGCTGCTGGCACCCGCCCACCCGACTAGAATCACCACTCTCGACGGGTCTGACCTAGAGTATGTGGACAACTACAAATACCTAGGTGTCTGGTTAGACTGTAAACTCTCCTTCCAGACTCACATTAAGAATCTCCAATCCAAAGTTAAATCTAGAATCGGCTTCCTATTTCGCAACAAAGCCTCCTTCACTCATGCTGCCAAACATGCCCTCGTAAAACTGACTATCCTACCGATCCTTGACTTCGGCGCTGTCATTTACAAAATAGCCTCCAACACTCTACTCAGCAAATTGGATGTAGTCTATCACAGTGCCATCCGTTTTGTCTCCAAAGCCCCATACACTACCCACCACTGTGACCTGTACGCTCTTGTTGGCTGGTCCTCACTACATGTTCGTCGTCAAACCCACTGGCTCCAGGCCATCTATAAATCACTGCTAGGCAAATCCCCGCCTTATCTTAGCTCATTGGTCACCATAGCAGCACCCACCCGTAGTCTGCACTCCAGCAGGTATATCTCACTGGTCATTCCCAAAGCCAACACCTCCTTTGGCCGCCATTCCTTCCAGTTCTCTGCTGCCAATGACTGGAACGAATTGCAAAAATCTCTGAAGCTGGAGACTCTTATCTCCCTCACTAACTTTAAGCATCAGTTGTCAGAGCACCTTACCGATCACTGCACCTGTACACAGCCCATCTGAAATTAGCCCACCCAACTACCTCATCCCTATATTGTTATTTATTTTGCTCTTTTGCACCCCAGTATCTCTATTTGCACATAATCTCTTGCACATCTAGCATTCCAGTGTTAATACTAATTGTAATTATTTTGCACTATAGCCTATTTATTGCCTTACCTCCATAACTTGCTACATTTGCACACACTGTATATATATTTTCTGTTGTATTTTTTGACTTTATGTTTTTTTACCCCATATGTAACTCTGTGTTGTTGTTTTTATCGCACTGCTTTGCTTTATCTTGGCCAGGTCGCAGTTGTAAATGAGAACTTGTTCTCAACTGGCTTACCTGGTTAAATAAAGGTTAAATAAAAAAATTAAAAAAATTAATAAAAATCTAATATTAGGTTTTGGTTGAAGATCTGATAACATTCAGTATCACAAATATGCAAAAGTAGAGAAAATTTGAAAGAGGGCAAATACTTTTTCATAGCACTGTAGTTGGAATCCTTGGATTGTGTTTCATGTCTTGTAGCCTACATGTCAGGTTGGATTTGATTGATGAGGGATAGGACATAGCTTAGCAGTTTTTGAAGACAAACTGTCTCTCTCTGAGCTGCTGTTGGTTGTAATTTAATTTCTACGAGAGTCAATATAACATTGGATTCAGGCCTAGATTAGTGTGGAGTTTCTCCTTGATAATGTGTTCATGTCATGTGTGTGCAGGATTTCATTAGTCGCATAGGGGCAATTCCACAATAACAGAATTACGCTGAGACTCAGACTTTTCACATTAAACTGTATGCCAAACAAAATCCATTGATTTCAAAGTTTAACAACCCATACAACTGTATGCACAAGGCCTACTTTTAACAATTTACACAGAACATCTTACAAAAACATTTAATTAAAGAACAGTGCCGATGCAAAGGTGGGTACTTTGCATCTGCACTGTTCTTTAAAAAAATGTATGGGGTAAAATGTTCTGTGTAAATTGTTAAAAGTAGTCCTTGTGCATAGAGTTGTATGGTTTGTTAAACTTTGAAATCAGTGGATTTTGTTTGGCATACAGTTCAATGTGAAAAATCTGAGTCTCAGCATAATTCCGTTACCCTGGAATTGTCCATAGGCTACTGCTCTGTATTGTGTACCAGCGCCACAACATATTCAAGGACCTAAAAGGCAGTGGTGGAAAAAGTACCCAACTCCCATACTTGAGTAAAAGTAAAGATGCCTTAATAGAAAATGACTCAAGTAAAAGTTTAAGTCACCCAGTAAAATACTACTTGAGTAAAAGTCTAAAAGTATTTGATTTAAAATATACTTAAGTATCAAAAGTAAATGTAATTAAAAAATATACTTTAGTATCAAAAGTAAAAGTAAAAGTATATAAGTCCTTATATTAGGCAAACCAGACGGCACGATTTTCTTGTTTTTTATTTTACGGATAGTCACTCAGACATAATTACAAACGAAGCATTGGTGTATAGTGAATCCGCCAGATCAGAGGCAGTACAGATGACCAGGGATGTTCTTTTGATAAGTGTGTGAATTTGACAATTTTCCTGTCCTGCTAAGCATTCAAAATGTAACGAGTACTTTTGGGTGTCAGGGAAAATGTATGGAGTAAAAAGTACATTATTTTCATTTGGAATGTAGTGAAGTAAAAGTAGTCCAAAATATAAATAGTAAAGTAAAGTACAGATACCCCCAAAAACGACTTAAGTAGTACTTTAAAGTATTTTTACTTGAGTACTTTACACCACTGCTAAAAGAAAAATGACAAGACTTAAATGTAGGTCTCTCTAGGATACAAGTCAATAGAATAGATTTTTGTTTGACAAATCTGCTTTGATCAACTTGAACTAGTGGTCATGTTTTACTTATTTTAGACAAATGGCATGGGCAATTCTTTATCTTTTCTGATGGTCATGCATGAAAGAAGAAAAACATAGGGACTAGGTAGAGTCAAGCCTACATGATTGAGGACAGAACCTGCGATAGGCCTAGATTTACTAAAACCTCTATTATTGTAGTTTTTCCATACTGGGATTTGACTTTACTAAGTCACACACATCTTTTGATATGGGACGAAACCACTTTCTGCATTTCACAGACTGGGTGACATTGCAATTATAATGATGCACATAAGATAATGGCACTGGCAAACCATTCAACTAGCTAACGTTACTGGTGAATGCAGGCTTTAGCGTCAGCACACCCAACCTTAATCTTAACCTTCTTTATAAAGACAAAACACCTTAGACCAAATACATCTCGAATTTTGAAGTAGTTGAAGTTCGTTCCAAATCATACATGCGTGTTCCAGGTACTTCACAGCTTTTTCTCCGCATGCATTCACTCACCTGAGGTTTTGTAGGCTATATATGTGAACTCGCTCCAGGGTTATGGTGGAGAAAGCTCTGGCCAAGCCCCATTAATTACCCCGAAGTGTACTTTTCAAATGATTTCTAGGTAATCGTATACATTTTTTCGCCACTGAAACGCTCAACCTCGAGCTGTCACCGCGCACTTAGCTCAAACTGAAGGGTGTGAAGCCTACACAGCACAATCCCTCCTCTGACCAGAAGGTGATGCTGTTTACCAGGTGTTGCCCCCTTCATATGCTTAATTTGTTTAGCAAAACGGTGCCAGGTCACGGGTGCCAGGTTAGAGGATTACATAAGGTTATTATGGAATTGTAATAGAAGTAACATTTAAATAAACAAGATTACATGTTTTATATAAGTGTTAAAGTCTATACGTTTGGTTAATGATGCTTGTACAAATGTCCCAGAATTTATTTTTGTTCACCTCCAATATCTTAAAAAGAGATCCTAATCAGTTATTAAATGATTTGTTTACCTATACAGTTAGTGGTCATTGTATTGCCTCCCACATTGCTCCTCAGCCAATTTATAGCCAGTCACCATGTCATCAGTGCTGGGTTGATCTGCTTTCAGGTTGAGCGAACTGATTATTGACAGTGACTTGGCCTAATCATTTTAAAACCATGCCAGTCATCTTTGTTGTCCATCCCCTGCTACAGACACAGGCCTAGATGACCATTCACTGAGACATTTACATTTTAGTCATTTAGCGACTTACAGTTAGTGAGTGCATACATTATTATAATTTTTTTCATACTTGCCCCCCGTGGGAATCAAACCCACAACCCTGGCGTTGCAAACGCCATGCTCTACCAACTGAGCCACAAACCCGCCGGCCATTCCCTCCCCTACCCTGGACGACACTGGGCTAATTGTGCGCCGCCCCATGGGTCTCCCGGTCACTGCCAGCTACGACAGAGCCTGGATTCGAACCAGGAGCTCTAGTGGCACAGCTAGCACTGCGATGCAGTGCCTTAGACCACTGCGCCACTCGGCGCCCATACACATACATATGCCATCCCATCTGGTTTGGGCTTAGTGGGACTATCATTTGTTTTTCAACAGGACAATGACCCAACACACCTCCAGGCTGTGTAAGGCCTACTTTACCAAGAAGGAGAGTGATGGTGTGCTGCATCAGATTGAGATGGTTTGGGATGAGTCGGATGGCAGAGTGAAGGAAAAGCAGCCAACAAGTGCTCAGCATATGTGGGAACTCCTTCAAGACTGTTGGAAAAGCATTCCAGGTGAAGCTGGTTGAGAGAATGCCAAGAGTGTGCAAAGCTGTCATCAAGGCAAAGGGTGACTATTTGAAGAATCTCAAATATAACATTTATTTTGATTTGTATAACACTTTTTTGGTTACTAAATGATTCCATATGTGTTATTTCATAGTTTTGATGTCTTCACTATTATTTTACAATGTAGAAAATAGAAAA